>NW_022145599.1:9756896-10084064 GCF_000002235.5 Strongylocentrotus purpuratus | reverse complement strand
GTTGTGGCTACCTTGAGTGTAAACAACAAATAGATTCAATGAGTGAAACACATGAGAATATTGCATTTTTTGTAGGGGAGTTTTATACATTGAGGTGAATTTCCACAACGCAGAATAACAGTGCAAGTCAATGGGCGATCAGCGGGCCATGTCACACATGGCTGAAAAGACAATATTCTAATTAAATAATTTAACATATTTCCCACATGCCTATAACAATGAAACTACACCGAATTGTAGTTAAAGGTATGCTTGAAATATATGTGAAATAATTTTTTTAAAATATTGTTTAGTTTTTTAAAAATAAATTTACAAAAATTGCTATTTCTACCAACTGACTGCTGTTGTGTGTGTGTGCATGGTGCGGACTGTGTGCACAGGCAGTGTGATCACCCTACTTTTACCCGCTTCTTTTTTTTCATTTGTTTCTTTATGATACGATTCCTGGGGCAAATGCCCCCTATGCTCCCCTCCTCATTTGTACCTAGGCCCTAAAGCGGAGGGGCCATCCAAAGTTGCGGCACTTTTGACAAAAAATATTTTTATATATTATTATTTTTTATTTAAAAACAAAATGTATATCTATATTTTGGTAAAAAGTGGAACAAATAAAACTAGATTTTTGTTGTTGTTGAAAACTAGTCGTTGTTTAGTAGTAGATCATTTTTTTCTGAGTAGGCCTTGTGGCCGCCCTCTCCCCAATGAAAGTGGCTCCACGATAGCTTGTCTTTAATAGAGTCAGAGCATCTGATTATAATCTGACTGCAGTTTGAATTGTGTTTTAATAATATCTTCTGGTTTGGTTTATTCTGTATTTTCCTCATCTTTTTCTTTTCGTTGTATTCCCATTTACAGGCGGAGAGAGAAGACAACGACCGTGAGTACAACTCATTTTAACAGATTCATAAATTACGCCCTCACAAAAGGATAATTTTTAGCTTAGTAAAATGAAACATATATCTATCTTGGTTAGGTCCATATTGTCATTTAGAGGCGGAGAGGTTTTTCTTGGATTCAAAACATCACCTCTGTCAATCTCGGTGATCTTTGTTTTATTGTTTCTTTATTTTTAGGGGATAATTGAAATTAGAGTCATCATTATATATATAATAACAGTATTTATTAATGTCAATTACAATGTAAGAGTCGGAACGTAGAATTCTTTTAACATGCATAAAACCATTCCGAGAAAAAAATGGCAAGAGACCACTTAAGACCATTGCTTGATGAGAGTATTGGGAAGGAAAATAATAAGTTAATTTTGACACTTAAGCAAAAGAGGAATTTTCTTTTGTGAGGACTAGTCTTTTCTACTTTCTGTTCTGGTTATGTGCTATAAAATCCCAAACATTTTACAAACAATATTTTCCAGAATAAGGGGTACAAACATTTTCGTGTGTTTGTATTTTTATATATTTTTAATTTCTTTTTATTTATGACCAGATATATATTAGAAACAATCGTATTTCAATACATTCCACAATTTCTCTTCTCTTTTTTTTTTCCAGATGATTTCGGGATATCCGTTCCACCTTTAGTAGACTACTTAAAGACCATTTTAAGGGAATATAGTGACGGCCAGATCATAAAGGTAAACCATTCACTACTTTCCTAGTTATATTGGGATTCACCGAAGGATCATTAAAATACTCAAAATTTCTGAAAAATGAAATTCATGAAATTTGGAGCATTGTCGCCCCGGCTGCACTACCGTTCATTGTTGTGGTAGAAATAGGGTACAGATACTTTAAAACTAGATATGGCATTTGTGATAACCACAAAAGGGCACAATTTATAAGTGGCAGGGGAAATACAGGTAAAAAGAGGCACTTATCAAAGAGCAATTATTTTAAATAGCAAAAGTAACATAATTTTAAAAATGCGCAGACCGTTTTTTCAACTCAACATACCAATAATGACAAGGTCATATTAGAAGCACCATACCGGTACCTTCAAGCAGGCACGATTTTGGAAGGGGGGGGGGCAGGTTCACGTCACGTTTCTTGTCCGATATCAACATTCCCCGTTGTAAAGTTATGCAATTTTTTAACCTTTTCATCGGGGGGGGGGGGGGCTGAAGCCTCTTGCCCAAAAAAGTAAATTTTCTGGTTCACAATTCGGCTAATGAGCGAAACGAGCAAGCAAAAATTTGAGTATAATATGTATTTTGTGAAAGTGTTATTTATCAGCAAGATAAACGAGAGAAGATATCAAAAATTCATATTCGGGCACCTCGCCGTTCCCCCCCCCTCCCCTTATCACGCGCGAAAGCTTTGATGTTTCATTAAATTCTTAGAGAAAGAAGACGATTCGTTGTACCATTCTCGACTCTTAATCCTTGTCTGAATTCAGTTTCCCCCCCCCTTCCCGCGCGAAGCGTGGGAGCTTTGATGTTACATTAAATTATTAGAGAAAGCAGAGGATTTGTTGTACCATTCTCGACTATTAATCCTTTTCTGAATTCAGTTTTTCCCCGCCCGCGCGAGGCGCGGAAGCTTTGACTTTTCATTAATTATTATTAGAAAAAAAAAAACGATTTGTTGTATCATTCTTGACTCCTATTTCTTGTCTGAATTCAGTTTTCCCCCTTCCTGCGCAAAGCGCGTAAGATTTGACCTTTCAAACTTTAATGAAATTATTAGAGAAAAAAGACGATTCGTTGTACCATTCTCGACCTTTTTTCCTTGTCTGAATTTTGTCCCCCCTCCCGCACGAAGCGCGGAAGCTCCGACCTTTCATAGTTTAATAAAATTATTAGAGAAAGAAGATGTTTCGTTGTTCCATTCTCGACTCTTTCTACGCGCCTGCTTTTAAGGGCAAATAAAACAAACATGATTGTGAAAGCACACAATTATGTTAGGAGAAATGAAAAAAATCTCATGCGGCCGGTCCCCTCTATTCAATAACGTTTCCCAGGCCTTCTGGAATGACCCCCAAATCTCCCGATTACAGTTTTCCCTTATTCATCGTTACTGTCACTAAGCGCCATTTCCTTGTCTTTCCACCTTTCTCACCCGACTTTTCTTCCCCCCCCCCACTCAGCGTTATCTAGGGTACGCGTATGCATGTTCCCTCTCTTTGAAAGCACCCGTATCTCCGGTGTGTAAAGTCAGTACAGGCCGGATTTTTGTGTATTACGAGCCGGACTTTGTTGCGTGAAAAGTACCCCTTTACCTGAGATTTTGGGAACATGAATTCGGTCCCTCCGACTCCGGAGTGGGAGGGTGGGGGGGGGGGGGGGGCTATTTTTGTTTTCTCTTTCTCCGTTTCTTTTCTCTTCTTTGTTTTCTCTTCTCTTTTCTTTTATCTTCTCTTTTCTTTTCTCTTCTCCTTTCTTTTCTCTTCTCCTTTTTTCTGTTCTCCTTTTTTTCTGTTCTCCTTTTTTTTCTGTTCTCCTTTTTTTTCTGTTCTCCTTTTTTTTTCTGTTCTCCTTTTTTTCCTCTTCTTTTCCTCTTCTTTTCCTCTTCTTTTCTTGCTCTTTTTTTCCTTCCCTTTTTTTGCGCCGCCAATAGAGGGGGGCGGCCGTTTCGGCCCCCGGAATCCGCTACTGCAGTGTATTGACTAATATGTATTGACCATGTACTACATGCAGCTGTTTTGGCTTCATATAGACTTTAAACTACTACCAAAAAAATCATTACAAAAAAAGGTTCGAGTCAGTTATGTTCTTAACTTCTTACATACTAGTCCGATCCCCGAGAGGGAGGTGGTGAGAATGGTGGTTTACCATTAATTTAAGGTTTCGAAACGTGAAGAGAACAAGTTTAGTGTACATGGTCATAGACTTTTTTTAAAGAGCACATGTCCTAGTAAATTGACGCTGCTTTGCCTTTGCAGGAGCTTGTTCAGAACGCCGAGGATGCCGGCGCAGATACTGTCAAATTCCTGTATGACGTACGGCACCATGGGACCGAGACACTGTACCTAGATTCCCTAAAGCCTTACCAAGGTCCAGCCCTCTACTCCTTCAACAATGCCAAGTTCGAGAAAGCCGACTGGGATGGGATTCAGAAACCTGCCCGCAGCAACAAGAAGACGGATCGCCTGAAGGTTGGACGTTTCGGCATTGGATTCAACTCCGTGTACCACATAACAGGTAAGAACGATAAGTACAAAAAGATACATATACGACAAAATGGAAGCACACAACATATAGACACGTTCCCATGATGACCTAGTTAATATTCTCACAATATTTCACTTTGGTGATACCACCTCGGTGATACCACCTCACCCCCTGCCTGTGCCCAGGGGCGTCGCTAGAACTTTTTCAGTGGGGGGAGGGGGGGGGGGGGTGGGGGGGGGGGAACGAAGCGCGAAAGCTTTGACGTTTCCTCATATTATTAGAGAAAGAACACGATTCGTTGTACCGTTTTCGACTCTAAATAAGCCCTATTAATTTTGTCTGGATTCAGTTTTCCCCTCTCGCGCGAAGCGCGGAAGCTTTGACGTTTCCTTAAATTAGTAGAGAAAGAAGACGGTTCGTTGTACCGTTTTCGACTGTAAATAAGCCCTATTAATTTTGTCTGAATTCAGTTTCCCCCTCTCGCGCGAAGCGCGGAAGCTTTGACGTTTTCTTAAATTTTAGAGAAAGAAGACGATTCGTTGTACCGTTCTCGACTCGTCTAAATGAAGTTTTCCCCTTCCGCGCTAAGCGCGGAATTTTTGGCGTTTCATCACAATATAGAAAAAGGAAGACGATTCCTCGTTCGTTTTCGAATCTTAATAAGCCCTATTCATCTGAATTCGGTTCGCGAAGCGCGAAAGCTTTGACTATTCCTCAAATTATTAGAGAAAGAATACGATTCGTTGCACCGTTTTCGACTTTTAATAAGCTCTATTTGTCTGAATTCAGTTTCCCATTCTCGCGCGAAGCGCGGAAGCTTTGACGTTTCATTAAATTATGAGAAAAAGCAGACGATTCGGTGTACTGTTCTCGACACTTAATCCTTATCTGAATGAAGCTTCCCCCTCCCGTTTTGACGTTTCATTAAATTATTAGAGAAAGAAGACGATTCGTCGTTTTCGACTCTTAATAAGCCCTTTTCATCTGACTTCAGTTTCCCCGTCAAAGCTTTGACGTTTCCTCATATTATTTGAGAAAGATCACGACTTGTTGTACCGTTTTCGACTCTAAATAAGCCCTATTAATTTTGTCTGAATTCAGTTTCCCCTCTCGCGCGAAGCGCGGAAGCTATGACGATTTCTTAAATTATTAGAGAAGAAGACGATTCGTTGTACCGTTCTCGACTCGTCTAAATGAAGTTTCCCCTTCCGCGCGAAGCGCGGAATTTTTGGCGCAGATACTGTCAAGAGAAAGATCACGATTCGTTGTACCGTTTTCGACTCTAAATAAGCCCTATTAATTTTGTCTGATCTCAGTTTTCCCCTCTCGCGCGAAGCGCGGAAGCTTTGACGTTTCCTTAAATTATTAGAGAAAGAAGACGATTCGTTGTACCGTTCTCGACTCGTCTAAATGAAGTTTTCCCCTTTCGCGCGAAGCGCGGAATTTTTGGCGTTTCATCACAATATAGAGAAAGGAAGACGATACATCGTACCGTTTTCGACTCTTATTAAGCCCTATTCATCTGAATTCAGTTTCCCCCACTCGCGCGAAGCGCGAAAGCTTTGACGTTTCCTTAAATTATTAAAGAAGGAAGACAATTCGTTGTACTGTTTCGACTCGTCTAAATTAAGTTTTCCCTTCCACGCGAAGCGCGGAATTTTTGGCTTTTCATCACAAAAGAAAGGAAGACGATTCGTCGTACCGTTGTTGACTCTAACACCTTGTTTGAATTTAGTTTCCTCGAAAGTTTTAAACCTCTGATTTCTTTAGCTGATATTATAGGAAAGTGAAACTTCGAGAAAATACAAGTATTGTAGTTGTAGTCACTCGCGAAGTCGTCACAGCGAATAAGAAGTCACAGTTCGTAGGGAAAGATGTATATTGTCGGTCGACCGACAATATACATCTCACCGACTTCAAACTTCTGCATTGATATAGTACACGAGGATCGAGCAAGAATACCGACAAAGCTGACCCGACATAGCAACACATTTACCCGTGTCTTTCTTGCTCCCTCGACGAGACGACTCTACCCAACAACCCCCTTCTCTCTTTTACTCCCACTCTCAGACTCTTACCTCCCCTCTCTCTCCTCTCTTTCACCCCCCCCGTTTCTATTGTTTCCCTTTCACTCTTTTTTCTTCTTTTTTTCCTTTTCTTTCTTTTCCTTTCTTTCCTCTCCTCCCTCTTTTTCTTTTTTCTCTTTCTTTCTTCTCTTTTCTTTCCTTTCTTTTCCTTTCTTTCTTTTCTTTTTCCTTTTCTTTTTTTCTTTTCTTTTCCTTTCCCTCTCTTTTTTCCCTCTCTTTTCCCCCTCTCTTTTATTCCCTCACCCTTTCCTCTTTTTCCCGACGGCAGCGCAATTTTACCGACAATATCCTGACAGGTGGGGGGGGGGGGGGGTGTCGCACCCCCACACCCCCCCCTTTGGCAACGCCCCTGCCTGTGCCGCAAATAAAGACCCCTAAAAGTCGTTTCGTTATAGATCAGAGTAGTTTAGCCGCTCCTGAGGGAAATGTCTTGATACTCTGGAATTGTTTCCCGGCGCCTATTGGCTATTGAAATGTGCGTGTTTTTTTTAAATGGAAAGTGGTTTATCTTTGTAGGGTGAAGTAAATACTTGCTATTCTAAGATGACACTAAGTGAGTTTGAAAAGTCAGAGCATAAGTAGTTACTGGCGAGTTTGGTCCTTTCAGACAAAGCTGCTGAAAAAAGATGGTAACAGCAAAAAAATTGTCCCGAAATTCGAAAATCTGGCCGATCGATATTTCGTTCCGTTGGGGGGGGGGGGGGGGGGGGTGGTGGGTAATGTCACCTTTTTTGGGTCACCCATTAGCACAATTCTCGTTTTTTAATTTTTTAATTAAAACAAAAAAGAGGGGTGAGGGGGGGGGGGTTCCTCCAAAACATACACAAAAAAAACAAAAAAAATTGAGGGGGGGGGGGTATGCGCCTGGATTGTGTTATTTACTTTCATATACTTTTTTAGCATTGCAAGCATTATTGTTTTATTACTTTTATACTTATTAATTATCACCCTTTCGATTACTTTTCAGATTTACCGAGCATCATGAGCGACCAAAAGCTGGCATTCATTGATCCATTAGAGGAACATTTTTTGACAAGCGTGGTAGAGTCAAAACTGGATGGCAATTTGGTCTCGGATCCGACAGCGACATATTCTCGAAGAACGAAGACCAGTTTCAACCGTACCACAACATATTTCCCGGAGTAACAGGAGGGATTTCGACGGGATATTTCGACGGCACGTTGTTTAGATTTCCTCTGCGGCATGCCGCAAATAGTTTAAGTGACAAAATATACAGCGATGAAGGCACATTAAGCGAGCTCCTCCTGGCTTTTCGAGCCGATGCTGATGTTGCTATGCTATTTTTGCGCTCTTTGAATAACATCGAGGTGTTAAAGAGGCCATCCGGTCTGCAAGAGCCATCACTAGTTGTACGAGTTCGAAGGGAACACGATCCAGAAACACATCCACCGGGAAAGGAATTTTCTTCACATCTAGAAACTTACTGCTCTGATGTCAGTGGGCGCAGAGGGCCAATCAAGATGATTGATTGTGTGACATTCACTACCGAAACACCGACGGCATCCAAGGCACGACGCTGGATTGTTAGTCATCATATCGCGGGTGATAGCATGTGTCGAGAACTTTCCGATTTGGCCAAGAAGCAAAGTCATCTCCCGTGGGCAGCTGTTGCTATTCCCGTAAGTTCTTCAGAGCCAAGAAATGTAACAGGTGAAGCAGAGAATAACAACATTGGTAGAGTGTTCTGCTTTCTTCCCCTGCCACCTGGTGAGGAGAGTCGGACGGGTTTACCAGTTCATGTGCATGGATTCTTTGCTGTCAATAGCGATCGCCGCGGGATCAAGTGGCCCGGACCTGACCAAACGGACATTCCAGCACAATGGAACCAACTTCTTGTGAGAGAACTTATTCCGATTGTATATGTCGACGCGATCAAATACGCCATTAGTAGTCACACCTCCCAGGACAAAGTGACCGCCGATTGCATCTATCGATCGTGGCCAGATCATGAAGAGGTTCGTGGAAACTGGGACATTCTCTTGGAACCATTCTACAATGCTCTCTTCCAGGAAACTATCATACATAGCGACAACAATGGGTGGATGAACATCGCCGACGTCCACTTCAACGAATTGAATGTGGATGAAGATATGGAAAAGGCCATCCTCAAGTGTTTCAACATCAAAGGCATTGCATACGCAAGGGTTCCCAATGTGTGCAGACAGGCCATCAGGAAGTTCTACAAAGATCAGATATCCACTGTTTCTGCTTCCAGCCTTTGCCGTTGCCTCCGTGAAGATCCTGCGATTTTGACCAAGCTCAATGCTGATGAGAAGCTTCTGATCCTTGAGTTCATCTTGCGAGAGGACGCCAGACAGGATCTGGAAGGAGTATGTCTTCTTCCTCTCGATGACGGAAGCGTCCACGTCTTCTCGAGTTCTGATGAAAAGAAAGTGTACATACCAACCACCAAGTTCCACCGACAGCTTGTACCAGGAGGAAATCATCAATTCATCAGAACGGTACCAGAGGACAAGCCGCTTCATCAACTCCTGTCCAATATGGGTGTGTTTTGGTTTTCATTATTTTATCCTCTAACCGAATTACCTTGGGTAAAGATGAGAAATTCAGCAACATAGATTATGATTAAAAGTGGCCTCATTTGGGATAAACTTAGAGATTGTTAATTACAGCTGGAATGATTATGTTAATTTCGTCACAATTTTATGTAGACATTTTCCCTTCGAATAGAAAGTATACAGTTAGGTATCTGAAAATCAGGTTTTAATCCTTAAAATGGAATGAGTTAGTCCACTGATATATGGGAAGGGGGGGGGGGGGGAAAGTGTCAACCACTTTCCTGTAAAAACTGCCGCAAGCACATTTCTTTGATTTGTTTTCGTTCGATTTACTAGATTGTATCACAAAAGTACATTCATTGGTGCAAACTGGATAGATTAACTTTTAAAAATGGGCAAAATATTTGAGCGGATTGTGCATAGCCTCAATTCTTTAGTCGGGCATCGTCGGAACTTAATTCCTATATTTTCCTACTATTTAAAAGTGATGCCAAATACGACCTCATGGGAATGTTTTCATAACCTTTATTGACAGTTTATCGAATAACTTCAACAATAGAGGCATAGCAAATACAGAAACGATTAACTTTTGTGTAAATAAATTAACAATTGTAAATATTCTTTATTTCATATGCAGATGGGCGTTATCAGCTGAAAGCATTAACCCTTGATGCAGTAGCAGAGCTCTTGAAGACCAGTATGAAAACTCGGATAGACGATCAAGGGACCTGGGTACAAGACACAGACGGGCCTTCTCTAAATACATGGCTTGAAAAGGTCTGGTCAATGCTGTACAGAGAGAGTTCAAGTAAGTTACTACTCTTTGAAGGTATCCATCTTCTACCGTTGTTTGAGGCCGATGGTGAGGGTAGAAGATTACTACCACTGTGCCCAAAGTCGGGAATTATCCAGAGAAGTCACCAAAGTGTCACATTGACAAATGATCTGGCAAACATTCTACAACAGATTGGAGTGACAGTCACAAACTGTCCTGATTATGTTCTCCGCCATCCAGCTATCATGCGTGACGAATATATCAAGATGCCAACATCAGAAGGGGTAGTTAAATGCCTTCTGCTTTCAGATGTTGAACTACTGGTCCAGATATTCCATTCCTTCTCCACCATTGATAGAGATGTTCTCGTAGAATATCTTGCACAGGCAAAACTCTCCCATGATGGTAAGAAACTTCTAAGTTGTCTACCACTATTTGAAAGAGTCGATGGAACCGGAAATTCAAACAAACCTTTGGTCAGTATTGAACAATGCGAAGGGTACATCGAATGTTGCCAAGACGATATTCCTGCTCCATTGAAGCTCAAGGGGCTCTTGATCAATGGAAGAACAAAATCTAAATGTCTGCTACAGAAGTTAGAAGTCTGTCTATTATCAAAATATCAGGTGATAATGAATGTCTTGGAAGAAGTTCATGAAGGGCAGTTGTACTCCAAGCAAGAAAAACAGCTCGTCTTGCAGTGGATAATGGAGCACTGGAAAGATATCAAAGCCAACTGCAAGTCCAGCGTAGACATTCTGCGTCATATGAAATTCATCCCCAACAAGGCTAATTCTTTATTGTCTCCCTGTGAACTCCTTGATCCAAGGGATCCATTGCTTGACGAACTATTTGCCTCTCAAGGAGTATTTCCGATGGCACCATTTGATTCACCTCAGGTCATAGAAGCTTTCAAACAGCTTGGCATGCGTGGACCAAGTGAAGTTACTTCATCCGAGTTGATTACATGTGTTGAGATGGTTGCTGAATCTCAAAGCCCAGAAAAGGCTCGAACACTACTAGAGCTCCTCACAAGTAACCAAAGCCTTCTCGAAAAATCTGTCATTGATCATATGAAACAGAAGCAATGCATTCCTTGCCGACAGTCTCCTCCAGAGTATTACCCCTTAGCTATTGAGTGGTATGGTAAACGTTCTACGAGACTGTCAACTCCCCACGAAATTCTGAGGGAAAAGAAGCTAGCTGTACTGACATGTGGAGCCTCTAAATGCTTTACTTCCCAGGAGGACGAGAGTCGTTTCTCTACAGTCTACACAAAGATTGGAATGAATATCTCATCTCCAATAATTTCGGATGTCATGACACAGTTCGAAGACTGTGTCAGGTATGCAGAAGAGAGAACTGGGGAAGATGTTACTGATATAGTACCAATGCTTAAGGAGATCTATTCATTTCTAATGGAAGCGTGGCGCCAGGACAAGAACACCAAGAACCTCATCCTCAATCGAGCTAAAGTTTGTATCTGGAATGGAAGTGGCTTTTCAGAACCAAGCAAAATGTGTGCGGTAAAACTTCCATTTCATCTAGCTCCTTACATGGCATCTATTCCGCAATCTACTATTGCATTTGCAGACTTGTTTGAAGCGCTCGGAGTTGAAAAAAACATGGCAGCAAATTCCAATGCCCTGGTTGACATACTGCATGAGATCAAGAAAAGATGTGGCGATTCAAAAACTGATGAAGCCTTCCAACAAGGACAGCGCCAACTTGTACTGCAGATCCTTCACCATCTACACGCCGCAGGAGAGCTCTCAGAAGAAGCTCGGGCACGCTTACTCGTTCCATCGCAAAGAGGAAAATGTCATCTCATTCCAGTTGATGAGAGCGCATACGTGGACAGAGAGTGGTTGAGACAAAGCACTGACAATGAGGAGATGGATGACGGTGAAGATTTTACTTTGATTCATTTAGATATCTCAATGGAACTTGCAATATTCCTCCATGTACGACCTGTCAGTCGACTTCTTCTAGATACAGAAGAATTGCAGGGTTTCACACCAGCTGGGCAACATGAACCCTTAACTATGCGCTTGTGGAATATTCTCAAGAACAACTATGTGGACACCGCCATCATTAGTGAAATGATACAAAATGCGGAAGATGCAGGAGCTCAGGAAGTTCGCTTTCTCATTGATATGAGAAAAAACGAAAATGCAAATCTGAAATTATTCGATCCTGAAATGAGGTCTTGTCAGGGACCAGCCCTTTGGGTATACAACGATGCCGTGTTCACAGACCAAGACTTTGAAAACATTCTCTGTCTTGGAGGGCGTACCAAAGAAAAGGACGCTGAAAAGATTGGGAAGTTTGGGACCGGTTTCAACTCGGTGTACCGCCTAACTGATGTTCCAAGTTTGGTTAGTAGGAACTACATGCAGTGTTTCGACCCTCATACCACACACCTTGGAAACGTTCTCCGGGACAAGAGTCAACCTGGTGTACGTCTCAGATTGAATAGCACCAAAGCACTCCGGAGATTCCCAGATCAGTTCAAGCCATTCAAGGGAGTGTTTGGGCTCGATTTCAGTGGAGGAAATGAGCCATTCAACTACAACGGAACACTCTTTAGACTGCCCCTCCGTTCTAAAGAAGCTGCACAGAAAAGCCAAATATGCAAGGAGAGCTACGATGGGGAGAAACTGATCAACCTGATGCAGAAAATGTGGGAATCATCACAAAACCTCCTGGTGTTCACCAAACAGGTGAAGAAGGTTTCCCTGTTCTACCTTTCTGAGAATTCTAGCGATCCTACCAGGGCTGAGGAGTTACTCACCATACAGAAGACCATGCATTCTCCTAGGGTGAAGGATGACGGCACCGTCGTGTCAACTGAATCATTCCGTTTCCAACTGACCTCAAGGGGAGCAGAATTATTGCCACACATCAATGAAATAGGCAATCAGGAGCATACGAGTTCTTTCAACACCTTCAAAGTGGTATGCAAGACTTCAAAACAAGCATCAGTTGTTGCACAGTCTCAGGAAGGAAAGTCACATGGGCTATCTGCAGAGGCTGCCGTAGCTATCCCATTGAATGTAAGAGATTTGCAGAAAAGCGAGGGGGAGATCTACTGCGGTCTACCTTTGTCAGTTCCAAGCCTGCTTCCATTTCACATTGATGGTAGGTTTGCCATTAACGAAGATCGAAGAAGTCTACAATCACCGACACCACATGGGGTGACTGTCTTTGAAAGATGGAATCATATTTTGCTCTCTGACGTGATTTGCCGAGCATATGTCTCTCTTCTATCAGACAAAGAGTTCATTCAACAAATCAAGAATACATACGGGACAGATGTGTCGCCAGAGTTGTTGTGGCCTGATGTTGATAAAGTACCTGAGAATTCAGTGTGTTCAGGGCTGTTTAATGCTTTCTACAAAACGATAATTTGCGGATTGGATGGCAAACAACCAGCAGTTTTCTGGACAAATGACGAACCTCGTCAGTTTCACAATGTAGTATTTCTCGGCGAGGAACTGCAAACGATGAAAGGAATCAAGGACGACTTTGTACAGATTTTGACAACGTATCTGAAGGAGTACTGTCACAGTGGACGTATGGTGGAAGTAATAGAGCTATCAAAGAAGACGTGGCAAGCACTGGAGAGGGCAGGAGTACGTGATATGGTAGAGACTAGAACATACAATCTGAACAGACTGTTTGATGAAGCGTTCCTGCCATATTTAGATAAAGTGCCACAGGATCTTAGAGACCGCCTCATTCTCTTTGCGCTTGAAATGGACGGCAACCTGCATCAGAAACTTCGAGATGTGAAATGCATCACCGTCTTAGGAGGAGCCGAACTAAAGACACCCTGCGCCCTCATGCATCATGATGACCCTACACTCCGTGAATTGTTTGAGCTTCAGGGAGTATTTCCAGGTGCACCATTTGAATTAGCTCATCTGATGCCGGTGTTCAACCGCCTTGGTATGCGAGGACCGAATGAAGTTACTCCAGTTGAGATGGTTGCATGTGTTGATCTAGTTGAGGAAACACAATGCCCCAAGAAGGCCAGAGCTTTACTTGATCTCCTCGGGAAGAACCCTGGTCATTTTGACCGTTCACTGGTCGACGGCAGCACTGTAAGAGATTTCATGATGAACAAACGATGTATCCCTTGTAAACAGTCTCCGCCAGAATATTACCCACCGGGTATCAAATGGCGTGGGAACACTTCATCCTGTCTCACAACTCCCCAAGAGATTTTGATAGAAACGAAACAAGCCGTGCTAATGTCTGGAGCTTCCAAGTCTTTTATTTCTCAACAAGATGTTCTGTTTTCCACAGCATTCACTCTGCTTGGAATAACATTCCACACTCCAGTGATCTCGGACGTCATAGCACAAATAGAACATTGTGTGAAGTATGCCACAGACAGAACAGAACAAGATGTAACAGACATAATACCGATGCTCAAGGAGATCTATGCATTTCTAAGGAAAGAATGGCAACGTGATTCAAACGTCGGAAACTGTTTATTGGATCGAGTAGAGTGTTGTGTTTGGAATGGCAACGGCTTTTCAGAACCAAGCAAAATGTGTACAGGTAATCTTCCGTTCGATCTAGCTCCTTACATGGCATCTATTCCCCAGGCTACTTGTGCGTTTAAGGATTTGTTTGAGGCGCTTGGGGTCAAAAGGAACATCGACACTAATTCGGAAGCTCTGGTTGAAATACTACATGAAATCAAGAGCAAATGTGACGTCCTAGGAGCAAATGTTACCTTCCAACAAAGACAGCGCCAACTTGTACTGCAGATCCTTCACCATCTAAACGCCGCAGGAGAGCTCTCAGAAGAAGCTCGGGTACGCTTACTCGTTCCATCGCAAAGAGGAGAATGTCATCTCATTCCAGTTGATGAGAGCGCATACGTGGACAGAGACTGGTTGAGACAAAGCACCGACAATGAGGAGATGGATGACGATGAAGACTTTACTTTGATTCATTCAGATGTCTCAATGGAACTTGCAATATTCCTCCATGTACGACCTGTCAGTCGACTTCTCCTAGATACAGAAGAATTGCAGGGTTTCACACCAGCTGGGCAGCATGAACCCTTAACTATGCGCTTGTGGAATATTCTCAAGAACAACTATGTGGACACCGCCATCGTTAGTGAAATGATACAAAATGCGGAAGATGCAGGAGCTCAGGAAGTTCGCTTTCTCATTGATATGAGAAAAAACGAAAATGCAAACCTGAAACTATTCCATCCTGAAATGAAGTCTTGTCAGGGACCAGCCCTTTGGGTATACAACGATGCCGTATTCACAGACCAAGACTTTGAAAACATTCTCCGTCTTGGAGGGCGTACCAAGGAAATGGACGCTGAAAAGATTGGGAAGTTTGGGACCGGTTTCAACTCGGTGTACCGCCTAACTGATGTTCCAAGTTTGGTTAGTAGGAACTACATGCAGTTTTTCGACCCTCATACCACACACCTTGGAAACGTTCTCCCGAACAAGAGTCAACCCGGGGTTCGTCTCAGATTGAATAACTCCAAACCACTCCGGAGATTCCCAGATCAGTTCAAGCCATTCAATGGAGTGTTTGGGCTCGATTTCAGTGGAGGAAATGAGCCATTCATCTACAACGGAACACTCTTTAGACTGCCCCTCCGTTCAAAAGAAGCTGCACAGAAAAGCCAAATATGCAAGGAGAGCTACGATGGGGAGAAAATGATCAACCTGATGCAGAAAATGTGGGAATCATCACAAAACCTCCTGATGTTCACCAAACAGGTGAAGAAGGTTTCCCTGTTCTACCTTTCTGAGAATTCTAGCGATCCTACCAGTGCTGAGGAGTTACTCACCATACAGAAGACCATACACTCTCCTAGGGTGAAGGATGACGATACCGTTGTGTCAACTGAATCGTTCCGCTGCACAATGACTGCAAAGGGAAATGAAGTGATGTCACAGAAACCAGAAGTTAGTGGAGACCTGGACACTGTCAAAGTGATATGCAAGACTTCAGAACAGGCAGCATCTCTAGCAAATTCTCCAGATGGCAAAGAGTGTGGACTTTCACCAGAAGGTGCGGTTGCCTTTCCTTTTCATAGACTACCAATGTCTAAATTTGAGAAGAAGATCTACTGCTTCCTTCCCCTCTCAATTAACAGCATGCTCCCGGTACATATCAACGGGTCTTTTTCTGTAAAAGAGGATCGCCGGAGTCTTCACATGCCAGTGCCCGATGGAAGGTTGATATCTGAGAAATGGAATCACATACTTTTGGCCGATGTGATATGCAGAGCGTACGTTTCACTCTTGTCTGACAGTGAGTTTATTCAACAAGTGAAGGACACATACGGATCAAATATGTCTCCTGAACAGTTGTGGCCGGATATTGATGAGGTACCAAAGAATTCAGAATCTTCAGCACTGTTTGATGCTTTCTACAAGGCAATGGTACATGGGTTTGATGGCCGTGAACCATCATTGTTCTGGAAAGATGGCAAATCGCATCAGTTCACGAATGTTGTGTTCCTTAGTGAAGAAGTTCAGAAAGAGACATCAGTCAGTGATGTGGTAACAAAGGTACTAAGCGACCATCTCCCCTCAATGGAAGTGATGTCGTTGACCGAAAAAACGTGGAGAGCCCTAAAGAGAGTACATCTGATAGATGAAGTTCTCAAGAGAACTTATGATTTCAACAGGTTCTTCAATGAAGTTTTTCTACCACAAATCAGTCAGCTGTCGGCCAACAACAGAAATCAACTCGTTTTGTTTGCACTCAATAAAAGTGAAGACACACTACAGCAGAAACTAAAAGATGTAGAATGCATACCAGTAGAGGGGGGAACTGAACTGCGGAAACCTTGTGATCTAGTTCACCCCAAAGGCAAAGCTGCACCTTTGTACTCGGAGTCTGAAAAGGTTTTCCCTCTGGGAGAAAAATTCAATGCCACTGACACATTGGCGTCACTTAGTAAGCTAGGCATGGTGAAAGACTATCTTGATGAGGATGTTTTCGTCGAGCGATGCGAGACTGTTCACATTATGCATTTAAGCTGTATGGAAGGAGCTCAAACGAGATGCCATGCTGTACTGAAGTATCTGTCGGAGATGTTGGGGAGTGATTGGAATCAGAAAAAAACCCTCAAAGAACGGCTTTCGAGTATCCCATTCTTGCCTATCATGTGTAAAGAAAACAGAGATCCAGCTCTACCATGGGTGGAAACGGACTGTGCTTATGCATCTGCTAATGATGTGTACTCTCATTCTAAAACATATTTGGTAAGCAGCACAACACACGTTGTAGATGAATCAAAACAGTGGAAGCTTTCCTGGAAAGTAGAGCACTTTCTTGGTCTTTCAGATAAATATCCCTCTGTCCAAGACGTACTCAAGCAGTTCTCGAACTTTCGTATTCACTACGAAAAGAATACTGAATGCATTTCTGATCATCAGTTACAAATGATATGCAAGGCGGTCTACGAGCGTGTTGAAACTGCTTGTAAAGAAAATAGTCCAGACATCTCCAACGTCGATCTTCAGAATCAATCATTCTTCCTTGTAGATCGCAAGTTTGTAGTGGCCTCTATGGTTGCCTATGGAGGTAGAGATCTTCCACCGTATCTATTTAAAGCTTCTCAGTTCCTGAAACAATATCCCATTCTTCTGGAACGTGCAGCATTGAAGAGGGAATTTGATGCCAGAGACTATCAAGGTGTTCTCCAATCTATACACGAGTATAGCAGTGGGAAACCTTTAGACGACGAGGTCTTGGAGGTTGCTATCCTAGCTGCCGATCGACTGTCCAGTTTCCTAAAAGATGATGATGATGGGAAACCAACTCCAGATGCATTTCTCCCAGATGAGCACATGTGCATGAGGCCTGTATCAGATCTCTGCTACAGTGACGTTAACTGGTTTGAATACGACGTCAGAGTCAAACTCCATAAGTGTCACATGAGAATCAGTTTTATGCTTGCAAAGAAGTTGAAAGTAAAGGATGTTCGACAACAGTTTCTCCGGCCATATGACATGGATTTCCCAGGAGAAGAATTTGGCCAGCATGAGGAACTTACAAACCGTATCAAGAGAATTCTTGATTCATACCCGTCTGATGAAACAATACTAAAAGAACTTCTTCAGAATGCAGATGATGCTGGGGCAACTGAAATCCACTTTGTCTACGATCCTCGCTCACATAATGAAAAAAAGCTTCTAGGAGATGACATGAAAGCTTTGCAGGGTCCTGCTCTTTGTGTCTTCAACAACAAGTCTTTTACAGATGAGGATATTCGTGGGATACAGAATCTTGGAGAAGGTAGCAAAGCTGATCACATGGGAAAGATAGGCCGATATGGGGTTGGTTTCAATGCGGTGTATCAACTCACGGATTGCCCAAGTTTCATCTCCAATGGTGAACGATTATGCATGTTTGACCCTCTTCTGAAGTATATTCCGGGAGCAACGTCGACTAAGCCGGGCCGTCTGCTAAGAGTTGATGGCAGTGTCCGTTCTTCGTATCCAGATACTTTTCAATGTTACTTGGAAGACATACTTGCAGATGGAGAAGAGGACTTTACTGTTTTTCGTTTTCCACTGCGGAAGGAAGCTTCGACACTCAGTGAAAACGTATGGCGAGCTAAAAAGATTCGGAAGCTACTACAAGATTTTGAGGATGCTGCATTCGAGAGTCTTTTGTTTCTGAAAAACATCACTAAAATCAGCATCTCAGAGGTAACAGACTTAGGAGCGATTGGCTCTACTCATGCTATCACAGCAGAGATAACCGAAGTAGAAGGTGAAAAGAAAATGGATTTCTTGCGCAAAGTTCAAGATATCAGTAGAGCAGCAAAGGATGACAGTACCTGGCAACCAGAACCAGCAGAAGTCGTATACCAGATGAAATTGAAAGGGAAAGGAAGAGATGAGGATTGGGTGATATGTCAACAAGTAGGAAGTGCAGACACGGCTGAAGAAAACATAATGCGAAAATATAAACTACTTCCAGTTGGAGCTGTTGCTGCCCGTCTGACAGGTAAAAAAGAGGGACTCAAAGGAACAGCTTTCTGCTTCTTACCCCTTCCCATTGCAACGGGACTTCCAGTTCACGTACACGGATACTTCGCCTTAGACCATGAGAGTAGAAGACACTTGTGGGAAGGAAGCATAACAGATGAACAAACAAAGTGGAACTTTCACCTCATCCAGAAAGTTATCGCACCGGCTTACGTGAACTTACTGTTGTGGATACAGGAATTCTTTGTCAGGGAATATGAATGGTCAGGATCAATGTCATGTGAACAGAAAACTCACACTTTGAAACTCCTTCATAAATACCACACCTTCTTTCCTAAAGTCAGCGACAAAGGGCCGTACTGGAAAGCGCTTGAAGCCACTGTATATGAAATTGTTGCCTCGAAAGCCCTGATGCTATTTCCTTCTCTATACAGAAAAGATGATGGCAACAACGACTTTTTCCTAACATGGAAGACCCCTGTCGTGCCCATGCAGTCTCCAGACGAATCAAAAGTGGGCTATTTCAACACACTGCCAGACCAAATGAGTGACCACTACACATTCTCTACAAGTAGCTCTTTGAAGGCTGAAAATCTGAAGGAGACACTGATCGAAATCACATATCCATTACTAGAGTCTCCGACATGGATAATGCACCGTCTCCGCAATGCATGCAAGCATCTCAATCAGGAAACCATGAACCATGAATCAGTAAACTATGAAGTTCTTGACGTTTTATCTTCGAATGTGGTGTCTTTCCTCCGCGGAGACAACCCCCTTCAGAGGCAATTACCAATGACACTTTCAAAATCAAGGATCCACGACGAGAAGAGACTGAAGGGACTCATAGCTTACTGCAAGAAGGGAACAAAGTCTAACTTCAATGAGAATCTCCACGGACTACCATTGCTCTTCACTCAGGATGGGAACTTGAGGAGGTTATCACGTGATGAGCCAGTCTTTGCATCAGAATTCTGCGATCTTTTCAAGCCTCAGAGTCATAGGTTTCTACAAATCGACTTTCTAGACACTCTACCACGAAATGCCGATGTCTTTTGTAAGCTTGATGTGAGAGCAGTATCTGCACTTCTTGATGATTGCCACCCTTATCTTGAGTGTGCTTCAGATGAAATAATAACGCTCCAGAACAACCTTTCATCTGAATGGTTTGAACGTTTGTGGAGTCTTCTTGAATCCTTACGCACAGAGAAGACCAAGTGGACTGATTTTGCTCACGATATCAGAGTTGAACTTGGCCGTTGGGCGATATTACCTGTCACTGAAACAAAAACTCAGTATTATCGGGAAATTAAGCTTGTGGCACCTATCAGTTTATCCTCTACGATAATAGTCCAGCCAACCGAGTCGGATTATTGGCCAATCTACTCCGCACTTAAATCACTGAACGTCTACAAGGTCAACAAATCCATTCTTCGCGAAGACAATTATACGTTAATACATCATCTCGTCACACATAAGGGCGATAGCACGAGGGTTTTAGATGCTTTGATGTACTGGGTTGATAGAGACTTCAGGAGATTCAGAAACCTCAACGCTGATCAACATGAAGAAATCCTGAGATTCTTCAGTAACTGTGAGAGCCAAGCTGATTTCAAAAGGTTGAAGAGCCTGCCTTGCTTCAAATCGATTGCAGGTGACTTTGTCAGTATCGGAGATTTCGACACAGTTCTTGTCCTCCCAAGTATGATTCCGGAAAAGGAACAAGATAAATGGGTTTGTACCACTCGTGCTATATTCCTACAGTACAGCATATCGCTTAAATCTCTATACAAGAAGCTAGGATTGACTGATACAACAGAGATGGACGTATATGAAAAGTACATTCTGCCGGTCTTTGACCAACTCAGCGAGGGCAGTCGTCTTGAACATCTTGTGCGGATCAAAAAACTACTACAAGAGCTACCCCTTCATAACACAGAGAGGTCTCTTAGTGAAGCTAGGAAGGAAGCTAGACAGAGATTAAGATTAAGTCAACTGCGTTTCATAACCGGTGCAAATGGGGAATTGCTAAAGGCCGAGGACTTCTATGACCCACATGTCGAGATATTTTCTCTAATGTTGAACAAGGTTCAGTTTCCACCCAAGCGCGTCATAGATTGTTTAGGCCTTGAATTCCTTCGAGAAATAGGACTACAAGTTGTTATTACCAAAGACCTATTCCTCTCCTTTGCCCAGCAGGTGCAGGAATCACACTCTGACCTCAAGAAGATGGAAAAGAAGTCACGTGCCCTTGTATCTGAATTGACAAGGAGATGTGATCTTCACAAAGACTCTTCTTTTCTACAGCGAGTCGGTATGGTTGACTTTCTTGTGAGTGACGGCATCAGCACAGAGATGAAATCTATTCATCCACCTTTCATGAAGAAAGGAACTCTCATGAGGTATTCTGGATCAAGTTCTTTTGAACACACACAACTGATATGGTCCATCAGCAGCATCCTGCCAACATATGCGGCCTCAGGGAAATGCTGGTCTTGTAAAGAAACGTTCGATGAGAAAATAGGCGTTGCACAGGATCCTGAATGTATGAGTGTTATCCAGCATTTACGGAATATATGTAACAGACTCCAACAGAAGAACGACAAGAAGATATCTTTCCCTGAAAATTTAGCTAGTGTACTACAGGAAATATTGACATTCGTTTCCTCCAAGTGCGCAGGACAAAACTGCTCTCAGGAACACCCCTGTGGAAGGTGCTGTATCATCAGAGATGAGTTGCGAAACGTACCTATTGTCTTTTTGGAGCTAGAAGATGAGCATCGCTTAGTCAAAGCAGAACAGATATCACGTACGATGGAAGGAAAGCTGGAGCCTTTTCTATACCAGCTGCCAGACAAGTGGGTTCCTTTCTTCAAGTTATTTCAGATTCTTGGCGGAACAGTGAAACCTTCTATACGCCAATATGCTTTTGTTCTTGAAAGCCTCTACGAAAGGGGACAGAGTGCATGGTCAAACCCGAATGTTTTAAACATGGTAGACAAGGCCACGTATGGCCTTTATGAAGAGTTAATAAAGGTCGAAACTACACAGATAGTTGCTGAATTTGTTCCCGGACACTCCTTGTATCTACCTTCATGTCAGCAAAGCTTGGAACAATCAGATCGCCTTCTAGTGAATGATGTCGAACACTACACCAGCCGACTTCTTCGATCTAATCTACCACTCGTCAAGATCTTTCCAAGTCACGAACGAATCGCGCGACAATCTATCGCCAGGCTTCCTGAAAGGATGAAACCGAAAGCAGTAAGTGCAGAAGTGAAAGAAATGTTGAGCAAGACTGGTAACGATTCGCAAACGTGTTTCTTGTCTGGAAACGAACCATGTGAGTTTGGAAGAAGACTTCAAATCCTACAGTCTAAGGAGTTTCTTAGGGCGGTTTGCTCCATCATGAGGCACAACAGGCGGGAAGAAGTTGCCGAGGAGACCAGGAAACAGTTTAGAGATCGCCTAACTGGACTGAAGATTACATGTATGCAGCAGTTACATTCGATTCTGCAAATCAATGGCCAAGACATAGAGGGTAGTGAAACCGAAGTACCTTCCTTCATCAACAGTGATAATGAGCTGTTTGTACAACATAGTGAAGAAGAAAATAGAATGGAAACACTATTAAGTGTTGCAATCCATGTCAACCAACTCCTTGGAAATGTGTTTGAGGATAGAAATTATATGTCTATCCTGCTATCTCAAGAATCTCCAGCTACCATCCCAAAAGCACTAGCGAAGTTCGGCATTGCCGTAGAAAACATGGAAGAAGACGCAAATTTCAAGTTGCCTAATCCTGGAAGTACTATTCCAGAACAACTCTACCACCTCATAGAACAAAACCCCTGGACGTCTTTCAGCAAAGGCGATTATGTAGGGTACGCACAAACCGATGAAGACGGTGACTACTACATATACGCAGTAGTGGTCAAGAGGATACGAAACGAGTCGCTCAAGTCAGTTTATCTCATCGACATCGGACAGGACAGCCCGATAGAAGCCAATGTGTTGGACATGCACAAGATTCACATCCCGAAGTCCACATCAGGTATGGAGCTTGTTCCATCTGACAAAGTAGACTCAGATGATGCAGGACCGTGTCTTTCTGGTCATCGGGAATCATCTCTTCCGACTGATATTGAAGAAGCAAAGCAACAGGTGACTGCAGAATTGGAGGAGATCTGGCAGCTTCCAGAGGAGCAGAAAAGGAAGGCTCTTCGCAGATTAATGTTAAAATGGCATCCAGACAAGCATCCAGAAGGTTCGAAGGAACTGTTTGACGAAGCATTTAAACATCTCCAGAGCGAGCTACAAAGACTAGGAAAGGGTCTTTCAACAACAACTTCATCGTATGAAGACCTTTTCAAATCAGCAGAGCAGAGAGCAAGGGAAGACCGACGACGGTATACTGACTTCGGAGGATTTCAATCAGGATTTTGGGCAGGAGCTGGTTCTGGAGGAGGGGGTAGAGGGGGTCCTGGATCAGCTAACTGGGAGAGCTTGTTCACTGAAGCTTCAAGATCACCAGATATCCGCAATGCTCGCCGTTGGCTACGCCAGGGACAAGAAGATCTCCGTGCTGCCCAACACGATCTTAACCCACATGATGAGCCGTCACTAGAGTGGGTGGCGTACAAGTGCCACCAGAGTGTAGAAAAGGCCCTCAAAGCTGCTCAACTTGCTATCAGAGGATGTTACAGTTGTACCCATAACATTTATGGTCTAGCCCGTGACGTCAGTGAACACACGAGTGAACCCGTAATATCATCAGAATTTCTCCAGAATGTATGCCAGCTCAGTTCTCTCGTGGGTGATCAACGGCCTCGGTACCCGGATAGATGCGCCTCCTCACAGATTCCTCACGAGGTCTTCAGAGACCAATTCAAAGGTGGGGAAATGATCCAGCTCACCCGTAAAATTCTTGCAGTGGTTCAAACATCATTGGTTCCGTCCAGATCATGAACACAAGGTTCGAAGTATACGTATCTAGGTATACACAAATATCGCTTTCGTTTCCACTTCTTTCACATAAACGACATACCTGCATTGTGAAACTGAAGCAAAACGTGAGTGACCCATTCTTCTAGTGACTCTTGCGAGAAGATTTGAATGAGTTGATTTGTACTTATGAAAGCGGTAACAGTATTTGTAATCGCGCTAAATAAACCAGTTTGTAGTTAGCCCATGATACACCTGACCAAAATATCCACATATCTTCTACACATGGAGCTTCCCCACTTAGTGCATTTTAGAATTATCCCTGCCAAAGTCATGGATGTATATTTGTTCGCCCTCTTGAGAAGAATGCTTCCACCTGTGTTCCTTAGAACTGTCGGTGCATACATTAATAATGATGACATAAATTTCATGAGCACGTATCCAATATTTGTCTGATCTCTATCTGCACATGCGCAGAATCTATTTATGTAGTGGCTTATTAATATCACTTTTGACTAAAAACCAATCGAATAATATTAAATTCGGTAGATTTATGAATTGACTACTGATGCCATCAGGCCCTTTTCTTCCTCTCACACTGGTCGATATCATATTTCTTTTACTTATGTATCATTCGAACGAAGTACTTTAAATCATGTGCATTGACATTTGATTTAAAGTTTGAAATAAATAGGACCAATAATAAGAAAGTAAAGAATGTTTGAAATATGAGATCACTAAGTCTATGCGGATCTCAAATAAACTGCTCGGTGATAATTGTGATTGTGACCTAGTTGCGGATAACTCCTAATTGCCTTTTTCCTTGGGGCACTACTCAAAATATATTATGGATAGCAACTTATCAAGAATAAACCCATTTGAGTCATACCTTTTTGAAACGGTGAAATTTTAGTCATTTTGTATGTTGGAACAAATGGGAAAGTTATCCCGCACTACACCACAGAGACACTACTGATACCTATACCTGCTAGATGCTTTGATCGACGCAGCGGATGCGTATTATAATGTCATTAAAAATAAACGTTAAATGTGTAAATAGTCTCTTTATATAAATTGATTAGTTTGAATTTTGGATATCCTATTGAGATCACTGTCATCCGTACAGAATCGACTTGTTGCAAAAGATAGAAATACTATTTCCCTTTACAAAAAATGTTTTTACTTTTGTCAGATATACTGATATGTACCATATATTATTGAGTTTATGTGTAATATCAGTACCACCGTATATATTAGGCCCTCACTGAGTAAATTCAATGATAGCTATTCATTTTATATGTCCATCTTTTACTGTTGTAATGTGAATTTTGGGTTTATCTTGCTTTGAATTGTATTACAATGAATACATTAAATAATAGCTATTCAGTTTAGATGTCTTTAACTGTATTTGCAGCATTAGACAATTTTTAAAACTCAATTACTCATCATTAAACTGATAGATGTGCTGTAATATATTTTGCCAAGATTGTTACACCCTTTCTGTGATATACATTTTCTTTGTTTTTGCACTACTGTAGAAGAAGTGTTATAATTTACAGATATTTGTATACATCGTAATCTTTGTGAATATATGTTTCATGATGTTAAAGCAACTAAAGAACATACTAATATATGATAGTTATGAAGACTATAATTGATGTACTGTATTCTCACTGACTTATTCACATACATAAGTTGCATTGATATATTATAGTGTTGTAATGATGAATGATTTTTTGATTCAAGAGTCATATGATGGAGGATTGCATAAATATAAGTAGTTTCCTCTTTTGTACATAATCAATAGTCTGCGAGACTCTGGAATATTTTATATCTGTTCTGATTGCGTCAACACATTCTATCAACAGAATATAATGAACCCATTGGCTCCACAATACAATGTATTGATTTTAATGTATTATCTTCCAGATTTCATATCATACCAATATTACATACTATTTTGTACATATGTAAATACTGTCATTAATGTAATATTATTGATATATCATTCTTTGTTGACATAGATTCTTTTATGTACACAGAGCAGATTGTGCATCTTTATATAAACGAATTTCGCATTATTCATTAAACACTTAAAGGTTGAACTATTTCAACACAACAACATTGACAAAAATAAAATACCTGTAATATACACCCGTTATATCGTAAGAATTTGAGCTGAATTGCGAAAAAAGGGTCGTTTGTTTCCCTTCACTCATGCGAAAGTTTTACCGTGGCGATTCGCACTTACGGAACTTACCAGATCATGTTAGTAATCTGGATGAGTTTAGACAAGATAAATGGATGTACTCTATTCTCCTGAATTCTATATGTTACATGAACTTCATATTTAACTTTGACTCATTGAAATAATATTGAATAATATTTTCAAGACTTAGGGATGTTGTTGTTGTTGTTTTTTGCTTCAAAATATACTGACAGAGAAATTTCATGGACGCGTTGATAGTGATGCATTTTAGAAGGTGAATTCATATATATATATATATTATATCGCACGTTTGTACATAAGTGTAATATCAACTGCAGAAACAACATTGTTTGCTGACACCTTTTTTTAACTTGAAGTATTTACAGTATTTGGATTGCACGAAGAAAAGTGAATAAATCAGTCAACTACTGAATGAAAAGAGTGAATGTTTTTATAATGTATTTTTCGCAGACATCTATACTTATAGACTGCAGCTTAGTACTGAGAGGAATAAATCGCTTGTATATTATGTGTCTTTAGCTCAGTTAGTATGTACAAAACATTTGGTGATATTACAGAAAAAGGATAAATTACGAAGATTTCTGTCACGTGTATTAACACAGAACATAATCAATGAAGATGCACTGTACTTCCAACAACAAAAAATCATATTGCGCAAATATAACATACACTGTATATAGTTTTGCACAGGGAACTTTAATGTAATGTTATTGAATTTCACTGAATTTCGTTCACACAATATTATGATGCAGAATTCTTTGTGATATTTTGAAGATTCCTTTGTTTTCTTGACTGTCGCTACACTGATCAATCTAATTACCTGGAGAATATACTATAATTCTCAATTTTCCATTTATACACTAGTTGTTACCCTTGCATACATGTTTCCAGATTTTCATACAAAACAAAGTTTCATATTTGAAACGACCACGGACATTTGCTTTTTACTTGTAGAAATGTTTATTAAATATAGTATGTCAATGATGAAAGCAATTATATCATTCCAACAGAAACTGTTGTAGTTGTTTTAAAACAAAACTATGAGTGACAGTTTGTAACGAGGTAACGTTTCAGTTTGTTGTAATAATTATGTTACAAGACTTGTAAATAATTGGAATTTCACATGATATTCATTTGATTCATCTGACACCAATGCTTCACGTACAATATGTGTCAAATATCGCCAACATGAGCTACAAACAGATTGTGAAATAACTGTAATCTTATTCTGGGATTCAGATATTTTTTATATATATTTTGAACGAGTATGGAAATATTGAGACTATAAGCCTAGTCGAAATTTGTGATGTAAAAGACGAATTTTTTACGAGTTTTGTTTGTTTAATTTCGAGTTAAAAATTAAAATGGAAAGAAAATGTTATGTATATATACATGTAATACTATTTCGATGTTTGTATCCAAGAATTGTGCAACCTCACATTTTTTAGAGTGATTTTGTATATTGTGTTATAAATAGTTTTGTATATAGTTTTCTATAGAGCTTGTTCTTCGCCTCAAGTATGTATGACGTTCCTTGAGGCTTCCGTACAATGCTATCCAGTCTGGAATTTTTCACACATACGTTTTCTTGAGTATCATGTTTATGTATTACAGCTAGTAAGCGACTTCGGAGATACCATCTGCTTGTATATTGGTGATACGTTGTGTTGTAGAGTTTCTTGCAATTAAATATGATTAGTAATCACGTGCGAGAGAAATGATTACGAACGATCATTTTTGTGATGATAACATGATTATGTATGAATTAATTATGAGGGCAGTGTACATTCTACATTTTGTGACGGCAAGGATCTGTCATTTTTGTACTATTTTTCTTAGTTCATAAGTGATACTCTGATAATGAAAGAAATATAGTGTTATGTTACAAGTTTGAATCAAAGAAAACTTTAGTGACCTTAAAAATGTTAATTGCCTACCATACGGTATTTTGTCTTTCTTTTTCTTTCAAAAAGAAACTGTGTTTTTATGTTTTAAGCAATTATGTTGTCCTTTTTATAAATTCTATCAGTCGTTTTACATGTTTCCTTCATATTGAACTAAAAGTGTCATACATAATGTCAAAGTAGAAATTCACTGCTTTCAAACCTGCAGTCATAGGTCAACGTTGAGTGTCGTTTTGAAACCAATTTTGATGAATAAAAGTTTGCTAAATGATAAAGTGCTGCTGGTGACATTGTACACTTATGGTCGGTCTTCTGTGTTTGCGAAACGATGAGGGACATATAGTTATGTTGAGAGAGAGAGAGGGATGAATAGAAAGAGGGGCAAGGGGAGGAGAGAAAAGAAAAAGAGAGAACGAGAGCGACAGAGATGGGATGGGGATATCGGAGGGAAGAGAGAGAGAGGGAGATTATAAGAAGTAGGCCTACGCTGTCGTCCATAAAGCGACTATTAGAGCAAGTTTCTCTTTATTTTCCCGCATTTAGAGTTTATATAATTAAGTTTCTTATCAAATGTTCATTTAATCGTTGATGATCAGAGTGTGCTTAAAGCCCCACCACTTTTGTTTTTCCTCTTAATAAGATGTAATTGTTCACAATGCGACCTCTTTCTCGCAAATGAATATTCAGACCATCACACCATACTGCAAAGTATGATGAAGTAGTATCATGGACTACGTAAAGAGAGAAAAAAGTGTTGAAATAATCCCTCATAACTAATCACAACGTAGGAAAATATTCCAATGTCTAAAAAGTTGTATATTTCCGCTTATAAGTTTCTCATCGCAGGTGCCCCCTTTTCCAGAATGTGCCCTATTTTTTTGGTGCCCCCCCCCTCCCAATTTTTGGAAGACGCTCCGCCGCACAGTGGGCCAGGGAGGAACCAAAGTGCGCCAAAACTCATTTTGGGGGATTTATTTTGTATAAACCCAGAGGAAATGTTTGGATTTCCAGGGATTTCCGCTTAAATTGTAATAATAACATTTTCTCTGATGTATAAGCTTTAAGTTGATACCAGATTTGGCTGCCCGATTTTGCCCGTTATTTTGTTAGAGCCGTTCTCCTTGCAACATTGCCCCGAAAAATGTATTTATTTTGGTCCGCGCTGTCAGAACAAGTGTCACGCGCCCCCACGCGCCGTGATTTATGACCGCAAATCCTTCATGATTCAGTCGCGGACCCCCCCCCCCAAAAAAAAAAACACGTTTTTCGGGGCAATGTGGCAAGGGAAATCGGCTCTAACATAACAACGGTCAGGATCGGGCAGCCAAATTTGGTATCAACTTAAAGCTTAGGCATCAGAGAAAATGGTGGTATTACATTTTAAGCAGAACTCTGCAGAAATCTAAACATTTCCTCTGGATTTATAAAAAACATGGATAATTAGTTAATTTTTTCTTCATTGAATTACCCTATAATACATCATGAAGATTGTGTTTCTATTAATCTTAACCTATTCATGCAACGAAATGAACTATCAGGAATATGTGAGAGCAATTTCATATCAATAACTTAAAAGCTTCATGTTAAATTGAAAGATTTATGAAATAAGTCACTTTTGCACTAAAGCTGTGAATATGTAGGATTTTGCTGTTTGAAGGAGTAAATTTATACCCTTATTGTGCATACCGGAATTAAAAATTTTCTGAGGTATTCCTAAATGTATTACCTATCAACTGGGCCAAAAAAAATTGAAGAAAATAAATCACCAAAAATGAGTTTGGGCGCACTTTGGTTACTCCCTGGCCCACTGAGCGCCGCCCCTGGCCCGGGGCTAATTTTTTTCCCCAAACAGGTTTGCCAATGCTAATATTTCCGGTCATCTGATTGGCTGATATGTTACGTCATTAGCAATGACGTAACCATTAGGGTGAGTGATACGGTTATAGAAATCATGCACAATCACTTTTTATCAACCCATCGTTGGCTCAATCGGTAAGGTCAGCGTAATACAATCATAGAGTTGTGGGTTGAAGTCGCAGTTTATTCAGTTTTTTTTGCCTTTATAAATAGTGAGGCAAAGCAATAACAAATCAAAGTCTCATTGTTTGTGAACTCTTTCCAAGCTGCTAATGACGTAGAACATATCAGTCATTGAGAAGAACGGACATATAAGAAATTGCAAATCTGTTTGGGAATAGAAATTTCGCGGCCCGGGGTGTATAAAACAAATAACTATGCTCAGATAGTCTGCAGTACATAGCTACATCGATCATCACCCAAATGGATATTCCTACTTTTGTTACAGCTTTTTGTTGAATCATATTTTATGTACAGTATTTTTATATAGCTAAACAATTTTTGTTTTGTTTATTTTTGTTTTCATATGTTTTAATGATAATTCATTTATTTCAGGACTTTTTACAAATATATTATTTTAATTTGGATTTATACACCTTCTCAAAATTCAATGAAGTAAGTTGAAGAAGAAAAAGATAACAAACAAATCCATACAAAATACTGAAAGATATTAACATTTTTGCAGGGATCTCTAAAAGTAAATGAGCTAGTATACTTCATTTTTCATGAATATATTCTCTAAGTTCAGTTACTAATCCGTGTTTTTCTGCATTTGCTCAATTAATTCGATGTTGGGCTGGTCTACATCTTTAAAAGTGGGTATACTCAGATCTCCCGCACGTGCGCACATGGACATAGAGTCAATCGCGCCTGTGAAAATTGATATTTAAGAGTAGACCTTCTTTTCTTTTTGTTTGCCCACTTGCACAGACCGAGTAATTTTGCATGACATGGATATTTCTCGAGGGATCATAACATCTTTTCATGTAAAACTACGATGTATTCAAAATTTATTATTTCAAATCATCGTCAGGGTCTTGTTGATAAGTACAAAGAGTACGGAAATGTACTGACAAATATTCCCTAAAAAAGGGTCAATTGAATTACATTATCAATGAATCGTAAGTTGGAAAGTAAATATCACCGAGAAGTGATCAGGTGGATAGACTTATTCAGTAGGTTCATGGAGGAGATATGCAAATTATATCTGCATCTAATGTTGATAATGTATTTAACGACTTTTTCGGGGTAAATATTGGACCGAATTTAGCAAATGAATTGCCGAATGAAAATATGGCATATGGTGGTTATTTGGGGCAGACTATATATAGAGCAATTTAAATATTTTTGGAATTCGAAACCAATAACTGAAGTTGAAGTTAGAAGTCAAGTTTTGCTACTTGATACCAAAAAAGACATGTCGTCGTGATAACAGTCCAGAGCAATTGATGAAATATAGAGCTCCCTAAATTTCACATCCACTGGCATATATATTTAAATTAATTGTGTTAAGAAACTGGCAAGGTTCCAATAAGGTTTGAAATAAAAATTGCAAACGTTACTTTCCTTCATAAAAAAGGGACAAGAGTACATCCAGGTAACTATAGACCAATTTAATACCCACCCAGTCAATCAAAAAACTCTCAACATTAACACAGGTAAATACCTGACCAAAATACTTAAACAAATAAGTAACAGTCAATATAAAACTCATATAAAGCAACACATTCACAAATTTGGATAAACCAACACACAAGTAAGGTTATAGAATGAATAATGAAACTGACAATATCATAGCAATGGAACAAAGACAAAATATCTCTGCTTCAAGTATCAAAATATCCCAAGACTAGAAATATTGATAAATCCTGGAAACTATAAATCTCTTTATATCTGCATCAAATACAATTTTCATCAACCACTCCAATCTAAATATTTATCTTCCATACTTTTCTTACTTCCAAAGTCTGACAATCTCCTGGCCTACCTTCACCACTGCTCTTACTCCTATTATTCCATGATAATGATGATGATTCACAGCATTTGTATGGCGCCATTTATCTGTTTCAAAAAACATTCAAAGGCGCGAGTTCCTCCAATAAAGTTAGCATTTAAATGTCTGAAGGAAGATGTGAGTTTTGAGTGAAGCTTTGAAGTGGTCAAGGTTGTCAATTTTGCGAATAGATGATGGGAGGGAATTCCACAGGCGAGGAGCAATATAGGAAAATGCTCGGTCTCCATATCCCTTAAGATGAGTAATGGGCATCTGGAGAGTAAGGCCAGATGAGCGAAGTCCAGGGCGAAGATGACGCCGCTCGATTAAAGATGACACATATCCTGGGGTCTGACCATGAATTGCCTTAAATGTGAGCAGCAGGACCTTGAATTCAATTCTGCTCTTGACAGGAAGCCAATGTAGCTCAGCCAGAACAGGAGAGATGTGATCATGTTTCCTCAACCCATTAAGCAAACGTGCTGCTGCATTCTGTACTGCTTGAAGTCTGTTCAAGGTTGCAGAAGGAAGGCCAGCTAGAAGACAGTTACAGAAATCAAGTCTAGATGAAATAAGTGAATGAATAAGGCTTTCTGCTGCCTTCCTCGTAAGCAATGGTCTAATGGCTGCAATATTACGAAGCTGGAAGTAAGCAGTCTGACATACCTGTGAAATGTGCCTGTCCATTTTCATGGACTGATCGAAGTAGACCCCAAGGTTACGGGCGCTCTCCGTAGGAGAGACAGATACATTGCCAACTTGGAGGTCCACGGAGTTGATCTTGTTCCTCATGTTGGGTGAAGAGATTATAAGGTATTCAGACTTGTCATCATTGAGTTTCATGAAATTCTTTACCATCCATTGACAAATATCAGCAAGGCACGAGGTCATCCTTGTAGCTATGGCCTTTTCATCAGTTGCCACTCTTGGATCAAATGTCACATACAGGTGAGTGTCATCTGCGTAGAAGTGGACTTGTAGACCATGTTGACGGGCTACGTTCCCAAGAGGGAAAGTGTACAACGTGAAGAGAATCGGTCCGAGGACAGACCCCTGCGGAACACCGTAGGTCAAGGAAGCTTCATCCGACACAGTTCCATTGATGTTTACAGCCTGTCGTCTGCAGTGAAGATATGACCTGAACCATTCCAGTGCAGTGTCATCGACCTTGAAGTCCCGTTGCAGCCTCTGGAGAAGGACTTTGTGATCAATTTTACATATAACAATATTCTTTTAAAGCGATCTGCAAAATGAGAAATAAGGTTTACAATGATAGAGGGCGCTAGAAACCCATGAATGGCTAAATAGTCAAACAAAGTTCAATCGTCACTGTTTGATGTGCCATAATTAATATCCCCTTAGCAACCAAAATGCAAACAACATGCATATCTTTCTATATTCCCTATATTTCTCACTGACCTTGTTCCTGAACCAAGAACTAACTCATCACATAAATTAGAGCGTAACTCTGGCCCTGGCCCTGGCCCTGGGGCCAGGTACAACATTAGCGCGTACGCACTACACCCAATTTTGGTACCGCGTTCAATTGATTAGTGTACATGACCATGTACTACAATATAAATAAATGTAGGCCCTAAAACAAATCATAACGTTAAGCATCGCACATTTTAACGTTAAGCATCGCACATTTTAACATTAAATCCCCGCTTTCACTACAATCATATGAACCCACATGATACAGCAAAATAATCACTGAAACGTTCTGACACAATACTCAATTTACATAGCAAACATTTAGCATAACATTAAATTAACATTTAATAAACATAAAAGTGGTTCAAACTTCAAGTTTAGTCAATTCACCTGTGAGAGGTACAAGCAAAGAGTGCGTGCCGGATTGTCTCCGCACTCCGCCCTCTACAGGTTAAAGACAGGGTAATTTCCTAACTTCTTACAGTATCTTCATCGATTTTAAGAAAGCATTTAATACAACTAATCATAATATATTACTAGGTAAACCAACGAACTATGGCATGCGAGGATAACCTCTTGAATGGTTAACAGACTTAATAACCGATTTTAGTTTGTTCAATGTGGTCAAACATTATCTCAAAGGATCAGTGTTAGGGCCAACTCTGTTTTAGATCTATGAAAATGATCTGCTATCAGTTACTGTTTATTTCAATTTTCGGCTGTTTTTCGATGATTCTAACCTATTTCATTCTTAAGAAGCATATTGTATTCACCAGGGGCGGATCCAGCCGGCGACAGAGGGAGAAAAGGGGGAAAGGGGGGGGGGGGTGGAGAGCAATATATATATATATATATATTTGCTACTGAAAATTTGAACTCGCGCCGGCCGATAATTCGCTCAGTGGGGGGGGGGGGGGGGGGGGGGGGGGGGGGGGGGGTACTTTTTTGTTTGGCCCTCGAAAATTCGAAAAATCGCAACTCCCCCCTCCCCCCCTTGAGCGCCAGGGGTGGGGGCCCATCTCCAAAAAGGTAAAATTAACGTGTTTTTACATGTCCCCCCCCCCCTGGATCCGCCACTGGTATTCACAGATAGGAAGTTCGTGCTATTAAGCAAATATTAACAGACTACGAGGGTAATGGTACAACTATCATCGCCGAGGTGATCTCGGGGCTACTGTCATCCCGAGCCGTAAGGCGAGGGATGATGGTAGCCCCGAGATCACCGAGGCGATGATAGTTTGTATCCATTGCCCGAGTAAAGGAGGTTCATATTTGTTTCATATCCCACATCGGCAATGTCTATTTAAAGTGAATTTTACATTATTAAAAGATTCAACTAGGTTTTCGTTCGCGGTGTACTGATTCTGCAGACAGTTTAGCTTCAGCAGATATCGGTATAGTGTTTCTATCGATTGCTTTCGTACCTTCGTAGTGCTCAGTCTACGCCCCTAGTTTTTATTCGCGGTGCGTATTTCTACTAGTAGTCGTAGTAGTCTAGAGGCTAGATCTAGACCCTATGCATAAATAGGTCTAGAGGTCTAGACTCTTTAGCAACATAGTATAACAATTAATTGATTGAAATTAATATTATAGATGAACTTACCTTACTTGTTATCGTTCCACTGTCTACATATATGGGCCAACAAAACTGGTAAAAATCCGAAACTGAGATGAGAACGTAGAACTTGTCAACACCTATTCTGTACACTGTTTGGTCAATAAAACTAAAGTAAACTGGTAAAAATCCGAAACTGAGAACGATGAACTGAATTGTCAACACATAACAACATGTCTATGTACACTATAGATGAATGACAAGCTAATTTGAATTATAAATGTTAACACTACATCCATGGAATTGGAAGGATGCTTGGCTGCTGAAGTTTCGGTTGATATTGACATTTTGTGTAGGAGAACTCGGTAGGCCTAGATGCAAATTGCTAGGAGTTGGAGTTGAAGTTGATGATGGTTGGGCATTTATAGTTGAAGACATTTGGTGCAGTATCCTTTCGACTTGGCTTTCGGATCCGGCGGAGGAAATTTGAATATTGTCATCTAGTTCAAGTACATCAACATCCTCACCTCTACTACTAGTAGTACTAGTACAAGCAGTAACACAAGTATCAGGCACCACAGGCACTGGCTGTTGAACTTCCTGATCTGGGCCTGGATCTAGACTCCTGTTTACCATGGTATTTTCTAGGCCTAGATCTAGGTCTACTCTAGCAAGGCAGAAGATAAAGTATCCGACATCCTGGACTTTTGTGCTACACTTGTGCGAGCATAATGCTTAATGCTACCCTCTGACTTGTGTCCAGACACAGCCATTATGTCCCGGGAGGAATAACCTGCTTCATCTAAGATAGTGACGCTCATTGCTCTCAAGCAGTGGTTGGTGTAGGGTGTTGAACAGTTGGCATTTTGGCTAATGATTTTCATCATTTTGCTCAAAGTGTTCTCGCCCAATGGATAGTTATCATACCAAACATTAGTTGTTGGAGCTTTGTTTGGTTTCTGCCAGAACCAGCTACATTTGGAATTGAGCTTGGCTTTGTACTTCAGCATTGATTCCAAAAGACAGTTTAGATTCGTAGGTATTTCAAACATCCTTCCACCTTGGCTGGTGCTGTCATCATCGCGATAATTTTTTGTGAGTTGTCAACAATGCTGAAATAATGACGGCCGTCGACTTCATTCAAAATAAAGTCATTAGGTGTCAGATCACGAAGATTCTCCATCCCCCGGTTTGCAAAATATACCATGATATCCACAAACACTTTGTGCTGCAGTCGTTCGGGTGTTTCTGAGTCGAGACTTTCTTGGATCAACTTCGTGTCAGCTGTACTAAATGGTGTGTGATGTTTTACATTTGCTTTACCCTCAGATTTCAGTTGTGAAATAACTGATTTGAATATACTCTTACAGACTTTGAGAAAGCTTTGTCTTTAAAAATGTCGAGTTCATGTGATGACAAGAAATTTCTCTGAAGGCCGTATCTGATTGCTTGCATTGACTTCTTTGAATAAAGATCTCCATTTCGATTTCTTGCTCCTGCATAGAATTTACAAAGAAGACTGTCGAGAAGTTTAATATCTTGTCCCAAATTTTTAATATGTTCAACCTTCATTTCCATCAGAAAATCTGTAAAAACCTTCGAAACATATTTGATTTGTCTTTTAGTATTAGTACTGTTAGCATTATCCAGCATATTATTCATTTCTTCATCCCGCGCATCACTCATGATGATCGTTGATCCAAAGGCAAAGTCAACAAAAATACTTACGATGATGTAAATCCATCATTCTCAGTAGTCTATAATCCAATATTATCCAAATGACAAATGTTTAGAAGCAAACAAAAGTCTAGATCTAGGCCCAGTTACAGCTAGTCTAGATAGATCTAAATCTAGAGCTAGTATTGTAGTAATAAGAAACTAAGACGCAAGTCGCGCCGCCACAAAATTGTAAGTGGTTTTAATTTGTTTTGCTTTTGTCGCGCACTAATGATATGCATCGATTGCGCTTATTTCAGCGCATTTGTATCATGTTTACGCGATTTTAGGTTCAAAGCACAACATGCATACATGAAATAAAGTTGATGCGCGCGTATTTGACTTTTCAAACGCTTTAAATTAAGCGTCGTTGACTTGTACTAGTTTAACACTGGCATTTCGCGTAATCTACTTTGCTATAGGCTTATATGGGCAAATGGGGTAGCAGCAAAAAATAACTTTACAAAAGTACTATCTCAGGTAGATAGTACTTTGGCACATATAGCTCACTGCCATGAATTGATGGGAAATCTATCATTATCATATGACCTCGTTTAGACCAATCAGATTGCAAGATTCTTAGTATGCGGGATATAAAACGTAATAGTGAATGGACAACTCGTACAACACCACTATTTAAAAGATTGCTACTCCCAAATGTGTTTAATTTTCATGGTTTACTAATTTCTACCTTCATGTTTGATCTAGTTAATAACAATTTGCCTCATATTTTAATAGAGTACTGTGATATAATACTAGAGCAGAGCTATTCCACAAGACAGAAAGAAGGTGAAAAATTACGTCCTCCAAAAAACAGAAAAATCTGTTTTCTTTTCTTCCTCTTCTCTTCCAATCAACTTCTCCTTTCATTATTCAAACGCCTATGCCACTTTTCCGGAAGATATGTATGCATAGATTGTAGGCCTACCATGGAGTTCAATTTTTTTTTCTTCTCGCAATCGTTCATTATAGATATCAATTCTGCCAGGTATCCGACCACAGAAAAATGTACGGAAACACTTAGTAAAAAGTAAACCAGCAGCGGATACGGGGGATGGGGGGGGGGGGGGGGCTTGTAGGTCCCTGCTTAACCAAAGCTGGCATACTCTGAACACACACACAAAATATAACCTCACAAATTTGTACATGTAAGCCCTAGGTAGAATATGATAACCTTCTTTATTACAATTCCTTGCATGTCAGCTTAGAAATAGGCTTAAGTGAGCCACGTAAGAAAGCCCCCCCCCCTAACCTCCCCCCCCCCCACGACAGTAGGCATGCCACAGCCTCTAGTTTCAATTACACTGTATCTTTATGGAGACTATTTGCAATATTGTCACGGATTAGTCATATTTTGTTCGTCCATGCAGCTACCTGGAGCGACTGAATCCAGTTTTTTGATCAAAATTGTGATTCACACTCGCTATATACATAAAGCTAAGTCAGTCCTCCATCCTCCATTCTCGAACTATCCTCTCACTAGCAAACTAGCAAGTTCGGTGAACTATTTATATATTTTAATAGATTGAAACATACTTTAACATGAAATATTAACAAAGATCAAAATGAACGGAGGTAGATCTAATCAAAGTATTGAACTCAACCATGCTCACAATCAAATACATGTAGACCCCATATAATCAGCTTTGAAGTAAAAGTAAAAAAAAAAACAATCATGACAATACAAATAGCGAAGCACAGAACATGAACGATTCAACCTTTTATTATAAAAGACAGAGATATGCTAACATGATTTGCATCATGCTTTTTGTTATAAAAGTAACAAGGATAATTGATATAAAGTAGAGGAAGAGGAAGAGACATGCGCACTGTACTTTCAGTAGTAGGTGTGCCAAGTCCTTACGTAGGTAGGCCGAATAATTATGCAAACATGTTGTTTTCTTGTTCTTTGAAAAACTTTGGGGAATTTCGGTAAAGGCACTTTTTACATCAAAAAGTTAAACGCTTCCCATTCCCCGCGCTACCAACTACCATTAACGTATACCTCAATCGCATGATCTAGCAATTATATGCACCGTAAAGTCCGGGCCTGATTCGCATTTATTTGCCCTATACCAGACATGTCGTCGAAGAATCTGGTCGATTTAGGAAGGGGGCACAAGTCCAAGAAAGGGCTCCCTTTGCTCGTCAGCCGCCTCTGTCAGAGTTATGTGTGAGCTTTAGCGATGAAAGGTTTTTTTTTTTTGGGGGGGGGGGTGATTGGAAGGGGGAGCGAGTAATATATTATAACAAGAATATAACATATAGGAGTTTTGCCGGCTGAACTATTCTTTAATCTAAACAAAAAAGTGAGGAAGAAAAGACAAATGAATGCAACAACAAAATCCTGTTGATATACAGGCCTTTGTAAAGCCGGGGGGGGGGGGGGGGGGTAAGTGAAGGGAATGCATGTAGGGAGCACGGCTGAAATTACACAACCCTCCAACCTTGCTCGAGCACACTTCACTTCCCATGCATGCTTTCAACACAGGCCGACAGTTGTCACATCACCCCCTCCCCTAACCAATTCCCCTTGTTTCGGGAACAAACCCTTTTTAGTCGTTGTGCGTAACAGTCTGAAATATTATGAGAATACAAGTACGCTAAGACTTTAGCCGCTCCTGACACAGCCACAAACTGACAGATCTAGGCTCTGATCAAGGCTTTAGGTATTGTATATTATGTTTGTCATACTGTTCGGGAAAGTATATATTATGTCGATTAGATAAATTGTAATCGAATGAAGTTTTGAATATGAAATGGGACCGGGGCTGTCTTTATTATATGCATGCATGCACTTCATGTTATTGCATTTATCTGCGCATGTGCTATGCCTTATCCGGCGAACTCGGACATTTAATTCGGTGATCTAGTCTTACATGGACGTTTTGAGAGATTCCCGAGACCCCCAATACGAAAAGACGGGACGATATCACAGCCCGCGCATCACCGTTATGTCGTCATTTAGTTTCTTGTAATGACTCGATGAGGTCTTCAAAGTAACCATGGATGCTTTTCATTTGATGGTCATGATTGCCATCTGCACCGAGCTTATATTATGTTTGCCCAACGAAGAATAAAACAAAGCTTCCTGTTGGAGTGTTTGGACCCTTTGAGTCTCTGGCCGTGAAGTTGGTAAAGATCAACCAGTTTGATCGACAAACGTGTAACATTCTAGATGATTAGCGTCGATTTCTTGAATCGAAAATGGTAAGCTTTATTTAACTTTCAATAATTTATGAGAGTGTAATAAATCCTTGGGATTAAACAGTACATACGAATATTGCTCCGGGCCACTTGCTGCTAGCTATAGCGATACAATACAATAACTTTTGTACATACAATAATATTACTTTTTTTTAATAATTGCAATTCATGAATGTCTTTAATTGACTCTCATACAACATATGGACTATAAACCGGAAGTACATATGGGGAGTTCCTGGGTGTGATTCTTATTATCTCAAATATTGTTACCCATAGGCCTCTATTACAATTTGAAAAAAAGGTTTTGTGTGAATATTCTAACTGTCGATGACGAAATGAAGCAGTGTTTTTCTTCAATCAACAACGGTCACACTTTCTTTGAATATAAAATGCTCCACTACTCGGCAACCAATTTTGATTCGGTTTGTTTGTCTGACGGGGTGGCATAACAATTTTGATTAAGGCAGATTTGAAAACATTACAATTAATTCAAATACTACACTCTTAATGTCAGCGAGTAAATTGTGCCGAGTAAAACAAGTTGAGTAACAAAATGAGCAATTCAGTACTCAAGCTGGAGTAAGACCTTGATTTTAGTGGTACTCGTCACCCGAGTAATTTGTTACCTTCGATAAAGAGTAAATCAATGACTCAACATTGAGTACGAATTTCGTTTGTATCAATTTTGAGTAAACTACGGTTGGGTATTACGCTGCGGCAGGTGATAAATAAATCAACATTGATCTCTTACCCGAATTTACCTCGGGTGCGAGTGAAAGTTGGATCGATGGAACGTGCAACTAGCTGTCAATATGCATGTGACACCTGTTCTACACATTTTTACATAATAGCAGCTGTATGTTCCTTTGTCTACCTAAGGAACTGGATATTTTGTACTCTTTCATTGTCCGTCATGTGCATGTGCATGTGCGCGTGCAGAAAGATGCGAAAGAACTGAGATACACTCTTAGAAAAAAGGGTGCAAAAAAGGGTGCAAAATAAGAGTTTGCACCCTTTACATAAAAATGAACCCTATTGAAGGAAAAGGGGTTAAAAAAAGGGTGCAATATAAGATTTTGCACCCTTCCCACAAAAATGAACCCTATCGACCAAAAGAGGGTGCAAAATAAAAGTTTGCATATTGCATGCATATTCATGATTACTTTCCACGTGTTCACATAAAAATACATTTATCATGATTTGTTAAGCAAATTATGACAATGCACATCAATTTTTTGATTTTGTATTTTCTTTTGGCAATCATTAACCAATATATGATTTTGTCTGATCATGTTACAATTACATTCACGTTTTAGCAATAGATATATTGATTATATGATTACTAACCAAGAAACATCATGCATGTTTAATATGTATTTGTGTACGAGCAAATTTTACCAGTATTCCTCGATGATGGGTGCAGGATTGCACCTTTTAAAGGGTGCAGGATTGAACCCCTAAAGGTGCTGCTATTGCATCGGTTTGCACCCCTAATGGAGTAAAAACATGTACTTAACTTAGTACATGTTTTTACTCAATATTGATTGAGCAACTAAGCGTTACCCAGAAAACATACTCAATATTTGAGCAAAAAAATCGCTCAAACAATTTGAGTCAAAACATGTACTCGTTAATTGAGTAAAATTTGGCTCAACTCATGAGCAGTTTCTTACTCGACATGAGTTGATTACGTTTCTACCCAGTACTGAGTAAAAAAGGAAACCGCTAAACAAAGAGTAAATAGAGTAAAGGTTGACTCATTCAAACTGAGTAGAGATTTAGTCTTTTATTGAGTAATATTTTTACTCAACAGATGGGTAGATTTGTTACTAAACACATGCTGAGTAAAGTTTACTCAAAAGTCGGGTGGTTTCCTTTTGACCACCCAAAAGAGTAACATTTTGACTCAAATTGAGCAGTTTTTTTTTAGAGTGTACATAGTGTTTTATCAAATGTGTTAGAAGAGCAGAATTAAATCTACGAAATGATACCAGTATTTTTCTCTGTATCCTACACCCCACCAAACAAAAAGTGAGATAATGCCCTTCTGGCTCCAAACAGACGACTTTAATAGATGTGACCGTGAACATATAATCATGTACGTTTTGCAATCCAAGAACTTCCTGATCAGAAACGTAGCAATACAGTGCGACCCAGAAAAAACGAAACCAAGAATTATCGATGTTTTATCATAACTTAATCACAGTTATAATTAATAAATGACACATAAGCTTAGATCCTCATCTTTCGTTTGATGCAACCCATATGTTGCATATTTCACGCATGAGTGATTAAAAGCAATTTTAAGAAGGGACACCAACAAGCTCTGTTAGTTTAAAGTGATGCTTGCATTTCCATAATTTGATTTTAAAAGTTAATTTCCACTGGCTGCCTGCCGTAGTAACAAACGGAATTGACAAAAGACTTAGCTCCGTTTCATTGACAATCAGCCTTGCATGAAGTTTTTCGTCTATGTCTGATCGTCAACGAAACGGAGTTAAGTCTTTTGTCAATTCCGTTTGTTGCTACGGCAGGCAGCCAGTGAAAACGAATTCGTTTAATCAAATTATGGAAATGCAAGCATCACTTTAAACAAACAGAACTTGGTTATTCCTGGCTCATTTTTTTCTGATTGAGGTGTCATATGAAAGAGCAGAAAATGAACTTTCTAGAAATGTGAAATTTTCTTCGAAATTCAGATACCGCCCGCTAAATGACTTTTCGGTTTCCTTCCTTCAAATTGCATTTAATCACTCATGCGTGAAATATGCATCATATGAGTGTCATTTATTGTTTATAATTGTGATTAAATTATGATGAAACGTCCATAATTCTCGGTTTCGTTTATTCTGGGTCGCACTGTGTAAACCGCACGCGACTCATTCCTATACAGGGGCATGTATTTCGCAATGGCATTATCACGTGATGACAATCGGTAAACCACAATCAGGGTGCAACTATTCTACCTACAGTTTTACACATCTCTCCTGGAAACACAAAGTCATTTAATCAAATGTCCTGTGGCCTGAAATGTTGGACCATATGAGTTCTTCATCAGGCAGCAACTTTTGTTTGAATTTCATTTGTGTTGGCTGTGTGAGAATGGTAATAGAGAAATGACTATTGATTAATTCATAATTTTGCTTATAGATTAATTAAATTAAAGTCATTTAATCAAATGGTTTGTGGCCACTTCTTCAGTTTTTAAAATGCTTCGTTCCTGTTTTTCGGCGTACACTGTCTAAGGTTTTACAAGTATACCACTAAGGTAGTCAAAATACAAATTTATTACAGACTGTGGTCTTTTTAAGACCCCAAATTTTCCAACGCTATTTTAACGAGTTCCTAAACACGGGTTATAAAAAATACTGAATATACCCTGCAGCCCATACGATACGAGGACAACACATGCAGTGCAATCTTCTCCAAACGCACATTGAATCCTGCACCACATAATATACAAGGACACCATGTGAACTTTCTTTTCCAAACATATTGTTTTTCGGTCTCACTGAGCAAATCTGGTACAGTAAAGGTTGTCTTTTCGTATTTTCAAATATCTAGGGTTTCCATGCTTATATCTAATTAGAGGCTCACCTTGATTATGCTACATAATGTACTGTATTATTCCCTTTTTTGTCTCTTCTTCCTTTTTTATTTTTTATTTCTCCTTTTCCTTATTTCTAATTATTATCCTTTTCTTTATTCTTCTTTTTCTTTTCTTAAGTTGTTATCCTTTTTATTCTCTTGTTCCTTCTTTCCTCATGCTTTCCTTTGTTATATCATTATATATTAAGATGTCTTCCTTCATCTTCCATAATTGTCTAAATAGTTATGCTTCTTTCATGTTCTTATGACTAAATTAGGCTTCTTTCAATGTTTAAAAGTGAACAAAGAAGATGGAGAAGAAGAACAAAAATACCCCAATGGGGCCAACCCTGGAACGACATAGAACAACTTGTATTTTCTGTTTGTCAGATTTTTCTGCTTCTATCCAAGAGACTTGGTAATACGGATTTGAAAACATACTCTCTGTTGGCCTCAAGATATGCAGCAACAACAATGATGGCAGGAAAAAAAAGAATAGCATGTATACTATATGAGTAAAATGTAGTGTCCATAACATCCTATAGGATTTTGTACATAAGTTTTTTTGGACAACTTATGATATGAAACGAGCCTTCCTAGCAATTTGATTTGTTTTCATATGTATACAGATGGGACTAAAGTTTGGAATTTGTCTCGTTTACCAATATTTGGTTGGCTTTTTAAAAAGTTTCAGGTTTTAAAAAAAATGGCATTTCTTAGATTTGACCTTGTGTTAAATACCTCTGATGTGTATATACTGCATCTAATTTATGGACTGAAGTGTGTGTGAATGTTTTAATTTTTCACAAATGGTCAAGAAATTCCCCAAAGAAGTGCAAAATATTTGTGTGTTAAGGTAAACAATGCTTGAAAATTCCATGTCAGTAGCTTTGTGTAGTGTAACACCTACCAGGCTACCATCCCCTGTTGTGTTGCTGTTCATAAAATAATAACCAAGATAGTTTCCTCCAGGATATTGCAGGGTATTAACCCTAGGGTATGAATGAACAAATTGGGGTTGATGAAACTGCTCTATTGCATACTCCATTTTTGGACCCAAGTGCAAATGGTTTTGCACCCTGATTATATGTGAACGGCTGCACAATCACATGCCGCCATGTCATTCCAGAAATTGAAAATTGTAAAAAAATAGTTCAATTCAATTCAAATTTTATTAATTAAAATCCAAACAAAATCTATCATTCTCATTTTTTGTAATAACATTGGATAAAATAATTCAAGATTAAAGTCATACAAAGATAATTGAGTGTAAGAGTAAAGATGACAATAACTAGTAAAATGACACAAACTAACGTACTACTGCATGTCTCTTCTGAAATATATTCAGGGATGAAAAATAAATTAAATTACTCGTAATGCTTGTTTACAACTATTTTGTTTTCTTTTCGAATAAAAAGGAAGAAGCAAAGAGAGAGAGAAGGAAAAAAAAACACAACATGATAGTAAAACAGTATATATATTAAACATGTTTTATGTTTACCAACCCCTCTCTACGAGATGACCCCGAAAACACGACCCTATTCCAAATCCAACCTCGTGGGAGACAGTGAGCAAGTGATGACAATAAATACTTTTTTTTACACTACTAAATTTCAGCGAGATGAATGATATGGTTAAAAGAAAATTAAAAAATGTACACTTGCAGTATCATAATCACACTAGCAGATGCGGGGAGCACAACCAGTCTCTGAACAATAGTTATTGTGCCTACTGCAATATTCCAAATTGTTTTCGATTGCAATTTAATTTTTCTCCATTAAAAACATAATAATTACATATTGAATACTAACAAAAATATACATTGGAAGGACCACTTAGAAAGTAAAAGCTGTTAGGAGGGGCCCTTGACAAATAATTATAAAGAGTTAATCGAGCATGAATGAAATTTGAATAAAATCAATGAACAGGTAATAGTAATAAAATATCTAAAAACCACCATGCATTTATCATTTTTTGTTTTAGTGCCCCTTTGTATGTTAGGCCATCTGAACGATGTTGCTTACTTGTCAAAACTTATTTTCAAATGTGCTTTTTCACAGATTTTGGTAATTGCACACCACCCCCACCCCCTCCCCTCCCCTCCATCTTCATATAATCCTGGATCCACCCCTGATAAAAATGCTTACGCCTGAAATAGTAAATAAAACAGAATAACAGAAAACACCCCAAAAAATATATATGATTGCACATGATTCAAATGACAATTTAGTTAGAATGGAAGGGACACTGTTCTTTTGACGATTTTAACCACTCTTGCACATGAAACAGCCGGCGAGACCTATGCTGTTAATGAAAACAAATTATTATGATTAATAATACTAATAATGTTAACAATAATAATTATAAGAAAAAGAATTACAATAATGATAATGATAATGATAATGATAATAACAATAAGAACAATAATAACAATAATGAAAATAATAATACTACTAATAATGATAATAATAATAATGATAATAACAATAAGAACAATAATCACAACAATAATGATAATACTACTAATAATGATAATATTTTCGTGGGCCTTCTAATCACTTTTCAGAGGGTTCACTAGACCGTAGGCCCTCGAGATGCATTATGTACATGTTTCAGACTGTAAGTCATGTCTGTCACTTTGAATCAGGTCATATTTCATGTATTATTTGACCGGTAGTCTAATTTGATTTCTGAGAGCACATACTATTTCGGTTGCTAGGCATATTATATATTACAACAGTAACGGGAGCTAAGAGAGATATCTTTAAAATATGATAAAACTGCATCATCTGACATCAAACTTCCTATCCAAATTGTCATCTGCTTGATGATAGCATCTACTCGCTACACATTCTATTTTTCATCTCACTATGTTACCGTTGGTAAGGAGAAAAAAGCTCTTAGTAACTAAAATTGCCATTTCAGCTAATATCAAAGTTTCTACTTTAAAGCGCTATAACGTCTTTGTTAAAAAAAAAAAAAAGCAATGAACTTGGTATTTAGAAATGATATGAACCAATTTTATGGACAGTTTTCTAGAAATGCAAGTCATGTTTTTTTAGTGCAATTCATAATTTTTGAGAAATGGTTTTAAAAAATCATATATTTTGCTCAAAATTGATACACAATCCATCCCCAAACCTATTAAATGTGAAATCATCTAGTAGACAATTTAATTCTCTTCATGAGCCACCTCACAAATGGTAAAATGAGGTTCTGTAAAAAAAAAATATCTCCAAAATGGTTTAACATGAGTTATACATGGCGGCCGTTTTGATAAATGGCCGTTACTTTTTTACCAGCAGCATATTTTCAAAGTAGTCCACCTATACATTGTGCAGGGATGTGCCCTGACCACGTTGATACTCAACAACCTTTTACAACATTTCATGTTTCAAAAACCTGCTTCGCCCCCTTGGTAATTGCAATTTATTCAAATACTACATTTTGTTTTATCAAATGCGTTAGAAAAAACAGAATGAGATCTACAAGATGATACCAGTATCTTTATACCCACCCTTCCCCCTCAAAATAAATGAGTTAATGCCCTTCTAGCTCCAAACAGACGACTTTAATAGATAGATAACACCGTGAACATAACCATGTACATTTTGCAATCCAATGAACTTCCTGATCAGAAACGTAGCAATAATATACTCACACGCGACTCATTCCGATACCTGGGCTTGTATTTCGCAATGGCATAATTATCACGCGATGACATTGTGACGGGTTTCGCAATGACATGCCGTCATGTTATTCAGGAAATTGAAAGTTTTAAAAACATATCCTCTTGCGGTATCATAATTACACTGGCAGATGTGGGGCGGGGGGGGGGGGGTACAACCGGTCTTTGTCCCTTTTGTGCCTACTTCAATTTTTTAATTTTTTTTCAATTTCAATTTCTTTCTTTTTTCTCATTAATAACATAATAATTAGGCCTACATAATGAATACATGTAAACAAAAAGAAGATTGGAAGTACCACTAAGAAGAACAAAAAATATTATAAGGAGAGGCTCTGTACAAATATTAAGAAATAAATGAGCTTAAATGAAATTTGAATAATAGTATAACCACCAGGCAATAATATAAAAAAAAATATAAAAAATACACCTATTCATTCCAATACCTATAAATCACACCCGTATTCTCACACACATACATTCCCTAACTCAACGAAATTGATATCAACCTAAAGGTAATTTAATTTCCATCATATGACATCAACCCATGGTGATTTGAGGTTTCACTTGAAATCTATCTTTAAAACTAGATTTATTAACACACCAAACACTTCCTCAATACAGTAGTATACAAAGCTGGTCAAGAACTTTGGGACTCTATCTTTCACTGAAAAGAGGTATAAACGTCTCCTTTGCATAAAATGTTGTTCTTGAAGGTGGACGAATGCCCGCAAAGTTACAAAAATACATTTATCTTATTTTGTTATATGGAAAAGAATCTCGATCAAATTCAAGAAAGAAAAAAAAATCACCAAATGCTTTTTTACTTACATATTTGGATGTTCCATTGAAATTGGTAACAAAGTGTAGGTAATTTAATTCTCTCACATACATGACACCAATGTGGTTCAAATTTTCTTTGAAATATTTCAAATTGTTTTGTTGTTGTCAAAATGGCCTAGTTACAGGTAGGTAGGGGATGATAGGGGCCATCTGCTGGAGCAATCGAATCACGAAGAAAAACATTAGAAAAGAAAGAAGCGGGTAAAAGGACAGAAAAAAGAAAGCGAGGAATGGGAAAAGGGCGAGAAAAAAATACGATGAGATCCCTTCCCACACTACCACCCCCCCCCCATGATAGTGCCTCCACGTTAGCTTGACTTATGTTTAATACGCAACTGCAATGGAGAGCATCTGAGTACAAAGACTGCAGTTTTTATTGTGTTTTAATAATATGCTGATTCGATTTATTCTGTATTTTCCTTACCTCTTTTTTCCCCGTTTCATTCACATGCACAGGCAGAGAGAGAAGACAAAGACCGTGAGTAAAATTCATTTTAACACATTCATGAATTACGCCATCGAAATATTTATCAAAGAATCATTTTTAGCTTGGTAAATGAATCATATCTTTCTAGGTTAAGTCCATATTGCCAATGAAAGGCGGAGAGTTTTTTTATGATTCAAAACATGACATATGCCAATCTCGGAGAATTTTTGTTTAAAAACATTATGACCAGATATATCAGAAACAATTGTATTTCAATACATTACACAGTTTCTCTTCTCTTTTTTCCAGATGATTTCGGGATATCCGTTCCACCTTTAGTAGACTACTTAAAGACCATTTTAAGGGAATATAGTGACGGCCAGATCATAAAGGTAAACCATTTACTACTTTCCTAGTTATAATGGGATTCACCGAAGGAACATTAAAATACTCAAAATTTCTGAAAAATAAGCACAGTTCACTCTTATGAAATTTGGGGCATTGTACTCATACCCCTCCCCTTGAAAAGAAGGGTAATGGGCACTTATAAGAAAGTAAAAAGGAGCAATTATAGGAATGTGAAAGGGCACTTATTAGAAATGAAAGAGGTACGTGTCAAAGTAAAAGGGGAACTTCTCATACTCAGAAAGGGGCAATCAGAGAGTGAAATAGGCAATTACTAGAGGGGAAAGATGTACGTATTGCATGGGAAATATGAAAGATGAAGGTATACTTATTGCAAAGAAAAATATGGGCACTTATCAGAAGGGAAAAGGGCACCTATTAGAAAGGAAAAAGAGCACGTTTCAAAGTGAAAGGGGCGCTTATCAGAGGTGAAAAGAAGCACTTCTCGCACTTGCAAAGAGGCACTCATCAGAGGTGATAAGAGGCACTTATAAGAAAGGGAAGGGGACATTTATTACGGAGGGGAAAGGGTACCTGTCAAAATCGATTAAAGACATTTATCAGAAATAAAAAGGGACACTAATGAAAAAGGGGAAAGGGGCACTTATTAGAAAAAAAAAGGGGCGTTTATTTATAGTGAAAAGGTGCACTTTTGGGGGTACTTGAAAAAGTGTTGGGGCACTGTACCCACTTGCCCCCCCCCCCCCCCCCCCCAGAGCGCCGCCTTTGATGTGGAGAATAAAATGGCATGGAGCTTGCACTTTTTATTAATATCATTTTCAAGATCAAAACTCGTTGTATTGACTAATATGTATTGGCCATGTACTATGCAGCTGTCAAGGTTTCATAGACTTCGACCTACTACAAAAAAAATTATTCAAAATGGTACGAGTTAGCTAAATTCTTAACAAAGAGGGGTGGCCCCCGCTGGGAATGGTGGTTTGCCATTAATGTGAGGTACGAAACATGAATAGAACAAGTTTTTTGTACATGGTCCTAGATTTCTTTTTCTGGAAGAGCTCAAGCCCTGTTAAAAAATGACGCTACTTTGCCTTTGCAGGAGCTTGTTCAGAACGCCGAGGATGCCGGCGCAGATACTGTCAAATTCCTATATGACGTACGGCACCATGGGACCGAGACACTGTACCGAGATTCTCTAGCACCTTACCAAGGTCCAGCCCTCTACTCCTTCAACAACGCCAAGTTCAAGAAAGCCGACTGGGATGGGATTCAGACACCTGCCCGCAGCAAGAAGAAGACGGATCGCTTGAAGGTTGGACGTTTCGGCATTGGATTCAACTCCGTGTACCACATAACAGGTGAGAACGATAAGTACAAATATATACATTATACGAAAAAATGGAAGCACACAACATTATAGTTGTGTGCTTCCCGACACGTTCCTATAATGACCTAGTTTATATTCTCACAATATTTCACTTTGGTGATACCACCCCACCCCCTGCCTGTGCTGAAATAAAGACCCTTAAAAGTCGTTTCGTTATAGATCAGAGTAGTTAGCCCCTCCTGAGGCAAAGGTCTTGATACTCTGGGGTTGTTTTCCAGCGCTTATTGGCTATTAAAATGTGCTTTTATGGAAAGTGGTTTATCTGTGAAAGATGAAGTAATTGCTATTCTAAGATAAAACTAAGTGAGTTTGAAAAATCAGAGCATAATCACCATAGTAATAGTTGATAATAGTAGTTACTGGCGAGTTTGGTCTCTTCAGACAAAGCTGCTGAAAAAAATGATTCAAAAGAAACAAGCGTCATGTTAAGTTATTCGATACGGAAACATTGATCTTATCAATCATTTGGTTGTGTTATATACTTTTTTGCATTGTGCGCATTATTGTTTTATTATTCTTTATAATTTTCAATTACTTTTCAGATTTACCGAGCATCATGAGCGACCAAAAGCTGGCATTCATTGATCCATTAGAGGAACATTTTTTTGACAAGCGTGGTAGAGTCAAAACTGGATGGCAATTTGGTCTCGGATCCGACAGCGACATATTCTCGAATAACGAAGACCAGTTTCAACCCTATCACAACATATTTCCCGGAGTAACAGGAGGAATTTCGACGGGATATTTCGATGGCACGTTGTTTAGATTTCCTCTGCGGCATACCGCAAATAGTTTAAGTGACAAAATATACAGCGATGAAGGCACATTAAGCGAGCTCCTCCTGGCTTTTCGAGCCGATGCTGATGTTGCTATCCTGTTTTTGCGCTCTTTGAATAACATCGAGGTGTTAAAGAGGCCATCCGGTCTGCAAGAGCCATCACTAGTTGTACGAGTTCGAAGGGAACACGATCCAGAAACACATCCACCGGGAAAGGAATTTTCTTTACGTCTAGAAAGTTACTGCTCTGATGTCAGTGGGCGCAGAGGGCCAATCAAGTTGATTGATTGTGTGACATTCACTACCGAAACACCGGAGGCATCCAAGGCACAACGCTGGGTTGTTAGTCATCATATCGCGGGTGATAGCATGTCTCGAGAGCTTTCCGATTTGGCCGAGAAGCAAAGTTATCTCCCGTGGGCAGCTGTTGCTATTCCCGTGAGTTCTTCAGAACCAAGCAATGTAGCAGGAGAAGCAGAGGATAACAACATTGGTAGAGTGTTCTGCTTTCTTCCCCTGCCACCTGGTGAGGAGAGTCAGACGGGTTTACCAGTTCATGTGCATGGATTCTTTGCTGTCAATAGCGATCGCCGCGGGATCAAGTGGCCCGGACCTGACCAAACGGACACTCCAGCACAATGGAACCAACTTCTTGTGAGAGAACTTATTCCCATTGTATATGTCGACGCGATCAAATACGCCATTAGTATTCACACCTCCCAGGATAAAGTGACCACCGATTGCATCTATCGATCGTGGCCAGATCATAAAGAGGTTCGTGGAAACTGGGACATTCTCTTGGAACCATTCTACAATGCTCTCTTCCAGGAAACTATCATACATAGCGACAATAATGGGTGGATGAACATCGCAGACGTCCACTTCAACGAATTGAATGTGGATGAAGATATGGAAAAGGCCATCCTCAAGTGTTTCAACATCAAAGGCATTGCATACGCAAGGGTTCTCAATGTGTGCAGACAGGCCATCAGGAAGTTCTACAAAGATCAGATATCCACTGTTTCTGCTTCCAGCCTTTGCCGTTGCCTCCGTGAAGATCCTGCGATTTTGACCAAGCTCAATGCTGATGAAAAGCTTCTGATCCTTGAATTCATCTTGCGAGAGGACGCCAGACAGGATCTGGAAGGATTATGTCTTCTTCCTCTCGATGACGGAAGCGTCCACGTCTTCTCGAGTTCTGATGAAAAGAAAGTGTACATACCAACCACCAAGTTCCACCGGCAGCTTATCCTAGGAGGAAATCATCAATTCATCAGAACGGTACCAGAGGACAAGCCGCTTCATGAACTCCTGTCCAATATGGGTGTGTTTTGGTTTTCATTATTTTATCCTCTAACCGAATTACCTTGGGTAAAGATGAGAAATTCAGCAACATAGATTATGATTGAAAGTGGCCTCATCTAAGATAAACTTAGAGATTGTTAATTACGGCTGGAATGATTATATTAATTTCGTCACAATTTTATGTGGAAATTTTTCCTTCGAATAGAAAGAATACAGCTAGGTATCTGAAAATCAGGTTTTAATCCATAAAATGGAATGAGTTATTTCACTGATATATGGGGGAGGGGGGAGGCGAAGTGTCAACCACTTTCCTGTAGAAACTGCCGCAGGCACATTTCTTTGATTTGTTTTCGTTCGATTTACTAGATTGTATCACAAAAGTACATTCATTGGTGCAAACTGGATAGATTGACTTTTAAAAATGGGCAAAATATTTGAGCGGATTATGCATAGCCTGAATTCTTTAGTCGGGCATCGTCGAAACTTAATTCTTATATTTTCCTACTATTTAAAAGTGATGCCAAATACGACCTCATGGGAATGTTTTCATAACCTTTATTGACAGTTTATACAATAACTTCAACAATAGAGGCATAGCAAATACAGAAACGATTAACTTTTGTGTAAATAAATTAACAATTGTAATTATTCTTTATTTCATGTGCAGATGGGCGTTATCAGCTAAACGCATTAACCCTTGATGCAGTAGCTGAGCTCTTGAAGACCAGTATGAAAACTCGGATAGACGATCAAGGGACCTGGGTACAAGACACAGACGGGCCTTCTCTAAATACATGGCTTGAAAAGGTCTGGTCAATGCTGTACAGAGAGAGTTCAAGTAAGTTACTTCTCTTTGAAGGTATCCATCTTGTACCGTTGTTTGAGGCCGATGATGAGGGTAGAAGATTACTACCACTGTGCCCAAAGTCGGGAATTATCCAGAGAAGTCACCAAAGTCTCACATTGACAAATGATCTGGCAAACATTCTACAACAGCTTGGAGTGACAGTCACAAACTGCCCTGATTATGTTCTCCGCCATCCAGCTATCATGCGTGACGAATATATCAAGATGCCAACATCAGAAGGGGTAGTTAAATGCCTCCTGCTTTCAGATGTTGAACTACTGGTCCAGATATTCCATTCCTTCTCCACCATTGATAGAGATGTTCTCGTAGAATATCTTGCACAGGCAAAACTCTCCCATGATGGTAAGAAACTTCTAAGTTGCCTACCACTATTTGAAAGAGTCGATGGAACCGGAAGTTCAAACAAACCTTTAGTCACCATTGAACAATGCGAAGGGTACATTGATTGTTGCCAAGACGATATTCCTGCTCCACTGAAGTTGACGGGGCTCTTGATCGATGGAAGAACAAAATCTAAATGTCTGCTACAGAAGTTAGAAGTCTGTCTATTATCAAAATATCAGGTGATAATGAAAATCTTGGAAGAAATTCAAAAAGGGCTATTGTACACCAAGCAAGAAAAACAGCTCGTCTTGCAGTGGATAATGGAGCACTGGGAAGATATCAAGATCAACTGCAAGTCCAGCGTAGGCATTCTGCGTCATATGAAATTCATCCCCAACAAGAATAATTCTTTACTGTCTCCCTGTGAACTCCTTGATCCAAGTGATCCATTGCTTGACGAACTGTTTGCCTCTCAAGGAGTATTTCCGATGGCACCATTTGATTCACCTCAGTTCATAGTAGCTTTCAAACAGTTTGGCATGCGTGAACCAAGTGAAGTTACTTCATCCGAGTTGATTACATGTGTTGAGATGGTTGATGAATCTCAAAACCCAGAAAAGGCTCGAACGCTACTAGAGCTCCTCACAAGTAACCAAAGCCTTCTCGAAAGATCTGTCATTGATCGTATGAAACAGAAGCAATGCATTCCTTGCAGACAGTCTCATCCAGAGTATTACCCCTCAGCTATTGAGTGGTATGGTAAACGTTCTACGAGACTGTCAACTCCCCGTGAAATTCTGAGAGAAAAGAAGCTAGATGTACTGATATGTGGAGCCTCTAGATGCTTTACTTCCCAGGAGGACGAGAGTCGTTTCTCTTCAGTCTACACAAAGATTGGAATGAATATCCCATCTCCAGTAATTTCGGACGTCATGACACAGTTAGATCACTGTGTCAGGTATGCAGAAGACAGAACTGGGGAAGATGTTACTGATATAGTACCAATGCTTAAGGAGATCTATTCATTTCTAATGGAATCGTGGCGCCAGGACAAGAACATCAAGAACCTCATCCTCAATCGAGCTAAAGTTTGTATCTGGAATGGAAGTGGCTTTTCGGAACCAAGCAAAATGTGTGTGGTAGAACCTCCGTTTCATTTGGCTCCTTACATGGCATCTATTCCGCCATCTACTATTGCATTTGCAGACTTGTTTGAAGCGCTAGGAGTTGAAAAAAACATGGCGGCAAACTCCAATGCTCTGGTTGACATACTGCATGAGATCAAAAAAAGATGTGACGATTCAGAAAATGATGTGGCCTTCCAACAAGGACAGCGCCAACTTGTACTGCAGATCCTGCACCATCTACGTGCCGAAGAAGAGCTCTCAGAAGAAGCTGTGTTACGATTACTCGTTCCATCGCGAAAAGGAGAATGTCGTCTCATTCCAGTTGATGAGAGCGCATACGTGGACAGAGACTGGTTGAGACAAAGCACCGACAATGAGGAGATGGATGACGATGAAGACTTTACTTTGATTCATTCAGATATCTCAATGGTCCTTGCAATATTCCTTCATGTCCGACCTGTCAGTCGACTTCTTCTAGACTCAGAAGAATTGCCCGTTTTTACACAAGCTGGGCAGCATGAACCCTTGACTACTCGCTTGTGGAATATTCTCAAGAACAACTATGTGGACACCGCCATCGTTAGTGAAATGATACAGAATGCGGAAGATGCAGGAGCTCAGGAAGTCGGCTTTCTCATCGACATGAGAAATAACGAAAATGCTAACCAGAAACTATTCGATCCTGAAATGAAGTCTTGTCAGGGACCAGCCCTTTGGGTATACAACGATGCTGTATTCTCAGACCAAGACTTTGAGAATATTCTTCGGCTTGGAGGGCGTACCAAGGAAAAGGACGCTAAAAAGATTGGGAAATTTGGGACCGGTTTCAACTCGGTGTACCGCATAACTGATGTTCCAAGCTTTGTTAGTAGGGACTACATGCAGTTTTTCGACCCTCATACCACACATCTCGGAAGCGTTCTCCCGAACAAGAGTCAACCCGGTGTACGTCTCAGATTGAATAGCTCCAAACCACTCCGGAGATTCCCAGATCAGTTCAAGCCATTCAAGGGAGTGTTCGGGCTCAATTTCAGTGGAGGAAATGAGCCATTCAACTACGACGGAACACTCTTTAGACTGCCCCTCCGTTCGAAAGAAGCTGCACAGAAAAGCCAAATATGCAAGGAGAGCTACGATGGGGAGAAACTGATCAACCTGATGCAGAAAATGTGGGAATCATCACAAAACCTCCTGGTGTTCACCAAAAAGGTAAAGAAGGTTGCCCTGTTCTACCTTTCTGAGAATTCTAGCGATCCTTCGAGGGCTGAGGAGTTACTCACCATACAAAAGACTATGCGATCTCCGAGGATGAAGGACGATACTACCGTCGTTTCAACTGAATCAATCCACTGCACAATGACTGCAAAGGGAAATGAAATGATGTCACAGAAACCAAAAGTTAGTGAAGACCTGGACATTGTCAAAGTGATATGCAAGACTTCAGAACAGGCAGCATCTCTTGCAAAATCTCCGGATGGCAAAGAGTGTGGACTTTCACCTGAAGGTGCGGTTGCCTTTCCTTTTCATAGACCACCAATGTCTGAATTTGAGAAGCAGATGTACTGCTTTCTCTCCCTCTCAATTCCCAGCTTGTTCCCGGTACATATCAACGGATCTTTCGCTGTAAAAGAGGATCGGCGGAGTCTTCATATGCCAGTGCCCGATGGAAGGTTGATATCTGAGAAATGGAATCACATACTTCTTACAGATGTGATATGCAGAGCGTACGTTGCACTCTTGTCTGACAGTGAGTTTATTCAACAAGTGAAGGACACATACGGCACAGATATGTCTCATGAGGAGTTGTGGCCAGATATTGATGACGTACCAAATAATTCGGAATGTTCGGTTCTGTTTGACGCTTTCTACAAAGCAATAGTACATGGGTTTGATGGCCGTGAACCATCATTGTTCTGGAAAGATGGCAAATCGCATCAGTTCACGAATGTTGTGTTCCTTAGTGAAGAAGTTCAGAAAGAGACATCAGTCAGTGATGTGGTAACGAAGGTACTACGCGACCATCTCCCCTCAATGGAAGTGATGTCGTTGACCAAGAAAACGTGGAGAGCCCTAAAGAGAGTACAGGTGATAGATGAAGTTCTTAAGAGAACTTATGATTTCAACAGGTTCTTCAATGAAGTTTTTCTACCACACATCAGTCAGATGCCCGACAGCATCCGAAATCAACTGGTTTTGTTTGCACTCAATAACAGTGAAGACACACTACAGCAGAAACTAAAAGATGTAAAATGCATACCAGTAGAGGGAGGAACTGAACTGCGGAAACCTTGTGATCTAGTACACCCGAAAGGCAAAGCTGCACCTTTGTTCTCGGAGTCCGATAAGGTTTTCCCTCTGAGAGAAAAATTCACTGACATCAACACATTGGCGTCACTAACTAAGCTAGGAATGATGAAAGACTATCTTCATGAAGATATTTTCGTCGAGCGATGCGAGACTGTTCACATTCTACATTCAAGCTGTATGGAAGTAGCTCAAGCGAGATGCCATGCTGTACTGAAGTATCTGGCGGAGATGTTGGGGAGTGATTGGAATGAGAAAACACTCCTCAAAGAACGGCTTTCGAGTATCCCATTCTTGCCTATCATGTGTAAAGAAAACAGAGATCCAGCTCTACCATGGGTGGAAACAGACTGTGCTTATGCATCTGCTAACGATGTGTACTCTCATTCTAAAAGATATTTGGTAAGCAGCACATCAAACGTTGTGGATGAATCAGGAGTGTGGAAGCTTCCAAGGAAAGTCGAGCACTGTCTTGGTCTTGCAGATAAATATCCCTCTGTTCAAGGTGTACTCAAGCAGTTCTCGAACTTTCGTAGTCACTACGAAATGAATAAGGAATCCATTTCTGATAATCGGTTACAAATGATAAGCGAAGCGGTCTACGAACGTGTTGAAATTGCTTGTAAAGAAAATAGTCCAGACATCTCTAACGAAGATCTTCAGAATCAATCGTTCTTCCTTGTAGATCGCAAGTTTGTAGTGGCCTCTGTGGTTGCCGATGGAGGTAGAGATCTTCCACCGTATCTATTTAAAGCTTCCCAGTTCCTGAAACAATATCCCATTCTTCTGGAACGTGCAGCATTGAAGAGGGAATTTGATGCCGGAGACTATCAAGGTGTTCTCCAATCTATACACGAGGATAGCAGTGGGGAACCTTTAGATGATGAGGTCTTGGAGGTTGCTATCCTAGCTGCCGATCGACTTGCTAGTTTCCTCAAAGATGATGATGGGAGACGGCCTCTAGATGCATTTCTTCCAGATGAGGACAAGTGCATGAGGCCTATATCAGATCTCTGCTACACTGACGTTGATTGGTTTGAATACGACGAAATCGAACTCCATAAGTGTCACATGAAAATCAGTTTTATGCTTGCAAAGAAGCTAAAAGTGAAGGATGTTCGACAACAGATGCTCCAGTTATACGATATTGATTTCCCAGGGGAAGAGTTTGGCCAACATGAGAAACTTACAACCCGTATAAAGCGGATTCTCGATTCATACCCATCTGATGAAACAATTCTGAAGGAACTTCTTCAGAATGCTGACGATGCCGGAGCAACTGAAATCCATTTTGTCTACGATCCTCGCTCACATAATGGAAATAAACTTCTAGGAGATAGCATGAAAGCTTTGCAGGGTCCTGCTCTTTGTGTCTTCAACAACCAATCTTTTACAGATGAAGATATTCGTGGGATACAGAATCTTGGAGAAGGTAGCAAAGCTGATCATATGGGAAAAATAGGCCGTTATGGAGTCGGTTTCAATGCGGTGTATCAACTTACGGATTGCCCAAGTTTCATCTCTAAAGGTGAACGATTATGCATGTTTGACCCTCTGCAGAAGTATATTCCGGGAGCAACATCGACTAAGCCGGGCCGTCAGATAAGGGTTAATGGCAGTGTGCGTTCTTCCTATCCAGATATCTTTCAATGCTACTTGGAAGACATTCTTGCAGATGGAGAGCAGGACTATACTGTTTTTCGTTTTCCATTGCGGGAGAAAGCTTCAACACTTAGCAAAAACGTATGGCGACCTGGGGAGATTTGGAAGCTACTACAAGACTTTGAGAATGCTGCATTCGAGAGTCTTTTGTTTCTGAAAAACATCACTAAAATCAGCATTTCAGAGCTAACAAGCTCAGGAGTGATTGGCTCTACTCATGCTATCACAGCAGAGATTACCGAAGTGGAAGGTGAAAAGAAAATGGATTTCTTGCGCAAAGTTCAAGATATCAGCAGAGCAGCCAAGGATGACAGTACCTGGCAACCAGAACCAGCAGAAGTCATATACCAGATGAGATTGAAAGGAAAAGGAAGAGATGAGGATTGGGTAATATGTCAGCAAGTAGGAAGTGCAGACACGGCTGAAGAAAACATAATGCGAAAACGTAAACTACTTCCAGTGGGGGCTGTTGCTGCCCGTCTGACAGGTAAAAAAGAGGAACTCAAAGGAACGGCTTTCTGCTTCTTACCCCTTCCCATTGCAACGGGACTTCCAGTTCACGTACACGGATACTTTGCCTTAGACCATGAGAGTAGAAGACACTTGTGGGAAGGTAGCAAAACAGATGAACAAACAAAGTGGAACTTTCACCTCATCCAGAAAGTTATTGCACCGGCTTATGTGAAGTTGCTGTTGTGGATACAGGGATTCTTTGTCAGGAAATATGAATGGTCAGGATCGAAGTCATGTCAACAAAAAGCTCACACTTTGAAACTCCTTCAGAAATACCATACCTTCTTTCCTAACATCGGCGAGAAAGGGTCTTACTGGAAAACACTTGAAGCCACTGTATACGAAATTGTTGCCTCTGAAGCCCTGATGCTATTTCCTTCTCTATACAGAAAAGATGATGACAACAACGACTTTTTCCTAACATGGAAGACCCCAGTCGTGCACATGCAGCCTCCAGACGAATCAAAGGTGGGATATTTCAACACACTGCCAAACCAAATGAGTGATCACTTCACATTCCCTACAAGTAGCTCCTCGAAGGCTGAGATGCAAGAAAATGTGAAAAAACTGAAGGAGACACTGATCGAAATCACATTTCCATTACTAGAGTCTCCGACATGGATAATGCACCGTCTCCGCAAAGCATGCAAGCATCTCAATCAGGAAACCATGAACCATGAATCAGGAAACTATAAAGTTCTTGAAGTTCTACCTTCAAATGTGGTGTCTTTCCTTTGCGGAGACAACCCCCTTCAGAGGCAATTACCAATGACACTTTCAAAATCAAGGATCCACGACGAGAAGAGACTGAAGGGACTCATAGCTTACTGCAAGAAGGGAACACAATCTAACTTCAATGAAAATCTCCACAGACTGCCATTGCTCTTCACTCAGGATGGGAACTTGAGGAGGTTATCACGTGATGAGCGGGTCTTTGCATCAGAATTCTGCGATCTTTTCATTCCTCAGAGTCATAGGTTTCTACATATCAACTTTCTACACACTCTACCACGAAATACCAATGTCTTTTGTGAGCTTGATGTGAGAGCAGTATCTGCGCTTCTTGATGATTGCCACCCTTATCTCGAGTGTGCTTCAGATGAAATAATAACGCTTCAGAACCAACTTTCATCTGAATGGTTTGAACGTTTGTGGAGTCTTCTTGAATCCTTATGCACAGAGACGAACACGTTGACTGATGTTGCTCACGATATCAGAGCTGAACTTGGCCGTTGGGCGATATTACCTGTCACTGAAACAAAAACTCAGTATCCTCAGGAAATTAAGCTTGTGGCACCTATCAGTTTATCCTCTACAATAATAGTCCAACCAACCGAGTCGGAAAAGAGATGGTGGCCAATCTACTCAGCACTTGAATCACTGAACGTCTACAAGGTCGAGAAATGCATTCTTCGCGAAGACAAGAATAGCTTAATACATCATCTCGTCACACACAAGGGCGATAGCACGAGGGTTTTAGATGCCTTGATGTACTGGGTTGATAGAGACGTCAAGAGATTCAGAAACCTCGAAGCTGATCAACATGAAGAAATCCTGAGATTCTTAAGTAACTGTGGAAGCCAAGCTGATCTCAAAAGGTTGAAGAGCCTGCCTTGCTTCAAATCGATTGCAGGTGACTTTGTCAGTATCAGAGGTTTTGACACAGTTCTTGTCCTCCCAAGTATGATTCCAAAAAAGGAACAAGATAAATGGACTAGTACTACTCGCGCTATATTTCTGCAGTACAACACATCGCTTCAATCTCTATACAAGAAGCTAGAATTGACTGATACAACAGAGATTGACGTGTATGTACAGTATATTCTGCCGGTCTTTGACCAACTCAGCGAGGACAGTCGTCTTGAACATCTTGTGCGGATTAAGAAATTACTACTACCGCTACCCATTGATAACACAGATAGGTCCTTTAGTGAAACTAGGGAGGAAGCTATTCGGAGATTAAGATTAAGTCACCTGCTTTTCATAACCGGTGAAAATGGGGAATTGCTGAAGGCCGTGGACTTCTATGACCCCCAAGTCCAGTTATTTTCTCTAATGTGGAACGAGGTCCGGTTTCCACCAGATCGCGTCAAAAATTCTTTAGGACTTCCATTCCTTCGAGAAATAGGACTACAAGTTGTTATTACTAGAGAATTATTCCTCTCCTTCGCCCAGCAAGTACAGAAATCACATTCTGACCTCGAAGAGATGAAAGAGAAGTCCAATGCCCTTGTGTTCGAACTTGGAAGGACATGTGACCTTCACAAAGACTCTTCTCTCCTACAGGAAGTCAGTATGGTTGACTTTCTTGTTAGTGACGGGATCAGCCAGGAGATGGAATCTATTCATCCACCCTTCATGAAGAAAGGAACTCTCATGAGGTATTCTGGATCAAGTTCTTTCGAACACACACAACTTGTTTGGTCCACCATTAGCGTCCTGCCAAAATATGCGGCTTTAGAGAAATGCTACTCTTGTAACAAAACGTTCGATGAGAAAATGGGCGTTGCACAGGAACCCGAATTTATGATCGTTATCCAGCATTTACGGAATATATGTAACAGACTCCAAAAGAAGAATGACCGGAAGATATCTTCCCCTGAAGATCTTGCAGGTGTACTACAGGAAATACTGACATTCGTTTCCTCCAAGTGCGCAAGACAAAACTGCTCTGAGGAAGACCCCTGTGAAAGGTGCTGTATCATCAGAGACGAGCTGCGAAACGTTCCTGTCGTCCTTTTGGAGCTCGAGGATGAGCATCGCTTAGTCATTGCAGAACAGATCTCGTGTACAGCGGATGAAAATCTAGAGCCTTTTCTCTACCAGCTGCCAAACAAGTGGGTTCCTTTTTTAAAGGTATTTCAAATTCTTGGCGGAACAGTGAAACCTTCCATACGCCAATATGCTTTTGTTCTTGAAAGCCTCTACAGAAGGGGACCGAGTGCATGGTCAAACCCAAATGTAGACATTGTAGACAGGGCCACGTTTGGGCTTCATGAAGAGTTAATAAAGACCGATCCTGAACAGATAGCTGCTGCATTTGTTCCCGGACACTCCCTGTATCTACCTTCATGTCAGCAAAGGTTGGAACGATCAGAAAGCCTTCTAGTGAATGATGTCGACCACTACACAAACCGACTCCTTAGATCTAATCAACCACTCGTCAAGATATTTCCAAGTCATGAACGAATCGCACAAAAAGCTATCGCCAGGCTTCCCGAAAGGATGAAACCGAAAGCAGTAAGCACGGAAGTAAATGAAATGTTGAGCAAGACTGGTAACGATTCACGAAAGTGTTACTTGACTGGAAACGAACCGTGTGGGTTTGGAAGGAGACTTCAAATCCTGCAGTCAAAGGAGTTTCTTGAGGCGGTTTGCTCCATCATGAGACACAACAGGCGGGCAGTTGACGGGGAGACCAGGAAACAGTTTAGAGATCTCCTAACTAGCCTGAAGATTACATGTATCCAGCAGTTACATTCGATTCTGCAAATCAATGGCCAAGACATAGAAGGTAGTGAAACCAAAGTACCTTCCTTCGTCAACAGTGATAATGAGCTGTTTGTACAACATAGTGAAGTAGGAAATAGGATGGTAACGCTAGTAAGTGTTGCAATCCATGTCAACAAAGTCCTTGGAAATTTGTTTGAGGATAGAAATTATATGTCTATACTGCTATCTCAAGATTCTTCAGCTACCATCCCAGAAGCATTAGCGATGTTCGGCATTGCTTTTATGGAAGATGACACAAATTTAAAGTTGCCTAATCCTGGAAGTACTATTCCAGAACAGCTCTACCATCTCATGGAACAAAACCCCTGGACGTCTTTCAGCACAGGCGATTACGTAGGGTACGCACAAACCTATGAAGACGGTGACTACTACATATACGCAGTAGTGGTCAAGAGGATATGCAACGAGTCGCTCAAGTCAGTTTATCTCATCGACATTGGAAAGGACAGCCCGATAGAGGCCAATGTGTTGGACATGCACAAGATTCACATCCCGAACTACACATCATGTATGGAGCCTGTTCTATCTGACCAAGTAAACTCAGTTGGTGCTGGACCGTGTTTTTCTGGTCATCGGGAATCATCTCTTCTAACGGATGTTGAAGAAGCAAACCGACAGGTGACCGCAGAATTGGAGGAGATCTGGCAGCTTCCAGCGGAGCTGACAAAGAAGGCTCTCCCCCGATTGATGCTAAAATGGCATTCCGACAAGCATCCAGAAGGTCCAAAGGAACTGTTTGACAAAGCATTCGAACATATCAAGAGTGAACTCGAAAATTCATCATATGAAGACCTTCCCAAATTAGCTGAGCAGAGAGCAAGGGAAGACCAACAACGGTATAATCAAGGAGAAGTAGCAAGAAGATTCCCAAATATCCCCAAAGCACTCCTTTGGCTTCGCCAGGGACAGGAAGATCTCCGCGCTGCCCAACACGATCTTAAACCACACGATGAGCCGTCACTAGAGTGGGTAGCGTACAAGTGCCACCAGAGTGTAGAAAAGGCCCTCAAAGCTGCTCAACTTGCCATCAGAGGATGTCACAGTAATACCCATAGCATTGATGGTCTAGCCCGTGACGTCAGTGAACACGCGAGTGAACACGTGCGTGAACACGTACAATCTTCAGAATTTCTCCAGAACATATGCCAGCTCAGCTCTCTCGTGGGTGATCAACAGGCTCGGTACCCGGATAGTTGCGCCTCTTCACAGATTCCTCACGAGGTCTTTATAGACCAAACCAAAGGTGAGGAAATGATCCAGCTCGCCCGTAATATCCTTGCAGTCGTTGAATCATCATTGGTTCCGTCGAAATCATGAACGCTAGGTCTGGTACAAAACTATTGCTTTTGTTTCCACTGCTTTTACATTAACGACATACCTGCATTGTGGAATCGAAGCAAAACGTAGGTGGCAAATTATTCTAGTGACTCTTGCGAGAAGATTTGATGAGTTGATATGTACATTTAATTATGATAGCGGTAACAGTATTTGTAATCGCGCTGAATAGACCAGTTCGTAGTTAGCCCATGATACACTTGACCCCAAATATCCACAGATATTTTACACATGGAGCTGTCCCAATTTGTGCACTTTAAAATTATCGCTGCCAAAGTCATGGATGTATATTTGTTCGCCCTCTTGAGAAGAATGCTTCCACCTGTGTTCCTTAGAACTGTCGGTGCATACATTAATAATGATGACATAAATTTCATAAGCACGTATCCAATATTCGTCTGATCTCTATCTGCACATGCGCAGAATCTATCTATGTAGTGGCTTATTAATATCACTTTTGACTAAAAACCAATCGAATAATACTAAATTCGGTAGATTTATGAATTGACTACTGATGCAATCAGGCCCTTTTCTTCCTATCACACTGGTCGATATCATATTTCTTTAACTTATGTATCATTCGAACGAAGTACTTTTAATCATGTGCATTGACATTTGATTTAAAGTTTGAAATAAATAGGACCAATAATAAGAAAGTAAAGAATGTTTGAAATATGAGATCACTAAGTCTTTGCGGATCTCAAATAAACTGCTCGGTGATAATTGTGATTGTGACCTAGTTGCAGATAACTCCTAATTGCCTTTTTCCTCGGGGCACTACTCAAAATATATTATGGATAGCAACTTATCAAGAATAGACCCATCTAACCCATACCTTTTTGAAAAGGTGAAATTTTAGTCAATTTGTATGTTGGAACAAATTGGAAAGTTATCCCGCACTACATCACATAGAGACTACCGATACCTGCTAGATGCTTTGATCGACGCAGCGGATGTCATTAAAAATAGTATTTTTATGTAAATTGATTAGATTGCATTTTGGATACCATAATTCTGTTATCCGTACAGAATCGACTTGTTGCAAAAGATAGAAATACTATTTCCCTTTTGTCAGATATACTGATATGTACCATATATTATTGAGTTTATGCGTAAACCAGTACCACCGTATCTATTAGGCCCGCACTGAGTAAATTCAATGATAGTTATTCATTTTCAATGTCCATCTTTTACTGTTGTAATGGGAATTTTGGTATTTCTTGCTTTGAATTGTGATACAATGAATACATTAAATAATAGCTATTCAGTGTAAATGTATTTAACTGTATTTGCAGCATTAAATAATTTTTTAAACTCAATTAGTCATCATTAAACTGATAGATGTGCAGTAATATATTTTGCCAAGATTGTTATTAAGTGCACACCCTTTCTGTGATATAAATTTTCTTTGTTTTTGCATTACTGTAGAAGAAGTGTTATAATTTACAGATATTTGTATACATCGAAATCTTTGTGAATATATGTTTTATGATGTTAAAAGCAACTAAAGAACATACTAATATATGGTAGTTAGGAAGACCATAATTGATGTACTGTATTCTCACTGACTTATTCACATACATAAGTTGCATTGATATATTATAATGTTGTAATGATGAATGAATTTTTGATTCAAGTGTCATATGATGGAGGATTTTATGAATATAAATAATTTTCTACTTTTGTACATATTCAATAGTCTGCAAGACTCTGGAATATTATATATCTGTTTTGATTGCGTCAAAACATTTTATCAACCGAATACAATGAAGCCATTGGCGCCACAAAACAATGTATTGATTTAAATGTAGTATCTTCCAGATTTATATCATACAAATATTACATACTATTTTGTACATATGTAAATACTGTCACTGATGTAATATTATTGATATACCGGTATCATTCTTTGATGACACAGATTCTTTCATGTACAGAGAGCATATTGTGCATCTTTATATAAACGAATTTTGCATTATTCATTTAACACTTAAAGGTTGAACTATTTCAACATAACAACATTGACAAAAATATTAACTGTAAATAGTCGATGTGTAATAAACACTCGTTATATTGTAAGAATTTGAGCTGAATTGCGATAAAAAGGGTCGTTTGTTTCCCCGCACTCGTGCGAAAGTTTTATCATGGCAATTCGCACTTACGGAACTTACCAGATCATGTTAGTAATCTGGATGAGTTTAGATAGTATAAAGGGATGTACTCTATTCTCCTGAATTCTATTTGTTACATGAACTTCATGTTTAACTTTAACTCATTGAAATAATATTGAATACTATTTTTAATACTTAGGGATGTTGTTGTTTTATTCTTTAAAATATACCGACAAAGACATTTCATGGACGCGTTGATAATGATGCATTTTAGAAGGTTAATTCATATATATATATATATATACACGTATATATATCGCACGTTTGTACAGAAGTGTAGAAATAACATTGCTTGCTGCCACTTTTTTAACTTGGAAGTATTTACATTATTTGGATTGCACGGTGAAAAGTTAATTTATCAATGAACTACCAAATGAAAATCAACTACTGAATTATAATGATGTATTTAGAAGGTGAATTCATATACACATATATATTTATATATATCGTATGCTTGTACAGAAGTTGAATATCAACTGCAGAAATAACATTGTTTGCTGACACTTTTTTACTTGAAGTATTTACATTATTTTGATTGCACAATGAAAAGTGAATATAATTCAGCTACTGAATTATGGATGTATTTAAGAAGGTGAATTCATATATATATATATATATATATGTATATATCGCACGTTTGTACAGAAGTTGAATCTCAACATTGTTTGCTGACACTTTTTGAACTTGAAGTATTTACAGTAATTTAATTGCACGTAGGAAAGAGAATATACCAATCAGCTACTGAATGAAAGAGTGTATGATTTTATTCTGTTTATTTCGCAAACGTCTATTCGCATACACTGTTGCTTTAACAGTATACAGAGAGGAATAAATCGATTGTAAATAATGTGTATTTAGCTCACAGTTAGGATGTACAGAACATTTTGTGATATTAAAACTAAATTATATACATAGTACAATGTATATAGTTATGCACACGGAACTACAAAGTAATGTTATTGAATTTCACTGAATTTGTTCAACACGAGATTCAAGGGCAGCATTCTATATATTCATTCACACCAGTGTTTTCTTGTTAATACAAAAAGAGCATTTTCCCATGAACTTGTGCTCAAGTTAATGACCGAAAATTATGTGTCGTTCATGAAATTGGCACATTCCATTTTATCTCAAATGTATTTCATGATTTTGTAGAATTTTGAGTGACTCTTTTGGTAATTTTACTGACAATATGATATCGCAGTAAGTATTTTTATACAGAGCATACCACTCCTGTGAGCTATTATGGGGTGTATGTTTTCTTCATTATCTTAATGTGTATGTATATATTGATAATGATTTACATTACATGATGTAGTGTAACCGTTAAGAATTGAAGGGAAACGATAATTTCTCTACTGATTATGTTAAAATATTGGTTTGTAATGAGCATACGTGCATGGAGCCCCGATCTAAAAGAAATTGCAATTTGGAAGATAAAGGAAAAAGCAAAATATGATAAAAAAAAACAATGTTGGTTTGATATTTACACGATTGTGTATAAAATATTTTACAGTTAATTTGAGAATGTTTTTTCTTTTCATTTTTCACTTTATTTACCACGTCAAGAAAGTCACTTAACCTGTTGTTTAGTTGGATCAAATCTTAAAGTTCAAAGTTCAATGTTTAGTTCAAGTTAGTACAGAAGATGAGTGTTATCTTTTACAAATTATAAGTATTCTTTTGTACATAGCCTATATAAAGTTACTCAAAATACATTTACAGAAAACTGAGAGTACTTATGCCAAACCTCTCCAAAGAAGAACCCCTTTTTATGGTTTTGTACTTATGAATTTTTTAACTGATGTTGTTGTCACACTGACATGTTGGCCTGTATCGTTTACTGACTAGTATGTAAATATTATTATGATCTTTGTGAGATTTTGAAGATTTCTTTGTTTCCTTGTCTGTGACGATATACTGATCATTAATTACCTTGAGAAATTACTGTAATTTTTCAGCGATTTTCCATATTTACACTAGTTGTTACCCTTGCATACATGTTTCCAGATTTTCATACACAACATAATTTGATATCGTTTACGATTACATACATTCGTCTGCTTTATTTCTTGCAGAAATGTTTGAGATGATGAAAACAAAGTTATACCAACAGAAACAATGGATTTTCTAAAGTTTTAGATATATGAGTGATAGTTTGTTACAAAATAACAACGCAGTTTCTTGTGAAAATTATGTTGCCAGAGTTGTAAATAATGGTATTTTTCATGATATTCATTTCATTCATCTGACACCAATGCTTCACGTGAAATATGTGTCAAATATCACCATACTGAGCAACAGAAAGATTGTGAAATAAATGTCCTTTAATTCTGGAATTCATATATTGTTATACGATGTTTTGTACGAAAATTTGAATATTGATACTATAAGCCTAGCCGAAATGTGTGATGTAAATGACGAATGTTTGACGGTCTCGTTTGTTTTAGCGTTAAAAATTGAAATGCCTGTAATAAATGGGAAGAAAGTGTTATGTATATAATAATATTTTGAGTTTGTTTTATGCAGCCTCATGTTTTTTGTGGAACATTTTGTGAATAATTTGATATATAGTTGTTTATATAAATTTTGTTCTTCGCCTCAAGTATGGCGTTTCTTGAGACTTCCGTACAATGCTATCTAGTCAAACAAAAGTTTTCTTGAGTATCATGTTCATGTATTATAGCTAATGAGCGACTTCAGAGATACAGTCTGCTTGTATATTGGTGATACGTTGTTTTGTAGAGTTTCTTGCAATTAAATATGATTAGTAATCCTGATAATGCTTTTTCAAGCACGTGAGAGAGAAATGATTACGAACGATAATTTTCGTGATGATAAAATGACTATGTATGCATAAATTATGATGGCAGTGTATATTCTACATTTTGTGACGGCAAGTATCTATCGTTTTATTACTCTTTTTCTCAGTTGATAAGTGATACTCTGATATGCAAATGAAATAATAAAGTGTTATGTTACAAATTTAAATCATAAAACTTAAGTGACTTTAAACATGTTAATTGCCTACCATACGTATGTTGTCATTCTTTTTCTTTCAAAATTTGTCAAGTTAAGCTTATGTTGTTCTCTTTTTAAATTATATCAGTCGTTTTAACATGTTTCATTCATATTGAACTAAAAGTGTCATACATTATGTCAAAGTAGAAATTCACTGCTTTCAAACCTGCAGTCATAGGTCAACGTTGAGTGTCGTTTTGAAACCAATTTTGATGAATAAAAGATTGCTAAATGATAAAGTGCTGTTGGTGAAATTGTACACTTATAGTCGGCCTTCTGTGGTTGCGAAACGATAAGGGACAGATATTTATGCTAAAAGAGAGAGAGAGAGGGATGAATGGAGAGAGGGGGAGGAGGGGGAAAAAGAAATAGAGAGAATAGGAGAGACTGAAAGGGGTGGGGATAGGAGAGGAGGGAAGAGAGAGATAGAGAGAGTGGGAGAGAGAGAGGGGGAGATTGTGTCCATAAAGCGACTTAGAGCAACATTTTCTTTAATTAATCCCCCCCCCCGAACCTTGTTCGCTACAGGCGCGTAGTCAGGGGGCAGTGGGGGCGGTCGCCCCCCTAATAATTTAAGGAAACGTCAAAGCTTACGCGCTTCGAAAGAGGGGGACTGAATACAGATAAGGATTAAGGGTCGGGAAAGGTACAACGAATCGTCTTCTTCGTCTAATAATACGTCAAAGCTTCCGCGCTTCGCGCAGGAGGGGGGGGGGGGGGGACTGAATTCAGACAAGGATTAAGAGTCGAGAACGGTACTTCGAGTCGTCTTCTTTCTCTAATAATTTAATGAAACTTCACAGTTTCCGCTTCGCGCGGGAGGGGAGAAAACTTATATCTGCATCTAATATTGATAATGTATTTAATGACTTTTTCGGGGTAAATATTGAACCGAATTTAGCAAATGAATTGCCGAATGAAAATATGGCATATGGTGGTTATTTGGAGCAGACTATATATAGAGTAATTTCTTTTTTTTTGGAATTCGAAACCAATAACTGCAGTAGAAGTTAGAAGTCAAGTTTTGCTACTTGATACCAAAAAAGACATGTCGTCGCGGTAACAGTCCAGAGCAATTGATGAAAGATAGTGCTCCATAAATTTCACATCCACTGGCATATATATTTAAATTAATTGTCATAAGAAACTGGCAAGGTTCCAGATGAAATAAAAATTGCAAACGTTACTTTCCTACATAAAAAAGGGCCAAGAGTACATCCAGGTAACTATAGACCAATTTCATACGTTCAACCTGTTATAGGAAAAGTTTTAGAAAAATTGATAAATATCGGTTTGGTCATTTTGAGAAACAAATGATACATTATATTACAATCAATATGGATTTCGGAAGAAACATGGTACTACATTGTCATTTATTAACTTGATAAATTCAACATTGGAATACATAGATCAGGGGAAAGTAAATTTCTGTATTGTGAGGTGGTCGAGATCTCGAGATCAATGACAGACATACAGATCCTGTGAGAGGAACAAGCAAAGAGTCACTTTATTAGTAGTAACCAGTAACTGACACATTACATATCACATTATCATGGAGATCATGCATTCCCCAAAACGTCATTTTATCAAATATAAAACGAGTAAATTTGCCCTTTAAAAACCAATTAAGTACAATTAAGTTGAAACTATCAACATTAACACAGGTAAATACCTGACCGAAATACTTAAACAAATAAGTAACAGTCCATATACAACTCATATAAAGCAACACATTCGCAAATTTGGATAAACCAACACACAAGTAAGCACATATTATAGAATGAATAATGAAACTGACAATATCATAACAATGGAACAAAGACAAAATATCTCTGCTTTAAATGTCAAAATATCCCAAGACTAGAAATATTGATAAATCCTGGAAACTATAAATCTCTTTATATCTGCATCAAAAACAACTTTCATCAACCACTCCAATCTAAATATTTATCTTCCATACTTTTCTTACTTCCAAACAAAGTCTGACAATCTCCTGGCCTACCTTCACCACTGCTCTTACTCCTATTATTCCATATCAATTTTACATGTAACAATATTCTTTTAAAGCGATCTGCAAAATGAGAAATAAGGTTTACAATGATAGAGGGCGCTAGAAACCCAGTAATGGCTAAATGGTCAAACAAAGTTCAATCGTCACTGATGTGCCATAATTAATATCCCCTTAGCAACCAAAATGCAAACAACATGCGTTTCTTTCTATGTTCCCTATATTTCTTACTGACCTTGTTCCTGAACCAAGAACTAACTCATCACATAAATTAGAGCGTAACTCTGGCCCTGGCCCTGGCCCTGGCCCTGGGGCCAGGTACAACATTTGCGCGCACGCACTACACCCAATTTTGGTACCGCGTTCAATTGATTAGTGTACATGACCATGTACTACAATATAAATGAATGTAGGCCCTAGAACAACGTTAAGCATCGCACATTTTAACATTAAATCCCCGCTTCCACTACAATCATATCAACCCACATGATACAGCACAATAATCACTGAAATCGTTCTGACACAATAATCAATTTACATAATAAACCTTTAGCATAACATTATATTAATATTTAATAAACATATAAGTGGTTCAAACTTCAAGTTTAATCAACTCACCTGTGAGAGGTACAAGCAAGGAGTGCGTGCCGGCTTGCGAATTTTTTTTCCGTACTCGAGAGAGCAAAAATCCCATGTGCGCATGCGCGTGGACTTATGATTTCTCTGCTACTTCCCATACGAAATGTACATGTATTCGCATGTACTGTGCACGATTCGCGTTCTACGAGTAAACGATGGCATAGTAGTCTTCAAACACAGACTCTGATTTGCCAGTTTGACAAATCAATATGCGTATGTGTCGCGATGTGCTTATTCAAGTCTGTGTAGTTGTATGATTCAGACCCAGTAGTGCATATGGAAATACATTGCAACTTGTATAGAATGGTATAGTAGTCTGCAAGCACAGACGCTAATCTGACAGTTTGACAACATACTAGTAGTGTGCTGAGAAGTACTTTATTCAAGTCGCCAACTTGTATAGAATGGTATAGTAGTCTGCAAGCACAGACGCTAATCTGACAGTTTGACAACATACTAGTAGTGTGCTGAGAAGTACTTTATTCAAGTCTGCGTAGATGTATGATTCAGACCCTACTGGTGCGTGCGTTAGAAATGCATCTCAATGTGTAGAGTGTAGTATAGTAGTCTGCAAGGACATAATAATATATTGTGTATTGAGAGTGCGAGCATACTGGAGGGAGAGCTAGAGAGAGAGAAAGAGAGAGAGAGAGAGAGAGAGAGTGAGAGAGCAGTGGCACAACACAGAAAACTACGAAAACTTGAATAAAAGCACTACTCAATACACAATAGGCCTATATTATTCTGTCAAACTGTCAAAGGAGAGTCTGTGCTTGCATACTACTATGCCACTCTATAAGTTGAGGTGCATTTCCAATACACGCACCAGTAGGGTCTGAATCATAAAACTACTCAGACTTGAATAACACTATTATGTCAAACTGTCAGATTAGCGTCTGTGCTTGCAGACTACTATGCCACTCTGCAAGTTGAGATGCCTTTCCAATACACGCACCAGTAGGGTCTGAATCATAAAACTACACATATTTGAATATAAAGCACTACTCAAGACACTATGTTGTCAAACTGTCCGATTAGCGTCTGTGCTTGCAGACTACTATACCATGCTATTCAATTTGGGATGCATTTCTGTAAGCACTAAAATGTCTGAATCATACAACTACTCAGACTTGAATACTAGTACTATTGCTACGCACGATATATGCGTAATTGTTTTGTCAAACTGGCAAATCAGAGTCTGTGTTTGAAGACTACTATGCCATCGTTTACTCGTAGAACGCGAATCGTGCACAGTAGATGCGAATACATGTACATTTCGTATGGGAAGTAAGCAGAGAAATCACAAGTCCACGCGCATGCGCACATGGGGTATTTGCCCTCTCGAGTACGGAAAAAAAAATTCGCTGCCGGCTTGTCTCCGCACTCCGCCCTCTACAGGTCAAAGATGGGGTAATTTCCTAACCCGTTACAGTATCTTCATCGATTTTAAGAAAGCATTTAATAGAACTAATCATAATATATAACTAGGTAAACCATCGAACTATGGCATGCGAGGGTGACCTCTTGAATGGTTAACAGACTTAATAACTGATTTTAGTTTGTTCAATGTGGTCAAACATTATCTCAAAGGATCAGTGTTAGGACCAACTCTGTTTTAGATCTATAAAAATGATCTGCTATCAGTTACTGTTTATTTCAACTTTCGGCTGTTTTTCGATGATTCTAACCTATTTCATTCTTTCCCAGCTGCAGGAGATACAACATTGGTGCATTATTAAACAAAGCTACAATTAAGTGCTTTAAAAACAGACATCATTTTGATAAGAAGTACATGTAGAAATTTAAATTTATTTCTTACGAAATAGAGGTGTGGGGATGCACTTCTAAGACTAGTCTAAGAACTTAAGAAGCATATTGTATTCACCAGGGGCGGATCCAGCCGGCGACATAGGGAGGGAAGGGGTGGGGGAGGGGGGGGGGGGGTGGTGAGCAATAAATATATATATATTTTGTTTTGCTCCCGAAAATTTAAAATCGCGCCGGCCGATAATTCGCTCAGTGGGGAGGGGGGGGGGGTACTTTTTGTTTTGGCCCTCGAAAATTCGAAAAATCGCTACTCCCCCCTCCCCCCCCCCTTGAGCGCCAGGGACGGGGGCCCATCTCCAAAAAGGTAAAATTAACGTGTTTTTACATGTCCCCCCCCCCCTGGATCCGCCACTGGTATTCACAGATAGGAAGTTCGTGCTATTAAGCAAATATTAACAGACTACGAGGGTAATGGTACAACTATCATCACCTCGGCGATGATAGTTTGTATCCATTGCCCGAGTAAAGGAGGTTAATATTTGTTTTATATCCCACATCGGCAATGTCTATTCAAAGTGAATTTTACATTGTTAAAAGATTCAAATAGGTTTTCGTTCGCGGTGTACTGATTCTGCAGACAGATTAGCTTCAGCAGATATCGGTAGTGTTTCTATCGATTGCTTTCGTAACATCGTAGAGCTTAGTCTACGCCCCTAGTTTTTATTCGCGGTGCGTATTTCTACTAGTAGTCGTAGTAGTCTAGACTAGATCTAGACCCTATGCATAAATAGGTCTAGAGGTCTAGACTCTTTAGCAGCATAGTATAACAATTAATTGATTAAAATTAATATTATAGATGAACTTACCTCACTTGTTATCGTTCCACTGTCTACATCTATGGTCCAACAAAACTGGTAAAAATCCGAACTGAGATGAGAACGTAGAACTTGTCAACACATAGACTTCTACCACTGGCGAACTGGTGGGGGGGCTTGGGGGGCGCCAGCCCCCCCCCCAAATAAAATTGAACCATGACTTATTTTCAATTCCATATACAAGTGACGTATAAATGTTCGTGATATCACATGATTTTCAACAAAATGCGCGTTTCTCCATTTCTGTTGCAAACTGACACATTCCCAAATGGCCAGGAAGAGCATATGTTTTTTTATGGTCACTAAGGGGACGTGGCCACTAACAGTAACACTAGTAAAACAAATCTTTCCAGAAGCAACTGTGACAAGCACTGCCGGGCGTTCCATACTTAAGGGGCACAGAGGGGAAATTGAATTCAGACAAGATTAAGAGTAGTGAACGGTACAACGAATCGTCTTCTTTCTCTAATAATTTAATAAAACGTGAAAGCTTCCGCGCTTCGCGCGGGATGGGCGAAAATATATTCAGGCAAGGATTAAGAGTAATAGTTTAATGAAACGTCAGAGTTTCCGCACTTCACGCGAGATGGGCGAAAATGAATTCAGACAAGGATTAAGAGTCGGAACCGGTACAATGAATCGTCTTCTTTCTCTAATAATTTAATGAAGTGTCAAAGCTTCCGCGCTTCGCGCGGGAGGGGGGGGGGGGGGGGGGGGGGGGGGGGGTGAACTGAATTCAGACAAGAACACGATACAACGAATCGTCTTCTTTCTCTAATAATCTAATGAAACGTGAAAACTTCCGCGCTTCGCGCGGGATGGGCGAAAGTGAATTAAGACAAGGATTAAGAGTATTGATTTATTGAAAATTCAAAACTGCCGCGCTTCGCGCGGGAGGGGGGGGAACTGGATTCTAACAAGAATTAAGAGTCGGAATTGGTACAATGAATCGTCTTCTTTCTCTAATAATTTAATGAAGTGTCAAAGCTTCCGCGCTTCGCGCGGGAATGGGGGGGGGGGGGGGGGGGGGGGAGGGAACTGAATTCAGACAAGAACACGATACAACGAATCGTCTTCTTTCTCTAATAATTTAATGAAACGTCAGAGCTTCCGCGCTTAGCGCGGGATGGGCGAAAATGAATTCAGACAAGGATTAAGAGTAATAGTTTAATGAAACGTCAGAGTTTCCGCACTTCACACGAGATGGGCGGAAATGAATTCAGATAAGGATTAAGAGTCGAATGGGGGCGGGGGAACTGAATTCAGACAAGAACACGATACAACAAATCGTCTTCTTTCTCTAATAATTTAATGAAACGTCAGAGTTTCCGCACTTCACGCGAGATGGGCAAAAATGAATTCAGACAAGGATTAAGAGTCGGAACCGGTACAATGAATCGTCTTCTTTCTCTAATAATTTAATGAAGTGTCAAAGCTTCCGCGCTTCGCGCGGGAGGGGGGGGGGGGGGGGGGGGGAACTGAATTCAGACAAGAACACGATACAACGAATCGTCTTCTTTCTCTAATAATCTAATGAAACGTGAAAGTTTCCGCGCTTCGCGCTTATAGGCGAAAAGGAAATTAGACAAGGATTAAGAGTAATAATTTATTAAAACGTCAAAACTGCCGCGCTTCGCGCGAGGGGGGGGGGGGGGGGGGGGAACTGGATCCAAACAAGAATTAAGAGTCGAGAACGGTACAACGGATCGTCTTCTTTCTCTAATAATTTAATGAAGTGTCAAAGATTGCGCGCTTTGCGCGGGAGGGGGGAGACTGAAAAATAACTCAGTTCCTGACCCGGGTTTATAGGGTTCAATTTGTAGACATTTGGACATTGGCATTAATATATTTGTCGGTAATTGGTTGCTCGTTTTGTCGGTAATCGGTGGCCTCTACTCCCTCCCCACTCCCCACTGACAAAGATCTAGCGACGCCCCTGATAACGACACAGTTTATACACTCGAGAACATTTCTGCAAGTACTACTGATGAAGTACCGGACCACCGTCTTTGTGCATTGTGCGGCATCAAAGCATAATTATACAACGTCTCAAGACGTGACAGATCACTTTTCTCTAACTTCTGACCAATCAGAAGGCCTCGTTCCAGGAAGTGCCGGTGGACATAATGCGCCAAATGTGGTTCTCAAATTGCAAAAGTCAAAGATCCCTACTCTTGGAAGGGGTAGGAGAAAGTAATTTTACGTCATATTACTCCAGGAAGTGCCTGAAAATGCGTCTAATTTGGTTCTAAAATTGCAAATGCTTCTTACTCTGGGAGGGCGCCAGAACTCCCCTCCCAGACCCACCCCCGCTTAGTCGCTCCGCTCCCTCGCCACTAAATTAAGCCTCGTTCTGTCGCTTCATCGTTTTACATATTATATTTAACCCCATGCCAGTTTGTTCCCCTCCCCCCCCCCGGTAAGAAATTCCTGGATCCGCCACTGATGCCCATACCCCTTGACCCCCGCCGGGGCTTTGCCCCTAGACCCCACTTTGCGCGAAACGTTCAGCGGGGCCTGCATGTTATAGTGGGGTGCTGCGGATTTTTTTTTGTCAGCCCCCCCAAACGTTTTTGCTCATTACGCCACTGACTTCTACTACCAGTTCTAGTCTAGTCTGTACACTGTATGGTCAAAAAACTAAGTAAACTGGTAAAAAGCCGAAACTGAGAACGATGAACTGAATTGTCAACACATAACAACATGTCTATGTACACTATGGATGAATGACGAGCTAATTGAATTATAAATGTTAACAATACATCCATGGAATTGGAAGGATGCTTGGCTGCTGAAGTTTCGGTTGATATTGACATTTTGTGTAGAGAGAACTCGGTAGGCCTAGATGCAAACTGCTGAGAGTTGGAGTTGAAGTTGATGATGGTTGGGCATTTATAGTTGAAGACATTTGGTGCAGTATCCTTTCGACTTGGCTTTCGGATCCGGCGGAGGAAATATGAATATTGTCATCTAGTTCAAGTAGATCAACGTCCTCACCTCCACTAGTACTAGTACTAGCAGTAGCACAAGTAACAGGCACCACTGGCACTGGCTGTTGAACTTCCTGATCTGGGCCTGGATCTAGACTCCTGTTTACCACGGTATTTTCTAGGCCTAGATCTAGGTCTACTCCTAGCAAGGCAGAAGATAAAGTATCCGACATCCTGGACTTTTGTGCTACACTTGTGCGAGCATAATGCTTAATGCCACCCTCTGACCTGTGTCCAGACACAGCCATTATGTCCCGGAGGGATAACCTGCTTCATCTAAGATAGTGACGCTCATTGCTCTCAAGCAGTGGTTGGGTGTTGAACAGTTGGCATTTTGGCTAATGATTTTCATCATTTTCCCAAAGTGTTCTTGCCCAATGGACAGTTATCATACTAAACATTAGTTTTTGGAGCTTTGTTTGGTTTCTGCCAAACCAGCTACATTTGGGATTGAGCTCGGCTTTGTACTTCAGCATTGATTCCACAGGACAGTTTGGATTCGTATGTATTTCAAACATCCTTCCACCTTGGCTGGTGCTGTCATCATCGCGATGATTTGTTATGAGTTTGTCAACAATGCTGAAATAACGACGGCCGTCGACTTCATTCGAAATAAAGTCATTAGGTGTCAGATCACGAAGATTCTCCATCCCCCGGTTTGCAAAATATACCATGATATCCACAAACACTTTTGGCTGCAGTCCTTCGGGTGTTTCTGAGTCGAGACTTTCTTGGATCAACTTCATGTCAGCTGTACTAACTGGTGTGTGATGTTTTACATTTGCTTTACCCTCAGATTTCAGTTGTGAAATAACTGATTTGAATACTCTTACATACTTTGAGAAAGCTTTGTCATTAACAATGTCGAGTTCATGTGATGACAAGAAATTTCTCTGAAGGCCGTATCTGATTGCTTGCGTTTACCTCTTTGAATAAAGATCTCCATTTCGATTTCTTGCTCCTGCATAGAATTTACAAAGACTGTCGAGAAGTTTAATATCTTGTCCCAAATGTTCAATATGTTCAACCTTCATTTCCATCAGAAAATCTGTAAAAACCTTCGAAACATATTTGATTTGTCTTTTAGTATTAGTACTGTTGAGGATACCATAGGTATGTGCCCAATTGGAGCGTGTATACCTTGCAAACATTGTTTGTATCAATAAATATCATTAGATATTGAATAGATGATAAATAAATGTATTCTGTACATATGAACGATAATGGCCTGTCAAATTCATTGTATCATAATTTCTCATTTTTGAAGAAGAAAAAAAAAACAGCTGTTAAAATCTTGGTGCTCACTGTGAATGATTGGTGAAGGTAAAAAAAAGGGGGGGAACTCATCAAAAATCTTGTGTAGCTTTACAATGAAAAGCCCATGCTGAAGGAACGTAGGAAGAAAGGACGTAAACAAAACGAATGAATGACACTAAATAATTATAAAGTTGATGATGTTGATAATAATGATGATGATGATGGTGGTGGTGTGATGATGACGATGGTGATTATGAGGAAGATGGTGGTGGTGATGACGATGATGCAGATGGTGGCGGTGAAGATGACGATGGTGTTTATGAGGAAGATATTGGTGGTGATGATGATGATGATGGTGGCGGTGATGATGACGATGGTGGTGATGATGACGATGGTGATTATGAGAAAGATATGAATAATGAGGGTGATATACAGTTGTTGAAAGCATAAGTGGAATGAGCATTGATTGAGTGCGATGAAATTCTTCTTCTTTTTTTTTAAATCAGAAATTTCATATTTTTGTGAATATAGTATTGACAAAATGAATCACTGCTGCAAACTTTGTTTTGCTTTTCTAACCCATCGTTGTGTATGCTATGTACATAGTAAGCAGAGGGGGCGCTCCTGGGGTGGGGCCCCTTTTTGAACTACCCCCAAAGTACCCCTTTTTACATAGGAAAAGTGCCCCCTTGATTTTCAGTGCCCATTTTTATTTCTCATAGGTGCCAAAATGAATGACAAAACGAGCCCCCAATTTGTCACGGATCATGAACATCACAAAACCACGACAATCTGATTCGCCACCAAAGACAAGCATTACAAATCCCGAAACCGCCACAATAATTCCCAGAACATAACAGTCAGGAGGCCAATGTCTAAGTGTCAAGATGTCTACGATAACGAACCCTTTATTAACTAGTCTTGTCTCCAAGCGCACGCAGGCACGTCACACATTGTCAGGATCTTGCTGATAATTACAACAAGTACAGAAATGTACTGATAACCACGTTACTAAAATGCAGAAATAATTACTATTGCAATTTGCAATATAACAATACGAAGAACACAAAATTATAATATCACCGAGAAGTGGTAAGGTGGATCGACTATGCAACTTAGATCATTCTGCATCTGATATTAGTAGTTATACTAGTCTATCCAGGCAGGTAGAATTAATTAGCACCTAATTAGCATCTGATTAATGAGTCATTCATTACTCACTACAGGAGCGGATCTAGGGGGAGGGGTTAGGGGCTTAACACACCCCTTAGGCTGGTAAAAAAAAGTGTCGGGGGCCAATTGATTTTTTGTAGTGCTGTCTCCCCCCCCCCCCCCCCCCCCACCCCCCCCCCCCCCCCCCCCCCCTGAGCGAAATATTGGTCGCCGCGATTTTCAAATTTTGCTGGGTCAAACCCCCCAACCCCTTAGCAAACAGCTAGATCCGCCCCTGCACTAATGAACCATTCATAACTAGTGAGCATAATTAAAAACACAATAGACTAATTAAAAGATCCTTCTACGATTTACGTCTTTAATAAGCGTTTTTCTCTTTGATCGTCAGAAGAGAGGAAGTTTTCAGTAGCAGCGATTGGATGATTTTAATTAATCCTCTTGCTTATGATTGGTCAACGGAGACAGTGCTTGGTGATGATTGGGCGGCTAATTAATAAAATAGTGTGCTGTGACTTGTCGATGGGTGTGGTGCATATGGACGTGTAGTCAAGAAATACAAACATATTAACGTCTAGCAGAACATAAACACAAAACACGTAATAAAGAACCAGTTCCGACGGGAAGGAGGATTAACTTTATATAAATGGTGAACATCGTGAAGAAACATAATTTCTCAGCATTTTTGCAGCATATATATATATAAATCTGTGTACGTGAACACTTGCGCTTTGATTTGTATGCAACATGTCCCAAACAACTCTTGCATGAATCTTGCAAGACTAAGACCTAAAATCATATCAAAATCATTATCTGGAGTCCTTTATTTTCAAAATATTACAAGGAATTATCATTGAGAAAACTGTTTTATGAGGAATTTACGTGTTTATTTATTCTAGTAATTGAAATGAAATAAGGGTAGCAATAGGAAAAATTACTTTATTTTCGATTGGACGTTATCTTTTTGGCAAGGACACACTGTGATTCGTGTCTTCGCGTAACGTCTCTTACAATCGCGCGATTATTTTAGCTACTTGGGACTATGTTCAGCAGTCTTTTTTATATAAACAGTTGACACGAATTAATGTTCTCTTTTATTAGAAATGTAAACAAATAATTATCAACTGTTATGACTATTATTTGCACTATGGCGTCATTGGTTTTCTTAAGACACGTAGATTATATTTGTCTCTTGTAACGTCCAATCAGTGTAGACATAAAAGATAACAAGACCAATTGAGAACCAGTACATGTTAGAACAGGTTTTGGAATCGCCGACTAACTGCAAATTATTATTTTTTGACTGAAAAATTCTGCTTTCAGGAAAGAAATCTTTGGCAAACTCACACCGACCGTGACTTTGACGTATCCTTCCCTTTCACCATTTCACTTCAATCATTTGATTGACAATATCCGCATTTGGAATGTACTTTGATCATTCTTGAATCGTATCATGTTTAAACGGATATATAATCTTCACTAAAAATAATGTTCTTTTTTGCTTGTTAATTATTAACCCTTATCGTGCAAAGTTTTTTGTTGTTGCTTGTTTCGAGATTTGAACAAAACGTGAACAATATTTTATCTTCCATCAACGTCATACCGCCATGACCTACATAATATATACAACAGTTTTTGTGTAGGGCCTAACAGATGTTGTCGAAAATATAATAACCTTTCACATTGTGCCACATATTTCTACTTCACGTAAATTTAATGAATGACCATTATCGTGAAAGAAAATCAGTTTCCTTGTTATAGTCCTTTACATTTCTGATCCGCATTTGTGTAATGTTGTTTGATGCTGTATTCAGAAAAGATTCTGAAAAGATTCAATTTTCTCCAAATTTATTTATGGTGGCATAGCATTATAATAGGCTCCTCATATTTTAACCTTTTTAATATCGTTGGTCATGATACACTCAGTCTCGAGACACCTTGCTTTATATCGACAAATTATAATTCAATAAAGTTATCTACCTGTAATGCGCTGTTGCTCCACAGTTTGTATGAACCTGTATTATTAGTTTTTGATGTGGAACAAATAACTTCAAACGTCAAAATTTTGTTATTTCGAAATCTTGCATTCATTTACTACATTTGCCAAGTTATAATCAAGAAAAAGGGGTTAGTTTAAAAGTACTATGTCCTATTTGCAGGCCAAAAAATGAAAAGGTTAAATTCCAACGGCATTTAAAAGATAATACTAATTTAGAACTTCCCTAAAGAAAGGGGTGAGGGCTTGAAAATGTCTTTAAGTGGGAAAATAACGACTATTAGTTGTCGAATTGACTTAAAAGCTATAGAGCCATTAAGTAATAGTCTGATTTTCAGAACATTGTATTGAATGGTCGTACGTTTTATGCTGTGCAAAGATTCAATCAGTTTAATTTTGGCCATTACAAGAAGAGGGTTATTGATGTAGACAAATGCTCAATTACCTTTAAAGCTCATTTTATGTATGTTATTACCAAAGAAGAAGAAAAGCCAGTCAGTCACTCAAAAGTGTCTAACAGTGAAGTCTAGCAAATAAACGGGTTTCCTTGCATAATTTGAATATTAGGACGCTGCTAACGTTTACATTTCACAGATAGGAGTTAGGACATACATGACATCTACATAATTCCTGCAAAGTTCTACAGAATTTGATGTTGGCTGCAAAAGGGACATAGTATCTTTAAGACATTTTGACTAGTCCCCCTCCCTGTCCTAGTCCTCTCCTAGAACTGCTTTCGGAACCCAGTCGGTGGGACGGGCTTACATAAAGAAAAAGAAAAAAAATTGGATCTATACAGTATATCCGCCTGAACATGATATACAGAGCGTCCCAGCCAAAAATGAAACCGAGAATTATCGATATGTAATCATAACTGTAATAATCACAATTATAATGAATAAATGACACATATTTGTAAAGCATAGATCCTCCTATTTCATTTGATACAACTCATATGATGCATATTTCACGCATGCGTGATTAAAAACAATTTGAAGAAAGGGTACCAAAAAGTCATTTGGCGGACGGTATTTGAATTTCAAAGAGAAAATCACAACAGAGGAAAAATGAGCCAGGAATAACAAAGTTCTGTTTGTTTAAAGTAATGGTTGCATTTCCAAAATTTTATTAAACGAAATCGTTTTCACTGGCTCCCTGCCGTAGCAACAAACATAGTTGACAAAAGACTTAACTCCGTTTTGTTGACGATCAGCCATGCATGAAGTATTTCGAGTAAACCAGCAGCGGATAGGGGGCAGGGAGCACGCGTCCCTCGTCCCCACAGCCCCTGCTGATCGAACCAAAGCTGGCATACTCTCAATACAAACACTATATATATAACTTCACAAATTTGTACACGTATGCCTCAGCCCTCAGGTAGAATTTGATAACCTTCTTTAATACAATTTCTTGCATAACAGCTGAGACTATATAGGCCACGAAATAGTGTGCCACGTACGTATACCCCCCCCCCCCCACACACACACACACCTTCCCCCGCGACGGTAGGTATGCCAAATCGTCCAGTTTGAATTTCACTGAAAGGAGACTATAATTCCAATATTTTCATGAATTATAGTCATATCTCTTCGTCCATGCAGCTACTCTGTGTGACAAAGTTCATTTTGTTGATCAAAATGTTGAATCTCAGCTATGTCAGTCCTCCATCCTCCAAGAACCCTCAATATACTCGAAAGTTCGGTAAACTATTTATCTATGTGATTGCATGGATATTGAACATATTTTAATACGGAATATTAACAAAAATCAATATAAAAGGAGGTAAATCTGATCTATTTATATCTTGGTCTGGACAAAGACAAGTGTGGAAAAAAGGAGAAGTATTGAACCCATGCAACCATGTTCACAATCAACACATGTAGCCCTCAGCATAAAACAATACAAATATAGTGAAGCACAAAAATGAACAATTCAATTTTTAATTATAAAGGACAGGGATATGATAAAATGATTTGTTAAAGCAATCAGTTCAGAGGAAGTTAAAGAGACATGCATTCATAGCAAGATTGTGGGAATTCCCAGCAACCATGTATTTGAATAGCGATATAGTGCACTATATACCGTAGCGGGGAATTTCCGCCATCGACCTTTCTATAAATGGAGGTCATATGTAAACAATATCTTGACGCGTCTTTGTTGCCAGTGGTAGGCGTGCTCAGTTCGCACATAGGAAGTACAGAATAAATGATGCAAATCATTATAATTTTTTTTCTTTAAATAACTTTGGGGAATTTCGGTAAAGGCACTGTTTACATTAGAAATGTTAACGCTTTTAATTCCCCGCGCTACCAACTGCTATCAACTAAATCGCATAATTTTACGATAATGTGCAACGTATATTCCTGGCCTGACTCTCACTTATTTGCCCTACCAGACAGGTGGTCGGAGACTCTTGCCGATTTAGGGGAGGGGGGGGGGGGGGCTCAAGTCCAAGAAAGGGCCACCTTTTCTTGTCAGCCAACTTTAAGGAATATCGGACCCTCTTTAATTTATCTCGGATCCGCCTCTGGTCAAAGTTTTATGTTAGCTTTAGTGATAATTTTTGTTTGTGTGTTTGAGGGGGGGGGGGCATCGGGGAGGGGGAAGCGGGCGATATAGGATAATAAGGGCATGTTGCACGGAATCTACCTGTGGGCTATTCAGCTCTGGCAGAACTTGACCATTTGACTATATGCAGGGCCAACGCTACGGCGGTGCTGGGGGATCCTCCCCCCCCCCGCTCCACTGTTTTGAAAAAGTATGTTTAGACAAAATAGAAAGAAACCAACCAAGACCCAAGCAAAAATTTTAAAAAGAATTCTGCCGAATGCGAGACTACATTTGATTAAAAGCGCAATTTAGCGAACCTAATTCAGCAAGAAAAAATAGCAAATGCGAGAAGTAAAAACATGGAGGCATCGGCAAAACTTCGGCCATTCGGCAGTTTAAGGATTCATAAACTCTTTTTTTAAAAATCTGCGCATAATTTTTTATATGCAAATTTTACCGAAAAAAATTGTCTCATGCACATCGTCATAAGTGTCACGTTTTCACCTCTGGTAATTCCCCTTTTGACTCTGACATGTGCCTTTTTCTTTACTAATAGGTTTTCTTTTCCTTTTGGATATCTGCCCCACCGGGCCTTTTCCTTTCCCCATAAAATGTGCACCTATAATTTAAAGAGATTAAGAGCTTTTTATTGAATTTCACCAAAATCTGGCTCGCTTCGCTCGCTCGCTTTTAAAGTTGATAAATTGTGTTTCTTATTAAAGATCTTTTCAGTCTTTCATGATAAGATTATGCTTAAAGCACCATCAGGATTGTCCTTTTCTCTTTATTAGATGTAATTTTTTCCACTGCGACCTCACAAATCTAATTTTTTTTGCTCGTTCGCTTCGCTCGCCGCTCGCAAATAATTTTTCATACCGTCACACCCAGCTGCAAAGTACATGTATGATGCTTGATCTGTATCTTGGACCATGTAAGGAGAGAGCCAAACATTTAAATCATCCCTGTTAATGAAATTACAATGTAGGTATACCAATGTCTAAAAATTGTATATATTTGCGGTTTGAGGTTTCCCTTTGCAGGTGCCCCCTTTTCCAAGAAAGTGCTCTTTTGTATTGGTGCCTCCCCCCCCCCCCCACCTCCACTGTGAAAAAAACGTAGCGCGGGCTATTCACAAGAATAATCAAACTATACTTATGCTAATGCGAACTTGACCAAATTTCTTTCGTTTTCGTAATCGAATGAAGTTTAAAATATGAAATGGGACAGAGGCTGCCTCTATAATTATATGCATGCACCGCACGTTGTTGCTATATGCGCATGCGCTACATGCTATTGGCGTATATTACCTATATTCGGCGGACTCGGACATTTAATTCATTTAGAGATCAGCGATCTAGTCTTACATGGACGTTTTGAGATATTCCCGAAGCCCTATACGAAACACGGGACGATACTTCAGCACATGCTTCAGCAGATAGGCATTCTGTATTCATTTATTTGTGTTGAAATGACTCAATGATTATGAGGTTCTTATATTTCAATGCCATGATAACCACCTGCATCGCGCTCATATTATGTTTGCCCAACGAAGGATTTGGACTTAATTGTGTTGGGATTCTCGGAGTCTCGGGCCGTGAAGTTGGGAAAGATGAACCAGTTTGATCGATAATGTGCAACATTCTTCACGAGTGTTTATTTCTTCAAACAAAATGGTAAGCTGTATTTTACTTTCAGTAATGTATGAGACTGCCCCCGCCTTCAGTCCCGATCACTACGTCAGGATTGTTCTGACGTAGCTGGGGAATTTGGTTCTTTACAAAAAAATTAACTCATCATCTCTGTTACAATTAATTATGTTCGTTTCGTCAAAATCGATAGGGACTTTTAGATTGAGTGGACGAGAATACGACGAACGCCGACTGATCATGCGTGTCAACGTACTTAACTGCCCATGTTGACTACAATTATAAATGCTTTAGATTGCAATCGACGATATACATGCATACAGGAAGTAACACTATGAACATCACGGACAAAGAAAGAGGACAAAATATACAGTTCCTCATTCTACCTTCAACAAAAGAACACCCCTTCACTGCTATGTAAAATGTGTTTAACAGGTGAATATGCATGTGACACCTGTTCTACACATTTTACATAATAGCAGGGAAGGGATGTTCCTTTGTCTACCTGAGGAACTGTATATTTTATGCGCACGCGGCATACTAGTACCTTGAGCATGTAAAGGCGCTACTTAAATATCAACATGTATGTATGTACTGTATGTACTAGATTTAGGAAAATCAAGGTTGACGCATTCTCGATCGTAGCCTATAATCTAGGCGGAGTGCCGAGCTTTTTCTTTGCTGCTAGACTAACCTTAAGCAGAACGTCTGATACGGCGAGACTACGAACCGTGAGCCGCGAGCGCGTTTCCGTTTTACACCCTGCCCTAGGCTTTTCTCCAATAAAATTTTACAAACCGACTGGTATTCGGAGTCTAGTCGTCCACATCTTGCCTCGGCGCTCTGCACACCACCAGAACTCTGAAAACGTCACGTAGCGCTAGCTAACTCTCTATACTAGTTGATCTTCCTAGTCGTATCATTTATTTTTATCCATTAATACGCAATACTCTAAGAGCGTGAGGATGCGTGATCAGCTCGCAAAATTTAGCCCAGCGATAACAAAACAATAATATATCGGGAAAACCGTCTTGAACAAGAAGACCCTCGCATCCCCAATTGAAATTGTACATAAGCTTTGGCTTCGCTATTCTTGACGTCGATATAAACAAACTTAGACTTCGGATACAGCATGTTTCGTGTAATTTCTTGCCGAAAAGCCTAGGGCAGGGTGTAAAACGGAAACGCGCCCCCCGCGAACCGCCTATAATCACTGGTCTAGTTTTGGTCGTTGTTTTTTTTTTTTTTATTATCGACCATGAATCCGTGGCAATTTTTCGTGCGAAAAAACCTCATGAATACGACCAGTGATTATAGGCGGTGAGCCGCTTCGCGACTCACGGTTCGTAGTCTCGCCGTATCAGACGTTCTGCTTAGGGTTAGTCTAGCAGCAAAGAAAAAAGCTCGGCACTCCGCCTAGATTATAGGCTATCTCGATCGCCGACTGAGACGACGTAACGCATGCGCAGTGACTTAAAATGACGTCACACGTTGCAGTCAAAGCTGTCGACGTGCAAATCTAAAAGTCCCTTATGACTATGATGGAGGTACACAAGTTAAGAAAGACACAAGTGTTTATTGACTCAAATTTAAGTTTCAAGGCAAAAAGAAAAATGGTTAACAATTAATTAAATTAACAAAAAACCCGATATCGCCACTCTTACCATATCGTAATCTAGTAGTTCTAGTCCCTGAATATATTTCCTCTCTTCTTAATATCTCTTCAAGTTCTCGTGCAGGTATTCGTTCCTCCAAATCAACGAATCTAATACATTTAAGAAAAAAGAGGAGTTGGGGTGACAAAGCTTTTACAGCTGCTGCACCCCGGTTATGGAACTCCCTACCCCATTCAATCAAAATGTCAGTCAATCAAAATTTGTGCCAAAAAAACTTGAAAAACTATTTAATGTCTGAATTCCTTAGTTTAAGACGTAGTGTATTTCACAATCTGATGTAATTCACGTTGTTTAATTATATTTAATTATGTTAAATTATTTTCGTTCTCTGTAACTTTTCATGTACTTTCTTATGTTTAATGTATTTACCCTGTTAGGCGCATTGAGCATCTCTTGGGGTGGATATGTGCGCATTATAAATGTTGTTATTATTATTATTACACTAGTTCATGTAATTTATTAATTTTCTTTCTAATATTGATCTTAATACATGTAACTAATCAACTTCGAGGGCCATGATTCATTTTTCAGTAAACATGGACTAAGTCAGAACTATGGAAGTTTCCAATCTTAGTTAAATACCATTTCTTCTAATATACGGCATCGCGGGGGGGGGGGGGGGGGGGGGTCTCAGGCATATTCCAGCGTCTGAAAGTAGTCTTCGTTCAGAACCATAGACATATTAAGTTTAAGCATCTTTCTTCTATGGAGGGAAATTTCAAGGAGAGCTGAGCTCAATAATAGTTGTGATCACCCGACGGAGGCCTAAATTCGACTCCCCTTATTCAGGGGGGTCGCTAGACCTTTTTCTGTTGGGGGGGGGGGGGGGGGTTGGGGGATGTGGAGGCTACCGAATTCCGACAAAACTAGCCACCAATTACCGACACATATATTAATGCCAATGTCTACAAATTTAAGCCTATAAGCACGGGGCTGGGGCTAAATTATTTTTCCTCCGAACTATCTGTAGTACTTGCGAATGCGCACATGGTCATTTTCCTCGACCACATAGATACGGTTTATTTCGTCAAGACTAGTCAGCATCGTAGCTATACATTTGCAACCTTTTTGAGCAATCTATCGTTCCGGCGTGATTGGAAAAAGTGCGGCGCCAGTGCCCCTAAATGTATTTACTTTTGCTGATATTATATTAAGGTGAAACTTTGAGAAAAAACAAGTATTATAGCAAGCGCGCAGCTGGGATTTTATTTTAGGGGGGCGGTAGTGAGCATGCGAAAAGCGCTCTTTAGGGGGTGGGTGCAGGGAGGTCCCGCGCGAACCTTGACTGAATTATGTCCCCCCCCCCCCTTCTGCGCGAGGCTCGGAATCTTTGACGTTTCATTAAATTATTAGCGGAAAGAAGACGATTCGTTGTACCGTTCTCGACTCTTAATCCCTGTCTGAAGTCTGTTTCTCCCTCCCGCGCGAAGCTCGGAAGCTTTGACGTTTCATTAAACTAATAGATAAATTAATAACACGATTCGTTGTACTATTCTCGCCAAATGAATTCAGTTTTCCAACGCCCACGCAAAGCGCGGAAGCTTTGACGTTTCATTAAACTTTTAAAGAAAGAAGACGATTCGTTGTACCGTTCTCGACTTGTCTAAATTTAAAAGAATGTTTTTGTTTTTTTCCCTTTCTTGCCTTTCTTTTCCTTTTTTTTTCTTCTTTTCTTTCCATTTCCCTCTCATTTTCCCCTCCCCCTTTTTCTCATTTTCCCCGACGGCAGCGCAATTTTACCGACAATATCCTGACAGGTGGGGGGTGTCGCACCACCACACCCCCTTTAGTGACGCCCCTGCCCTGATTTAGAAATCTAACGAAATCCTGGCGGGGGGGGGGGGGGGGTTGGGACGATGCGCTGAGCGCTAACGGTCTTGGATAGCAAACGCGCAACGTATAATGGACCTACGTGACTTGTAAGCATACGACTGTGCTAGTCCGTATAGATTTATTCGTATAAACTTCAAAACCTAAACTAAACCATCAAATTTCAAAAGAGTATATTTTTTTTTGCACTGGGCAGAGCACAATTAAAATATCAATATAATCAATTTCGAGTCATAAGCTTTTAACATATGTATTAATTGAATTCCATTAATAAACGCATTGGAAACGGGGAATAGTTTTGGTCAATGAAGTTCGTACAAAGTGGATTTGTTCTTTGTTCCATAAGAATGGAAAGAAGAATTTACCTTAAAGGTATAGACCAGCTTTGGAAACGCCCCCCTCTCAAAAAAATGAAATGGAAGCTGTTATTACCAATAATGTGAAAGAATATGTTTTGAATAATACATGATGATACAAATTCCGCCGGGAAACCGCCTACTATTGATATATTTTGTAAATTATTATATCTATCCGGACTGGATAGATATCGCGTAGCCCCATATAATCTTTCTGTGTACAGTGCTTGTAACTTTACCAAGACTGGGTCAAATTTCTTATCATTTTGATGATTCCAGAACCTTGCAGTACACACCAATACTTATATGCAATCGCATGACCAGAACTGGTCTATACCTTTAAACATGTCATTTAATAGTGGTGGGAGATGTTAGCTTAAGGAAATAATACATGAACTAGACCTGCAATCGTGGCACAACGATATGCGTGCAATGACGGGTGATGTGGCACTAACGGTCGTCTATACTAACATAATCATAAACAGTATAATATGGTGTCTAAAATGCGATTAACTCACAATTTTGTGTGTGAACATATACCATACTTGGTATCAGGCGCGGATCCACGGGGGGGGGGGGGCCAACGGGCCCGGCCCCCCCCCCTCCCGAAAAAAAAGGAAAGGAAATGAAAGAAAAGGAAAGGAAAGGAAAGGAAAGGAAAAGGGAAGAAAGAAGGGCTAAAACACGAGTTAGGAGTGGACCCAGGGCCCTCACCTATCCGTATACAGGCCAAGCTCCCGCGGTTCAGCTGGACATGCGCCGAGCTTTGGGTTGTTGTTTTCAGGTCAAAACTAGCCCTAATTCTTGTTTTAGGCCTATATATTATGATAGAAACAAAATGCCGATGATCTTTCTACACTAGGGCGTACAAGTTACAACGTTCAAAAGTATTTCAGGACTCGGTTAACTTCAGGTCCATCTGTCAAATCATCATGCAGTTACACAGTGTACAGGGTCCGCGGTATGGCGGGGCTCGAGCCTCCCCCTCCCCCCTCTTATTTGAAAAAGTGTTTTAAAGAGAAATAGAAAGAAACCAACCAAGGGTAAGGCCCCGGAAAAAAAATTATCTACATAAAAGCGCGACTTAGCAAACGTAATTAAGGAAAAAAGCACGAAAAAATAGCAAATGCGAAAAGTAATAACACGGAGGCATCGTGAAGCATGTCGGCAAAGCTTCCAAATTCGGCAGTTCGCGGATTCATAAAATTAGTTCCGTAAAAGCCTGATTTATTCAGAAAATTACTCATTTTTATCGCCAGAATCTGGGTAAAAACACTGCATTCAGTTGAACAGGTGCCCAGAAGACGACCTGTCAGTCTAAAAAAAAAAATCAATCTGCCTATAATATTTATTATATGTAAATTATACCGAATAAAATTAGTCTCATGCACATCGTTTATTAGTGTCACAGATGGGTCGTTACTGTTACACTATATGGACAGATTGAATAGATGCGTAAATCATTTAAAATTAAAATCAGTATACGATCATGCGAAAAGGATTCTTCTCCAGCTTCCGGAAACCAACCTGGGATTTGTGTTGTGTCCTGCAGGACGTAATTACTCACCTTTTTTGCATAATGTGTGCGTGAGATTTGGTTCTTTCTTATACGTGCCCCTTTTCATCTCCGATGAGTGCATGCCCTTATTAAAATTTGAGAGGTGCCCCCTTTAACTCTGTAATAAGTGCCCCTTTTCATCTAAGATTAGTGACATTTTTCTTCTAAAAATTGCACTTTTTCCGTTGTCATAAGTGCCTATTTTCATCTCTGGTGAGTGCCTCTTATTAAGTGCGAGGAGTGCCCCATTTTCACCTCTGGTAATTCCCCTTTTTACTTTGACATGTGCTCTTTTTCATTTTAAATAAGTGTCATTTTTCCTTTGGATATGTGCCTCCTTTTCCTTTCCCCATAAAAAGTGCTCCTAATCTAAAGGGATTAAGAGGAACTTTTCTTTAATTTCACCCAAGTGTGGCTCGCTACGCTCGCTCGTATTTAAAGTTGATATAATTATGGTTCATATTAAAGATCTTTTCAGTCTTTCATGATTAGATTGTGCTTAAAACCCCATCAGGATTTTTTTTCTTCTTTATAAGATGTAATTTTTTTTACTGCGACCTCACAAATCCAAATTTTTTGCTCGCTCGCTTCGCTCGCTCGCAAAAATTATTCTTACCATCACAAACCAACTACAAAGTAAATGTGTGATGCTTGAACAGTATGGACCATGTTAAGAGAGTAACAGACATTGAAATCATCCATGTAATCACATTGTATGGGTATATACCAATGTCTAAAAAAAATGTAAATTTTCGCTTTGAGGTTTCCCTTAGTAGGTGCCCCTTTCTCCCGGAAAGTGCCCTTTATTGTTGATGCCCCCACACCCTTTGCCCTTTGAATGACCTCATTTGCCCCTGGCCTGCTCAAACCTTCGAGCTTCCAGGGGCACCGCCCCTTGGACCCTACGCCAACTTTACGCTACACTCTACCTGTTCATAAATACTTTAGCCCCCCCCCCCTACTTTGAAAAACGTTCACCGGGGCCTGATGTAAGGTGTTAAAGCTGCAGCCCGAATCAAGACTAGTCATTGCTGTCTGCCCATCACAACTGCTGCACTAGTCTTGTACTGACTGATTTTGACAATCAAGTAATACCCGAGGTATTAGGAATCTGTACCGTGTCAATTGTGGTTATCAACATTGTTGCAATTGAAGATCTTGTTTAGAAATGCAAGAAAAAGGATAAAAGATATACTTTATGGACTCTTGATCTTGATGAGGGAATCATTGCTGTGTTAAGTTATACATATATCAATATTAAACACTTACACCTAGAGGCAGTGGCGTACGCAGGATTTTTCCAAGGGGGGGGGGGGTTAACATTTTGAAATCGGGCCAAAAATTTCGCAACGACTCAGCAAGCCGCTGAATAAGCGGGGGGGGGGGGGGGGGGTTGTTCTAAAATAAACACATACAAAAACAACTAAAGGGAGGTGGGGGGTTAACCCCCCCCCCCCCCCCCCCTGCGTACGCGCCTGGCTAGAGGTACTGGTGCCATGAATACCAGTGTTCTAAAGACTTTTTGTCACAACGGGGTACTATGCGGACTGTACACATAGTCCCGATTCTTGTGTTTCCAGTCTTTTCCTCCTATCATAAATTTATGCTGGAAAAAGTCACAGATTTTAAATGATATCCTGGCAAAAAGTATACACCAAATCGCACAAATTGAGTTTACAAATTCGATTTTTCTTCAGCTTTTCAGAGGGACACATCCCCCCTCAGACTCCCCCTGTCCGCGCAAGCGCGGAACGCGGCGCTGACGCGCCGCTCAATATTTTCTCACAAATTGGCCCCCCCCCCTCGACGCCGGCTTGATCCGCCCCTGCTTGGTATTATTCGAAAGGGCACTTCATTGCGGTCAGTTTGACACCATTTTCATCTGCGCGCAATGTACTGCACGCATTAAACGCGCTATTACGTAATTCATAGTAAATTCATTATTTTGGGCGATAACTTTGCGCTGACATAATCGAATTTTACCAAACTTAGCAGACAGTTGTCACGTATGTGTCTGCCATTAAGACCCCGTTCTCACTCACTTTGTTGGAGCGCTCTGGAGCGCTCTAACCAAGACCCGCTCCTCAGGAGCGGTTCTTAGGTGAGTGAGAACGCTCAAAGTGGTCCAGGAAGCGGACTTCTGGACCGCTCCAGAAGTCCACCTTCCGAGGTGGTCTTGAGGAGCGGGTCTTATTAAGAGCGCTCCAGAGCGCTCTAACGTGCAATGTGAACGGAAAGCGTACTTTGAACGGAAGTGACGTTCCGCGCGATGAGCGATCGGGCAGGCACTACACATATACATGTGTATACGGGACGCGTCGCGCGAACGGGACATCAGGTGACATAGGGTTTGGATTCCGCGCGCGAAAAAAATGACCCGCCTACCTGAGCTGCCATAGCAACAAGACCACTTTGACTCGTGGAGCGGTTTGAGCCATAAAAACTGCTCGGAGTGTGAACGCTCGCAAACCGTTCCTCAAGACCCGTTCCTTTGGAGCGGTCTGGAGCGGTCTAACTAAGACCACCTTCAAAGTGAGTGAGAACGGGGTCAAAGTTCCATTGACGTAGGCATAAGGATCGTAATTTTAGAGCAAGTTGAAGTTATTTCGCAATTTTCTTGAAAACTGCATATTGACAATATTTAGTACAATGTGAATCCAGTTTTTAGTACCGGTAAGTCATAAAGTGAGGGAGAAGATCTACGATGGGTGATTGAAGATCTATATGCAGATCATAAATGGGTGCTAACAGGGATAAAATATGTTCTAATCAACCCTACATAATTTTATCCAGTTTCATTTATGCCATGAAATAATGAATCACAATTGTAGCAGGCAGTTCCAACTGCATGTCCGAAAAAAAAATGTCCTCTCCGAACTAAATATTGTCTCCGAACGAATTTTTGACGCCACATATCTCAAGAACCATCTATCCTTTTATTCTGGAAGTTGGTATGCAAAAGCACCCTTACAATAAGTAGCTGTGCAGTACAGAATATAGGGTCGAACTGCTCTGTGTACTTTTTTTAATTAGTAACGTCATGCTGTCAGGCCATCATTTTGTGGTATGAAAAGATGCATAACTGAGTTTTACATGAATAAAACCATTTTGCACTTGAAAAATTGAGTTGTATCCTGACTCCATATCATCAAGCTATCAAACTATGTCATTCACATTTACCCAAAGAAACAATAAATATTTTCTTCCTGCATAATGTCATCAGGTGACTCTTGACCCTATTTTGTTCATTAAGGACAGGTTTAATACTTGAACAAAAAAAGTTTGACACTTGTAGCCCTGATATTTTACAGACTTTACCAGAAACTTATATACAACAAAAAAACAAAAATTCAGAAGAATCAAAGGAACTTTTTTTTTCACCCCAAGTGAGACAAAGTGTGTACCCTGATTGTAAAACAACCCTCATGTTAGTCCAGAAATTGAAAATTGTAAAACTATGTCATCTTGCGGTATCATTACTATAGTCCAGAATATAGCCTATTCAATTTTGATCTCCACCACACCAACGTTACCATGCACCCCCCCCCCCACCCTGCTTACTTGCTACCAGCCGAAGATTACATTTGGACGCCCAGCAACATGTTTTACATTATTTGCAACAGATAAGAAACCTTGTTTTCATTTTCTTGTCTAGTATAACCATGCATAAATTCTTATTTTAAACTATTGACCCATACAAGTGGTATTGCTCGTTTAAAGGGCAAGTCGACTCCAAAAAAAAATACTTACAATAGAAGCAGGACAAAATAATAAGAAAGTTATGAATTTATGAAAAAGTATGTAAAACCATGGAACGATGGAAATCACTACACACATCGTCATTTGGTTATCAGTTTGTGACGTCATGTCCTCACTATTTATCAATTGCTTTATATATTTTCATCCCATTAATTTATTTGTTATCCCCCAAAACAGGATTTAGCCATGCCTTTGCTCAGGTTATATGATTCGTATCATATTGCGTGCATAACATTTCACAAATCTTTTATGAACTTTGAAGAACTGATACTATCTTCTGAATATAGTATACTTACAATTATTTAATTTTATATTAATAGTTTATCAAAACTCAAATTTGTCATGATTTAACTGAAACAAATTACGCTTTATTAGTGCATCCACACAAAAACATATTACTATCAATCTAACTTGGATGCTGGTGTGAAGAAATAAGATTCTTAAGGGGAAAATAGGAAATTTATATCATGAATATAAAGAAAACAATTTTAATAGTGGATAGTGAGGAAATGACGTCACAGACTCAGGAGTCAGTTGCCAATTTGTCTTGTGATGTTCAAAGTTTTTCATGACATTTAAAATTCATAACTTTCTTATTACTTCTCAGATTTTGCTCAATTTTCTTTTGATTGGTTTGCAGATTTGTATGCTTATATTTCAAGTTTTAATTGTTCCACATTTTACAAAAAATTATACGATACATGTAGTATAAATGCGCACTTCTCAATGATTCTCAATTCATATAATAGAAGAATATGAGAAACCTATTAAAAAGCAGTGCTTGTATGTTATACATAGGTTCCTGTAAAAATATGTATTGTAGATGAAAAAACCGTAGCAGTAGAGAAAGACGTAATTTAGAGGGGAGAATTTGAAGTGACTCAGTATTGTTGAAGGTTGATGAAAAAACTGCGTAATTTTTGTATGAAATGTTACTCATCATATTCCTTCTTCTGTATTCACCTTCTAACATTCAACAAATCCTGAACAAATTCTCAAACCACAAAGATATTCATTGTTTTATTTAAAGGCATCACTGTGCGACACCCTCTAACAGTAAATTCTCCTAACCATTTTTGAATTTTCCCAACCGTTTTTCCATTAAAATAAGACTTAAGACAGGATTTTTAAAATCTGTCAACACTTAAACGTCTGGAATGGTATATAGAGCCAATTCATTGCTTAGTGACGATTTAAATTCAACTTAAATATAATTACATTTTGATAATATAGTTGGGAGAATTAAGGAATCGATCAGATCAGTTTTTCCAAATTTCTATCATAATAATGGTTTGTTTTCACTCAATTTTTCAGATTATTTTAGGTGTTCATCTAGCATTAAAGTCACTACCTTAGCATAATTTTCTCTCATCTGAACAATGTTTCCAAGTCCCTTTAACCCTAAAGTCCCTTTAACCGAAGTCCCTTTAACCCCCCCCCCCACCACCGGGGGGGGGGGGGCATTATGGGCCCGCCGTGAAACGGTCGATCTCCGCGAAAATTTGCACGCATGATAAGTGAAGTGTATAGAATACTATGATCATTTCAATTTCAATATTCAAATAAATTTTCTTTTTTATCGTGGATTATGCGATGCAATTAGAGAAGGGTTTAATAATTGTACTATTTTTAACAAGGTGCCACAACCTCTTTTCCAAGATACAATGGCATTTGTTATGAAACGCATTAAAGGATGTTCACATATCTATGCAATTTTATTAAAGAGAAGAATAGGACTATGTAAATGTTTTCTTAAATGGAAATGCATTTTCGACATGAATGATACGAGTTTGGAAACATATTGTTCTATTGGATTTAATTGTAGCATTGATGTGGGCTTACGATGGTTTCAGTTTAAAGTTTTGCAACCCATATTATATACGAACGATCTACTGTTTAATATTAATTTAGTCCCAAGAAAAGAATGTACATTTTGGAATGAACAGATTGAAACAGTTATACATTAGCTAAGTGATTGTACGCGTGTTAAACATATGTGGGATAGGTAGAGCACTGGATTTATACTGGAACCGGAAATAAATTAACATTTTCATTACAAGATAAATTATTTGGTTTAAGAGGTTCAAATAATTATGCATGGAATTGTATACTGATTGTGATGCGTCAGATGGTGTATACTTGCAAAATAGAGAAACAATTGCCCGACTTTGATAATACATGTATTAGAGTTTCGTTTATGAATTACTTCAAAAACGAAAAGGATATTGCAAATTCGAATTGTAGAAATAATAAATTCACAAGAAAATGGTTTCAATTCAGAAGTTTGTTTACATAAAATGATTTCAACAATACTTGAATCTTGAGAAGCCAATTTTATTTATGTTATAAATGTAAATTACCTTGAATATATATTTGTTAATTTGTTTCAAATGAAAATCAATAAAATCCCTTTGGAGGGAAATATATGGAAAAAATAATAAATTTCAATTTTTTGAAAAATACACTCATTTGCATATTTATGGCAATTTATGCAAATAATTTTTTACCCATAAATCATATACTATTCATATTTAAGCATTCTTTTTCACTACATATATTCCTTAGACCATTTGGAATAATAATACGAAAACAAATTTGGAAGAGCCAGCTTATTCCTTGTTTTGATAATTTCTTATGTATTTCATTGTTTTTTTTAAACTAATATGTATTTTATTGTTTTTGTTGTTTTATTTCATTTCTAACTACAATTCAACTATTATGACTCCCAAAACTACCACCTAAACATTAAACAAGACCCAATAACCAATGTTGGATCAATTTTTAGGAAAAATTACATTTCCATATGTTTTGTACACAAATCACGAAAATGAGCGATTTTCACATGACCTTGTAACTGTAGTCCGATTTTTCAACCAAACAAATTAAAAGATGCGCAAGACTCGAAAGAAAAAAGTCATCGAGCGGCGGGGCGCCATCCATATGCGTTCTCGAACAATCAGAAAAATACAAAATACAAAATAATGTACTAGCACCAATACCCAGGACAGAGTCACCTGGTTAACATGCGTAGTCAAAATGCGTAATCACCTGAGCAATTTAGGTTAGCAAATAGCATAATGTAATTTGTTTATATACATTAAAAAAAACGGAACATGCATCATTGATTAATAGTTAAGATTATCATTGAAAAAGAAATAAGTGGGGAGGGCAAGCACATTATATTTGATGTAAGAATGTAAAAGAAAAACTCGAAGTTTGTGTTTAAAGCAATTTAACGATGGTGCTTCCTTAACCTCCGAATCCAAACCATTGTGGGATAGGAGTGAATAACGCTGTTTAAAGCGAACATAGGAGAGAATATATTGGGCAAATCATCCTTACTTAGCTGATACATGAACGTTCCGAGGAAATTATTGAATAAATCAGATACTTTTAGAAAACAATTTGCAAGAAATAAAACGTTAAAGTGTGGAAGGGATCCCATCGTCTCATTTCTTATTTCTCATTTTTCATTTTTCTCTTTCTTTTTTCTGTCCTTTTACCCGCTTCTTTCTTTTCATGTTTCCTTCATGATACGATTCCTGGGGCAAATGCCCCCTATGCTCCCCTCCCCACTTGTACCTAAGCCCTAAAGCGGAGGAACCATCCAAAATGGCGGCCCTTTTGACAACAAATATTGTATATCTATATTTTTTGTAAAATGTGGAACAAATAAAACTTGATTTTTGTTGTTGTTGAAACTAGTCCTTGTTTAGTAGTAGATAATTTTTTCCTCTTCCCCAATGAAAGTACCTCCACAATAGCTTGATTGACGTTACGCCACTGTAATGGAGAGCATCTGATTACAAAGACTGCAGTTTGAATTATGTTTTAATAATATATTCTGGTTTGGTTTATTCTGTATTTTCCTCATCCTTTTCTTTTCGTTTTATTCCCATTCACAGGCGGAGAGAGAAGACGATGACCGTGAGTACAATTCATTTCAACACATTTATAAATTAAGCCCTCACAATGTATATCAAAGGATAATTTTTAGCTTTGTAAAATGAAACATATATCTATCTTGGTTAGGTCCATATTGTCAATTAAAGGGGGAGAGGTTTTTCTTGGATTCAAAACATCACCTCTGCCAATCTCGGTGATCTTTGTTTTATTTTTTCTTTATTGTTAGTTCATAATTCAAATTAGAGTCATCATTATATATAATAACAGTATTTATTAATGTCAATTACAATGTAAGAGTCGAAACGTAGAATTCTGTTAACATGCATAAAACCATTCCGAAAAATAATGGCAAGAGACCACTTCACCCTGCACTTAAGACCATTACTTGATAAGAGTATTGGGAAGGAAAAGAATAAGTTAATTCTAACACTTAATCAAAAGAGGAATTTTCTTTTGTGAGTAGAAATCCAATAAAGCATTAAATGAGGTTACTCAGATACAAAGTCATGTAACTTCATCCCTGACAGCTCCTCTACAAAGGTTTTGAGAGGAGTATTTGGGAGGGGGTGGGTGGGGTTTGTTGTCTTAACAACATTAGTACCCCCCCCCCCCCCCCAAAAAAAAAGGGGGGGGGGGTCTTTTCTACTTTTTCTTTTGGTTATGTGCTATAAAATCCCAAACATTTTACAAAACAATATTTTCCAGAATAAGGGGTACAAACATTTGTGTGTGTGTATGGGTGTGTGGGGCTGTGCTATTGTGTGTGTGTGTGTATGTGTGTGTGTGTATGTGTATTTTTATATATTTTTAATTTCTTCTTATTTATGACCAGATATATATAGCACACCAAAAATAAGTACAGCAAACACATGTTATTTGATGATTGCAAATGATCAAGCTTTATGAAAGCTTCAAAAAAAAAAAAGAATTGAAATCGGTCAATGCGTTGTGATTTTATATCATTTTTTTGATATCGCAAAATTACCGAAAAACCTGCCAGAAATGGTCAAATTGGCAAAAATGGCAAAATTCGCCAAATTTGACAACTTAATAATTCATCACTTTCTTGGACACAAATAATAAATTAAATTATTAGACAATAAAATATCATCTTTGTGGTAAAAAACACAAAAATGAAAATTCATATATCTATTACAGTTTTGAAAACAGAAGCCAACAAAATAAATCATTTTTGCCATTTTTGCGAATCTGCAGATATGAAAAAGTTGTGAAAATAACTAAGTCCGCCTAATTGATATGTGCATATGTAATCAATCAAAACCGATCATGATACATCAGTGAAACCTATGTTTATCAGACAGGTATGGAAATATATTTTATTTGAAAGAAAAAAAAATCATATATATTCATCAAATATGCAAATTAGGTCATTTCAGCTAATTATATATTCGCGCACTCATTATGCAAATTAGGAAAGTCAAACTGTTTATTTTTTAGGCATTTTTTAAATCATATATTTATAGATCATATTTACACCAAATACATATGGAAAACTTTGGGGGCCAATTCGTTCATAAAATGGATTGCTCACCGGCTCGGTCAACTCTGCACAGAGCTTCGCACCAAGTCCCGCAGGGTGCACTGGCGCGTAACACAGATCACTGGGTGCGTCCATTATGACAAAATAGGGAGAATGGGTCTTGTTCATAACATGAACATAAAACAAGGACGATTTCATTTGCATGTTTGTGTCTTTTAATGAAACTCTAAGACGACACAAAAACAATAACAAGACTTTAAAACTGTTGAAGATTGAATTCATATCGATAATTCAATATCAAGGAGTTCACTAATTATATATCTAACCCCACAATCAAATGGAACATTCCTCTCTCAGGGTCTGAGGTTTACGACGAACAATTTTAAAAAATCCTTTGTGTTTCTTCATGGTCACTGGCAAATTACACAACAAATCCATGATGTATCACCATTTAATTATCATTACTACAGTCTACATGTCTTCTTCTTTCTATATTTAAGGTTAAAACTCACATATTGAAAGAAATAACTACACAAAATGGACAAGTTCGAAGAACATTCCGAGAGGAGACGTGCTGTTTCAAATCACATGCAACGCAAAAGTTCGCACGCTAATGTGTACGTCTATGGAACTCGTGTAGTGTGGCATTATGCCATGCTCTTGCGCGAAAAGGAGCATACATGAGAGACAGCAAATCATTGGATGCAAAAGTGCAACCTTTTCCTCTTATCCAATCAAAATGTATGATACATTACTGGAATCTTTGAAACCTCTGCTTCAATTTGATATGCGAGATGGTGCAATTCGCCGATCGAATCAGTTATACAGCCAAGATAAGTATGGAGAGTTGACGGATTTTGGGCGAAAATCCGTTGACCTCCATAGAGAAAGTGTCGTGAAAGGTTTTTTTTTAACATTTTAAAGCAAAAAGTGCAACCTTTCCTCACGAATGAAATTATTTCAAATTTATATCATCTTAAAGAGAAAACATTGAACTTTAAAATTCAGGCCGAGACGGTATTAAAAGTGGGTTCAGTTAGGCTGTTGCTGTGATTTAGCGTAGGTAATGCATGAAATGGTAAGGAATTTCACGTGTTGTAGCTCACGGTGCGATGCGTGAGGAGCAGATGAACGAAAGTTTTTCATATGTTAACCTTAAAGGAGCTACACAAAGAAAATTTACTAACAACTGATAATTAGAACAAATTACATATGGATGGAAAGGTTTTCTCTTGACAAACACGAATAATTTGCTGAGAAGTCATATAGATATCATGGAAAGGCGTAAAATGCAATTTTTCAAGACCCTTCTTAGACCCCCAAGCGCCCCCGGACGTAAGCCAAACACACGAGCGTAGCGAGCTCTGAATAGTGACGTCACACCCTGGACAAACAGCTCGGCACCGGCCGCATAGTCCAGGGTGTGACGTCACAACAGTGACGTCATACGAAGGACTGCTGAAGGCAGTAAATCTGGATCTCAAAACTAACATTTTTTAAAGTTGATTTCTGCGGGCCCCAAACATATTTTGAAGAGGAAATTTGTTGTATTTGATCAGTAAGACTTCCCCTTCGCAATGATATGAATTTTGCATCAATTCAATACACTTTTGCTTCTTGGTGTGACTCCTTTAAATTCCAAATGACCCAAATTGGCCCAATGCAGTGGCGTGCAGCGGTGGCGATGGAAATTACTTGGATCACCGTCACAGCTATTTTCTCATGTGTTTCACAAATCATTCAGAAAAACCGATCATATGATAAGAAATTGCAGACTTTCAGCTACATCACAGTATAGTCCGGCAGCCATCTCGATATACCTTGTTTTAGGGTCTATAGTTTTTTATGCCTCCGCCATCGAAGGTGGTGCCGGAGGCATCATGTTTTCGGGTTGTCCGTCCGTACGTCCGTACGTCCGTCCCGTTTGACCGTTATCACAATATCTCAAGAACCATTTAAGATTTAAACTCGGGAATAGTATTTATCACCATAGGAAGACGATCTGATTAGATTTTGGAGTACGTAGGTCAAAGGTCACAGGTCACAGAGGTCAACTTATGAAATTCCTTGTATTGAGTTTGTTAGCGCGATATCTCAAGAACCATTTGAGATTTAAACTTCAAACTTAAGGATAGTATGTATCACCATAGGAAGACGATCTGATTATATTTTGGAGCACGTATGTCAAAGGTCAAGGGTCACAGAGGTCAACTTATGAAATTCCATACATTGAGATTGTTATCATGATATCTCAAGAACCACTGGAGATTTAAACTTCAAACTTAGTGATAGTGTGTATCACTATAGGAAAACAATCTGATTACATTTTGGAGCACGTAGGTCAAAGGTCAAGGGTCACAGAGGTCAACTTATGAAATTCCATACATTGAGATTGTTATCATGATATCTCAAGAACCACTGGAGATTTAAACTTCAAACTTAATGATAGTATGTATCACCATATCATAATATCTCAAGAACCACTGGAGATTTAAACTTCAAACTTAATGATAGTGTGTATCACCATAGGAAGACAATCTGATTAGATTTTGGAGCACGTAGGTCAAAGGTCAAGGGTCACAGAGGTCAACTTATGAAATTCCATACATTGAGATTGTTATTATGATATCTCAAGAACCACTGGAAATTTAAACTCCAAACTTGTTTAAATTGCTCTATGGCGGAGGCATCATTTTCGACTGCGCGCAGTCAAAATTCCATCTAGTTTTTTTTTGGATTATAGTTCCTGAGACCATCAATTTGAAGAATCCGATTGCTGACACTCTGTCAGCATTGAGCAATTTGAGATATGTGACGTCATACAAAATGGCCGCCAAAATCCCCTTTTTAACCCAAATTAATGATATAAAAAGTGTTAACAGCGTTTTACTACATTAAATGCCAGTCAAATATCTTGATTTTTTTCTAGAATCATCACTAAATAAAAATTGCGATGTTGTATGATCACAATTGATATGTAAATTTGCATAATTCGGAATGGCGCCCTCTATAGACACATTAACTTGCATAGTTAAAAAGGATGGCCAAATACCAATTTCTAACATGAGATTAGCATATGTCATAAGTCAGATGCACTGGATACAGTGACTAAAAGTTGTGCTGCACATTTATTTTTATTTTGTAAATTAATACTCGAAGAAAACACGATTGAAGTTTATGCTCTCTGTCGAATAGATATGAGGTGGCATACGATGATAAATGCCCGTTTTCAGTGACAGCGTTAAGAAACTAGATTTGTATTCTAAGGTACTAGATTCTTTTATATGAACCTAAAAATTACGAACTACCAATACGATACAGGACTATATCCGTTTATAAGTTTGCTTCAAAATTTTGAAATTTGTTTAAAAGCCCTCTAAAGTGTTGGGAACCGTAAAATATTCCACGCGGAAGAGGGTGTCATTTAACACTTAATTCTGCAAAAATATTCAAAACTAATGTGTTCGAAGTGAGGTCGTAAGGCGTGCTTCCACACACATGTTTGCAAATGAGCTCTCTTAACATTTTTTTACAAACGCTTCAGTAGTTTGAGGTAGCGAGGCAAGGTTTAGGGGTAATTGTAGCTCCTAGTCTTCGGACCCTTGATAGCCACACGTTGATACGAGCCTCTGACATTGAGCTGGTTGTTGACTGTCCATAACATGAAGCAAAGCATTGAGCAGGTTGAGTGATGACATATGACCATGCTGCATCAACATTGCCAACTGAGTCCTAAGGGAGTCAAATTTTCTGCTTCATCACTTTCAGCATTGTACCCTATCCAATGCCAAAGTATGCCCCAAGAGTGTCGCATCCCGTCAACGCATGTCCTGCCAACATCGATGGAATGATATCTCCTAACTTGTCTACAGTGGCAGGAACATCAATAACAGTTCGATCTGTGATGGACGTCTCCATGGTCATTGGCGTTTTATAAGTCCGTCATCTAGATAATGATGCAAAAGTAGTGCGTAGACGTCTGTGTCATCCACTAGGACCCTAACATACCTCTTCTCATTAGCAGCAATTCGAATCGCTTGCTGTACTATGACGTTGCCTGCTTCTTCATAATTATGTTGTGGACAGACCTTTCCTTGGCATGACATCACTGCCTGGAATCACTTCAACAGGAACCTCATCTTGACGATAATGACCAGCTTGTGCTTTTGCCTATTTCTGAACACCCAATCATCCTACAGACTCGCGCATATTATGATGTTGATCAACTGTAGTCAGCAACACTAGAGACATGTTTAACACATCAAGTCACTGACCAAGAAACCTACACCAAACTTATATGTCTTGAAGGATGAAAATGGGAAAATTTTAACAGAGGATGAAGATATAAAGGCAAGGTGAAAGAAGTAATATTGTGTAAAAACGTATACTGCTTGGGGACAGTTGACCCCCCAAATAAAATTCAAACTGTTTTTTCTTCATATTCGATACCAGTGATTTACAAATGTTGCTGAAATGACATGATTTATTTAAAATCCTACATGTCAGGGTCCGCAGAACCGCGGGGCTCAGGGGACTCGAGCCCCCCTCACTTTTTGTATAAAGTATGTTGAAGAGAACTAGAAAGAAAGAAAGTGACCCGAGCTGAAATGAGGTATCAAAATATGCTCATCTGACCGTTATTAAATGCCTAAAACCCCTGAGCTTCCGGGGGCTGGGCCCCTTGAACCCCACCTAGGGCCCTAAGGCAGGCCCCTGCATGGATGCTTATCTGACAAATATTAGCTGCCTACAACCCCCGAGCTTCCGGGGGCCCTGCCCCCTGGACCCCACGCCAATTTGCGCTCCTCTCTTCCTGATCATAAATACTTTCGCTCCCCCACCCCGCTTTAAAAAACGTTCCGCGAGGCCTGCATGTACATGTATGAGTAGTGGTGATGCAGATTTTTTTTCTGCCCCTCTAAGTGTTTTTGCTCATTATACCACTGGGAACACTTATAACAAGAACATCAGAAGAACTACTAGAACTTCTTAAAAAAGAGTGAATGATGCAAGTGAATAATTTAGACCCTACCTCAATGTGAAAAAGACCAAGATTATGATTGGTGGAAATTAACTACATGCAACAGAGCATGGTGGTTGGTGGAGAAGAAGTTGATCAAGTGGACAAGTTTATATAATGTTCTTGGGTCAATGGTTGTCAAGGAGGGTGGAAGCTCGGTATCTATCAAGAGACAACTGGCCATGGCTAAAACATCGGCCTCAACACTGTCAAATATCTGGAAGGACAGAAACCTCACCTTGGCCACTAATTAAGGGCTTTCATCGAAAGGGTGCGGTGCGGTGCGGCGCGGTGTGGTGTGCTCAACGCACCCATTCGATAAAAGAAGGGGGGCTTTCTCGAAAGGGTGCGTTGAGAGCGGAGTACCGTTTTAACACACCCTTTCGATAAAAGCGGGGGGGGGGGGGGCTTTTCTCGAAAGGGCGCGTCGACTAGTCTTTCACATCAGTCGTTTAAAATGAGGATCTGGGACAGAAGGTAATAGTTGCCAATTTAAGTATATCGAAAATGTATTAAATAAAATGGAATGGTCTTGATTACAGAGTGGTCTCTTTCGTTGTTACTATGTTGATGGGGGAGACAGAGAGAAGGAAAAAAGGGAAAGGGAAAGGGAAGATAAAAGGAAAGAAAGAATAATAAGAAGAAAAGAGGGAAACGGGGGGGGGGCGAAGGGCTCTTGCCTCCTCACCCCACCCCGCCAAAAAATAAATAAGAGAGAGAGAGAGAAGGGAAAGGGAAAGGGAAAGAAAATATAAAAGGAAAGAAAGAAGAGGAAGAAGGAAAGAGGGAAACGGGGGAAGGGCGAAAGGCTCTTACCTCCCCCCCCCCCGCCAAAAAAATAAATGAGAGAGAGAGAGAGAGAGAGAGAGAGAAGGGAAAGGGAAAGAAAGAAGAGGAATAAGAAGGAAAGAGGGAAACGGGGGAAGGGCGAAGGGCTCTTGCCTCCTCCCCCCCCCGCCAAAAATAAATAAGAGAGAGAAGGGAAAGGGAAAGAAAATATAAAAGGAAAGAAAGAAGAGGAAGAAGGAAAGAGGGAAACGGGGGAAGGGCGAAAGGCTCTTACCTCCCCCCCCCCCGCCAAAAAAATAAATGAGAGAGAGAGAGAGAGAGAGAGAGAGAGAAGGGAAAGGGAAAGAAAGAAGAGGAATAAGAAGGAAAGAGGGAAACGGGGGAAGGGCGAAGGGCTCTTGCCTCCTCCCCCCCCCCCGCCAAAAATAAATAAGAGAGAGAAGGGAAAGGGAAAGAAAATATAAAAGGAAAGAAAGAAGAGAAATAAGAAGGAAAGAGGGAAACGGGGAAAGGGCGAAGGGCTCTTGCCTCCTCCCTCCCCACCCCCGCCAAAAATAAATAAGAGAGAGAAGGGAAAGGGAAAGAAAATATAAAAGGAAAGAAAGAAGAGGAATAAGAAATAAGAATAAGAATAAGAAAAGAGGGAAACAGGGCCAAAGGGCTCTTGCCTCCTTTCTTTTCTTTCTTTTCCTTTCTTTCCTATTCTCCCTCTTTTTCGTTTTTCTCTTTCTTTCTTCTCTTTCCCTTTCCTTCTCTCTCTCTCTCTTATTTATTTTTTGGCGGGGGGGGGGACGAGGCTAAAGCCCTTTGCGCCCGTTTCCCTCTTTTCTTCTTCTTCCTCTTCTTTCTTTCCTTTTATCTTCTCTTTCCCTTTCCCTTTCCCTTCTCTCTCTCTCTGATTTATTTTTTGGCGGGGGGGGGGGGGAGGGGGGCAAGAGTCCTTCACCCTTACCCCGTTTCCCTCTTTTCTTCTTCTTCCTCTTCTTTCTTTCCTTTTATCTTCTCTTTCCCTTTACCTTTCCCTTCTCTCTCTCTCTTAATTTTTTTTGCGGGAGGGGGGGGGGGGAGGGAGGAGGCAAGAGCCCTTCGCCCTTCCCCCGTTTCCCTCTTTCATTCTTATTCTCTTCTTTCTTTCCTTTTATATTTTCTTTCCCTCTCCCTTTCCCTTCTCTCTCTCATTTATTTTTTTGGCAGGGGGGGGGGAGGCAAAAGCCCTTTGCCCCCGTTTCCCTCTTTTCTTCTTCTTCCTCTTCTTTCTTTCCTTTTATCTTCCCTTTCCCTTTCCCTTTCCCTTCTCTCTCTCTCTGATTTATTTTTTGGCGGGGGGGGGGGGGGGGGGGAGGGGGACAAGAGTCCTCAGCCCTTCCCCCGTTTCCCTCTTTTCTTCTTCTTCCTCTTCTTTCTTTCCTTTTATCTTCTCTTTCCCTTTAGCTTTCCAATCTCTCTCTCTCTCTCTTATATATTTTTTGGGCGGGGGGAGGCAAGAGCCCTTCGCCCTTCCCCCGTTTCCCTCTTTCATTCTTATTCTCTGCTTTCTTTCCTTTTATATTTTCTTTCCCTCTCCCTTCTCTCTTATTTAATTTTGGCGGGGGGAGGGGGGGGGGGGGGGGCAAAAGCCCTTCGCCCCCGTTTCCCTCTTTTTTTCTTATTCTTTTTCCTCTTCTTTCTTTCCTTTTATCTTCTCTTTCCCTTTCGCTTTCCAATCTCTCTCTCTCTCTCTCTTATTTATTTTTTGGGCGGGGGAGGCAAGAGCCCTTCGCCCCCGTTTCCCTCTTTTCTTCTTCTTCTTCCTCTTCTTTCTTTCCTTTTATCTTCTCTTTCCCTTTCCCTTTCCCTTCTCTCTCTATCTCTTATTTATTTTTTTTGGCGGGGGGTGGGGAGGGAGGAGGCAAGAGCCCTTCGCCTTTCCCCCGTTTCCCTCTTTCCTTCTTATTCCTCTTCTTTCTTTCCTTTTATATTTTCTTTCCCTTTCCCTTCTCTCCTTATTTATTTTTGGCGGGGGGGGGGGGGTGAGGAGGAGGCAAGAGCCCTTCGCCCCCCCCCCCCGTTTCCCTCTTTTCTTCTTATTAGTCTTTCTTTCCTTTTATCTTCCCTTTCCCTTTCCCTTTTTTCCTTCTCTCTGTCTCCCCCATCAACATAGTAACAACGAAAGATAACACTCTGTAATCAAGACCATTCCATTTTGTTTAATACATTTTCGATATACTTAAATTGGCAACTATTACCTTCTGTCCCAGATCCTCATTTTAAACGACTGATGCGAAAGACTAGTCGACGCACCCTTTCGAGAAAAGCCCCCCCCCCCCGCTTTTATCGAAAGGGTGTGTTAAAACGGTACTCCGCTCTCAACGCACCCTTTCGAGAAAAGTCCCTCTTTTATCGAATGGGTGCGTTGAGCACACCACACCGCGCCGCGCCGCACCGCACCCTTTCGATGAAAGCCCTTGCTGCATGAGATTGAGAGCTAGAGCTAGAGTCGATATATAGTCTAGATCTAGGTAGTACTAAGTAGGTTAAACTTCGAGTTAGAGACAATTTGGTTAATCATGTTAATTCTAGAAAGAGAGAGTTGTCAGTTGTCAGCACAGTCTGCATGGAGAGAGAGAGAGAGAGAGAGGAATTATATTCTCTGAAAGTAGTCTTTAAAATATTATGTATGGCATGCTACTTGACTTTCAAATTCTAATTCCACTAATCACTATTTAACAAAAGTATTAAACTCTTTAGCGCTAGCTACGGTCATAGGCGACGTAAATGGGGAGGGAGGGTAGGGGGCACTCGCCCCCCCCCCCAACCAAAAAAGAGGGGGGCAAAACGCATTTTTTGTCCCCCCAAAACGCCCTCCCCCCCCCCCCCCCCCCTCCAAAAAAAGAAAGAAAAGGAGTAAAAATGGTTTGTATTTTTAATCCAAAAGAACATAATAATAATAAACCTGAATTAAATCACATATAAAATTCCATTGAAAGAAAAGGAAAATTAAGCCTATAACAGGAACTAAATTTCCTACATTCCGCGTGCCACCTATATTTATCGATGGAGGTTTTTATAATAACGATACACGCATATCGTGATCGTGGAAAAATTGTGAGAATATGGGAAAGCGTGTGTTTTTTTCAATATGGGGGTGAGAATACATGAGCCCCCGAACACTGGCGTACTGATGGGGGGGGGGGGGGGGGAGTATTTCTTATTTGATATACAAATGTTGCTGAATTGACATGATTTTCCGGTATTTTTTCTAAAAAATTGTGTAAGTCATACCTTTTTATGCGTTTGTTGAAAATAAGAAATTCCAAAATTTACAGTCGGGCTAACAATATGCTTATTTAGAAGCCTTCATGTCAGGGCCTGCAGAACGGCTGGGCTCGGGGGCTCGAGCCCCCCTCACTTTTTGAAAAAGTATATTACAGACAAAAAGAAAGAAATTAGAGAGAGAGAAGTGACCTGCCAATGTCACAAATGAGGTATCAAAATATGCTCATCTGACCGTAATTAAATACCTAAAACCCTGGAGCTTAATTACGGGGGCCCCGCCGCCCCCGGACCCAACCAACGGCCCTAAGGCGGTCCCTTGGATGCTCAGCTGACCTTAATTAAATACCTAAGACCCCCGAGCTTCCGGGGGCTCTGGACCCCCACCAAGGGCCCTAAGGCGGGCCCCTGGATGCTCATCTGACCGTAATTAAATACCTAAACCCCCTTAGCTTTCAGGGGCTCTGCTCCCTGGACCCCACCAAGGGCCCTAAATCGGTCCCCTAGATACTCATCTGACCGCAATTAAATACCTAAGACTCCCAAGCTTATGGGGGCTCTGGACCCCACCAATGGCCCTTAGGCGGGCCCCTGGATGCTTAGCTGACCGTAGTTAAATATAAAAAACCTCTGAGCTTTAGGGGGCTCTGCCCTCTGGACCACATCAATGGCCTTAAACAGGGCCCCTGGATGCTAATCTAACCGTAATTAAATACTTAAAACCCCTGAGCTTCCGGGGGCTCTGCCCCCTGAGCTCCCCGCCAATTAGTGACCTGCTAGTGTCACAAATAAGGTATTTAAATATGCTTATCTGACCGTAATTGAATGTCTAAAAACCCTGAGCTCCCGGGGGCTCAGCCCCTTGACCCCCTGCCGGGGCTCAGGCCCTGGACCCAACGCCAATTTACGCTCTACCTGATCGTTAATAATTAATACTCCACCTGGCTACGGCCGTGTTTCATGCTGTATAGTCGTGAACAATTGCACTGAACTCGCACTCTGTCTCTGAAGGAATCATCAATTATACTGGACGACTTAATTTGCATTCATGTTTAGAAATATCAAAATAAATCTTTTCCTGTTGTTAGTTTGCATGAAAAGTGCATAGTTCTAATTTAGAACTTTAGAACTAATTGTCAAAATCCATTTGGGCTTCCCTGTAGTGACCTTTGATTTTTATTTGATTTGATAAGGTTTTATTCGAATATTCAACAATACAGCTGGAGGCTGATGCAATTGAATTTACAAGGTAAAAATAATTCCATAGACATAAAAATATAATTATATGCTTTAACACTTTTAAATGAATCCAGATATAAACAGTACATAGTAAATAAATCATGAATAATGGAAACAATAATAATATTGAGTTCGGTTTGCATACTTGAATATGAAATAAATAGAAATTCAAAGGGTGTACGATCAGGTATACAGTTTGAGAGTCGGAGCAGGACATTTTGATAATGTATTAAGAGAAAAATTATTATTGATCATCAAAAAATTGAAACTAAATGATTAAACTGTAACATTTACATGAAGTATATATACAAAATAATTCGATAAAATAAAATTATTAAATATTGTTATGTATGATCTTCATGAATACGTGATGTAAAACCCGGCTTGAAAACATAAAATTACATTTAATAAATTAAATTTATTTAGTAAACAACATCCGTACAAATGGGCTTGTTTCGGGCTCTGCTCATTTCTGTGCGCCCGTTGTACCTCGATCATTACAATAAGTTAAGTGACATCCATAGAGACTCGACCGAGCGTATTCAAAACGCACCACACAGGGCGCGCAATTAGGTATAGGCTTTTACACACACTCTCCATTTTATACTCTCCCAAAATATATCTTTCTGTACAGAAAAACCTGGTTTTAATGAAAATTTAGAATTTAGACTTGCTGTAGATATGACTATATATGTCTACTTTTTTTTAGTTTAAAACTGTCTAATGGTATAAACTCTTTTCTTTTTTTTACACAAAAATCTTTACACAGGAATTACACATTGTTCTCAGTCTACATGGGCTGTATTCATAGACACTACTTGCCAATTTTATCTCTGTTACACTGCACATAGTTTACATGCGGTCTTGGATTCAGTAAATAATAGGAAGGGCGGTCATGGGCATTTCAGTGTACTCAAGAGGGTTACTTTTATGATGCTAATGTAAGGTTTTAATTTTACTGATCCAGGTGGTTACTTGTTTATTTTACACTGTACATTTAGCTTTCCACTCCGTTATGCTTCAGCGCACTCCTGACCTTCATTCATTCTCTCATGTCTGCTAGCTCTTGGCTTCCATTGTTCTGTCCCTATTCATTCATCCTCATGCACATTACCTGGTATAGCACCACACACACACACTCTTCCATCTCTTATGCCTAGTTCACACCGACGCCGAATGTCGCGCTTTAAATCGGCGATCAATTCGGCGTCATTTTTTCAAAAAATCTCACGATCTCCTGAGATATGTTATGCTAAGTTCACACCGACGCCGAATTAATGGCGCATTAAATCGGCGAAGCGTAACAAAGCTTAATTAAAGCGTAAAGACCGTAATAGAGCGTGAGAAAGCTTTGAGCAATTCGGGACATTCGGCAAGAGCGCCAAAAATTTAAACTCTGTTAAGCTTTCCTACGCTTTGAGCAAAACTTTGATAAGCTTTGTGACGCTTTGATAAGCTTTAATACGCTCTCCCCGCTTTACGCAATTCGTGACAGATCGCCTCAAAATTTTAAACAGTTTAAACAATTTTGGCGCTCTTGCCGAATGTCCCGAATTGCTCAAAGCTTTCTCACGCTCTATTACGGTCTTTACGCTTTAATTAAGTTTTGTTACGCTTTGCCGCCGCTTTGCTCGCCGATTTAATGCGCCATCAATTCGGCGTCGGTGTGAACTTAGCATTAGCTATTCAACCCAGCACACATGGCACTCTACCTTTACAAGCTTTTCTATTGGTTACTAGCTTACTTATTGTCCAATCTTGTGATTGGTGATTATTGTTTCATGGACTGCATGTCAGCCATCTTGACAGCCATTTTGTGGTTGTAATAAAATCTAATAGTGCAGCTCAAGTCATCAAACATGTAAGACCACTTTTGTCTTGTGTGGGTCCTTACAACTGGTGGCAGCGGTGGGATGGAAGGAGGGTGCAGTCTGCAACTGGTTATGTTGCTACGCCAACACTATGTAGAATATACAGGTTTATACGGCAGAATGCTTTAACGTACAGCAGCCAAAGGCAGATTATACATGCAAACTGAATGTGATAAGTTGCTAGAAAAATACAGAACTGTATGAAGGGTGAAGAAAAGAAACCTCACTCACTGATGAATCGATGAATGCAGGAATATCCACCAAAATACAGCTCCAGTATGAAGAAGGGTAAAAGAAATCTCACTTACTGATGAAGGATGAGTGAAGGAATCCACAAAATTACTGATGTAGGAAGAAATCAAGGCTCAAAAAGTCAAGATGAAACTTCAGTAATTAATGAAGGAAGTTGAATACACACAAACACTAACTGCTTCAGCTTTTAAATGAAGGGAGGTCAATCAGTGAGAAGAAGGGTGATATCATGCTCTCAAACATTCACATTCATATACAGATGGAGGGAGAATTTCACCTTGCAACTCACCACTAAAAACACTGCAGGAATTTCTACATATGAAGGAAGGCTGCAATTACAGTTTAGTGCAGAAAAACCACCGCTGTCACCAGTTGTATGAAGGGTGAAGATACAACAAAAAGAGAATGTAAGATTCAGATTGCATTTGTCACAGGGTTGACCTGAATTAATTTACAAAGAGGACTTTCTAAATGTGTCAACAAAAACAATAACTAAAAGTTGATGTGATTATTTAACTTACAGTACATGTTTACATCGTTTTCTGAACATCACGTTTTAGTCATTTGACCTATATTAATGTTTTCAGATATTTGGATTTAAAACAGATTCTCGATACATGAATTCATAAGATGTGTTTTTTCATTACATTAATCATTTTTAGTCAAGATTTTATCGACCATAGACACTGTATTTGTATAATGTCTCCTTAAATCTGAGACAGTATTGAAAGAGTTATGTCAGAATGCATGCATATTCTCTGTGTACATTGTATTTCATTATTCAATTGGCTAACTTATTCCAAAAACAAAAAATCAAAAATTAACAGTGATTCACGAAACAGTGATATTTTTTTTTTTAGGTGAAGACATTGCCATGTATTTTTTGTAAAATTATTGACAGTTGCCAAATTGGGTATGAAATATTTGATATTTTGTCATTACTGACAGGGCAAAAAAAAAGAAGGGAAATTATTCAATGTGTATGTCTACAGATGATTAGACTGGAATTTTCAGGGTGAGAAAGGATAGAACCCATTGAAGTTAGGAAGTTGTTTGGAAGATGTTCATTGATGAAAGCATACCATTTTCTTGTATTCGCTATATGTGTGACCTTTCATTTTAAACAGTTTAATTTTCCCTAATATGAATAGATGCTATTTCTTGAAGAAAAAAAAGAAGGGAATTGTACAGAAGGAAAACTTCATGATTTGATTTGTTCAGGTATTTCAAGCAAATTTATGTGACTCATTTTCTTCGGAAACAAATGCATGTTAATACGAAGTATCTTTTAAAATGAGGACATTTTTCTGTGAAGATGGAATATTATGTAAGGTTTTAATTTTACTGATCCAGGTGGTTACTTGTTTATTTTACACTGTACATTTAGCTTTCCACTCCGTTGTGCTTCAGCGCACTCCTGACCTACATTCATTCTCTCATGTCTGCTAGCTCTTGGCTTCTATTGTTCTGTCCCTATTCATTCATCCTCATGCACACTACCTGCTATAGCACCACACACACACACTCTTCCTATCTCTTAGCTATTCAACCCAGCACACATGGCACTCTACCTTTACAAGCTTTTCTATTGGTTACTTACTTATTGTCCAATCTTGTGATTGGTGATTATTGTTTCATGGACTCAGGCGCGCCGGAAGCAGTATAAGATTGGGGGGGGGGGGGGGGCAAACATTCCAGGGGGCTCACCTTCCAGGGGCAGTGACGTAACGAGCAAAAATGTTTGGAAGGGGGGGGGCATAAGAAAAATCTGCATCACCATCACTCTTACACGTTACATGCAGGCCAGGCCCCGCGGAACGTTTTTCAAAGTGGATTATTAACAATCAGGTAGAGCGTAAAATGGCGTGGGGTCCAGGGGCTGAGCCCCCAGAAGTTTAGGGGTTTTAGGAATATAATTATGGTCAGATAAGCATATTTAGATACCTTATTTGTGACACTGGCAGGCCACTAATTGGCGGAGAGTCCAGGGAGCAGAGCCCCGGAAGCTCGGGGGTTTGAGGTATTTAATAACGGTCAGATGAGCATACAGGGGACCGCCTTAGGGCCCTTGGTGGGGTCTGGGGGCGGAGCCACCGTAAGCTCTGAGATTTTAGACATTTAATTAAGGTCAGATGAGCATCCAGGGCCCCGCCTTAGGGCCCTTGGTGGGGTCCAGGGGGTAGAGCCCCCGGAAGCTCAGGGGTTTTTAGGTATTTAATAACGGTCAGATGAGCATACAGGGGACCGCCTTAGGGCCCTTGGTGGGGTCTGGGGGCGGAGCCCCCGTAAGCTCTGGGGTCTTAGACATTTAATTACGGTCAGATGAGCATCCAGGGCCCCGCCTTATAGCCCTTGTTAGGGTCCAGGGGGCAGAGCCCCCGGAAGCTCGGGGGTTTTAGGTATTTAATTACGGTCAGATGAGCATATTTTGATACCTCATATGTGACATTGGCAGGTCACTTATTTTTTCTCTCTCTCTTTCTTTCTTTTTCTCTGTAACAAACTTTTTCAACAATTGAGGGTGGCACGAGTCCCCGAGCCCTGCCGTTCTGCAGTCCCTAACATAAATGCTTCTAAATAAGCATATTTTTCGCCCGACTGTAAATTTTGGAATTTCTAATTTTCCAACAAACGCATAAAAAGGTATGACTTACCAAAAAAATGAGAAAATATACCGGAAAATCATGTCATTTCAGCAACATTTGTAAATCACTGGTATCGAATAAAAAAAAATACCCCCCCCCCCATCAGTACGCCAGCGTTCAGGGGCTCATAAGCATCTCACCCATATAACAAAAAACAGACACGCTTTCCCATTCTTTCGCAATATGTCCACGATATGCGCGTATCGCTATTATAAAAACCTCCATTGATAAATATAGGTAGCTTGCGCAATGTTTAGGAAATTTAATTCCTGTTAACTTTCCTTTTCTTTGAATGGAATTTCATACGTCATTTAATTCAGGTTTTTATTATTGTTATGTTCTTTTGGGTTAAAAATACAAACCATCTTTACTCCTTTACTGCTTTTTTTTTTTTGTTGAGGGGGGGGGGGGGGGGGGGCGTTTTGGGGGGGCAAAAATGCGTTTTGCCCCCCCAATTTTGTGATCGGGGGGGCAGCTGTCCCCCCCTGCCCCCCACTTCCGGCGCCTATGCTGATGGACTGCATGTCAGCCATCTTGGCAGCCATGCATTTTGTGGTTGTAATAAAATCTAACAGTGCAGCTCAAGTCATCAAACATGTAAGACCACTTTTTTCTTGTGTGGGTCCTTACACTAATAGTGAATATAATTGACCTTCCTGTGACTTTCTCTTCTTTTTGTTTAACCTTTGCAGATCGAGCTCTATTAATTGCCACTTGAGCCATCAAGGCAGCCTCTGTTTCAAGTGCTTCATCAATGGATTTCTCAATTATCAGAAGTCTAGGAATTCAGGAAGCGAAGGTTTAGCACGTATTCCTGAAGATTCAAAGTGCTCACATTCCATGTGGTCACCATGCCTAAGAAGAGGGTTTCACACAAGAACAAGAAAGGGCAACAGTCATCAGCAAAGGACAGCCCAAGAAATACCAAAGATGAGAATTCAAAAGGACCCAGTACCAATCCCCAAGGGACACCAGGAGACGGAGAAAAAGCATGGCCCATGAAGGATGGAGCCACAGGTTAGTTTCAATCGAGCAGACATTTAATTTTCAGACCAAGCATACGGTCGAGTGGCCCATATATGAAAATGTGGTTCTACTGTTTCCTTTTAAGATTTTTGTTTACTGTTGTAGAGTAATTATGATGTAAAAGTGAGATAAAATGAATTGATAATAACCATGCAGACATCAGCTGTCAAAGAGGTTGGATGGTATTTGAAAAGTGTGTTATTTAAAACTGAGAGGCAGTGGCGTAATGAGCAAAACTTTTTTTTAGGGAGGGCACAAGAAGAAAAAAAAGGATAATCTACAAACAAGTGAGAAAAAGCCCTAGAAAATCATGTCATTTCAGCAACGCGCTTGTAATAAATGGTATTGAATTAGAAATAAACCACGTTTGAATCAGTACGCCAGCGCTGAGAGGTACATGTAAGTAATTGTCATGGTAACAAATCTGATATTAGGAAAGTCATTGGTTAATGTCTAAGCAGAGCTAAAATGCACTTGGATAGTTTACAGAGAAATAGCACGAGTAAGACGTTTTTATTTCATGTAAGTTAATTGTATCCCCCGGCAGTATGCCGGTGGGGAACTATGGATTCAGCAGCGTTACGCCGCCGCATCATATTCTTGTATGCGCTCTAACTGCCATTTTCCTCGACAGATTTCTTTCAAAATCTCCAAGCCTATAGATTTTGGTGATGCTGCCTCTAGAGTTCCGTCGTTTATAGGATCAAAGGTCATATTTTGATGTCTTGTGTGTGCACTCTAGTGTGCGATCTAACTACATCATTACTTGGCGGATTTCTATCAAATTTGTAAAGAGGTGTATCTTGGTATAATCTACACACCTATAACTTTTGGGTATGCTGCCCCCAGTGTTCCGTCTTTTATAGGGTTAAAGGTTATATTTTTGTGGATGGTTTGTGTTCGTTCTATAGGCAACATTTCTAAAGGGATTTTGTTCAAATGTTGAACGAAGGTGTATCTTAGTATAATCTCCAAGCCTATAGATTCTGGTGATGCTACATGTAGCTGCCTCCAGTGTTCTGTATTTTATAGGGTAAAAGGTCATATTTTGATAGATCTTGTGTGCACTCTAGTGTGCGATCTTACTGCAACATTTCTTGACAAATTTCCTTCAAAATGTGTATCTTCTCGATATATTTCTTTCAAATTTTGTATAGAGGTGTATCTTGGTCAAATCTTCACATCTTTGGTGTTTGGTGATGCTGCCACACATGTGTTCTTCTGTTATAGGGTCAAAGTTTATATTTTGGTGGCTTTCATTTTGTGCTCTGTAACTGCTCATTTTTTGACAGATTTCTTTCAAATTTTTGACTGATTTCTTTCAAATTTTCGACAGAGATGCATACTCTAATCTACACACATATTGTTTTGTTGATGCTGCTCCTAGTCTTGACAATAGTCCGAGCCACTAGTGGCAATCTCTACGTCATCCTTTTGTTTCAGGGAGGGAGAGAAGGGATCTTTCTCCCTCCTTCGAACATATACATGCATGCAAGGATGACACAAAAGTCGCTGCCAGTGCCGGGGCACTTCTTTTTTCTTCTTTTTTTCCCACCCGTTCACCTGGCACTGACCAGGCCGACGCTTACCCCTGCCCGGCAGGCTCAGGAGAGCGCCGGCATGGTACCGTGGGTAAAAATGTTTCCCAGCTCAATCACTGTCAACTCACCACTCAGGTACCAAACTGGGACCAAATGTCAAAATTTCTGTTTGGACTCGAAGGAAAATGGATTATTTTGTCATCTTTGGTTTTTAGAACAGCATTGTTTACTATTATTATTATTATTATTAAATCGGTGCCTTCAACTGCAATTCGAAGTAAAATCGCTTGAGTTTTCAGAGACGGACCTGGGATACTGCTCCCGTAGTGGTGGTGGCAAAAAAACAAAAAACAAACAAAAACATGGCGACCGAGTATTTGAGTATTCGCCTGTAAGCCTGGGAGTGTACTCGAGTACCTCATTGTAAACACGGTTATGCACAGCCTTAATACATATTGCGATATTTCTAGTTATTTTACTGTGAGGTTTTGGAATTGTGAAAATGATAAAGAAATTGACTCGGCCTGGCTGAAAAGCGCACCACTGTACGCGAAAATGTGTACAGTATATCTACTAAGTCATTTTGCCTATTGAAATACATATTCTTAATGGGTGAATAAGTAATATAACGATCAAGGCACTTAACAAAGATTTGTGCATCAAGTGTGATTACATTACCAGGCGCGGATCCAGGATTTTCCAATAGGGGGGGGGGGGGGGCCGGATATTTGAAAATCGCGCAGACCGTTATTTCAACTCGACTTACCAATACTGACAAGGTTATATTAAAAGCACCGTACCGGTACATACAAGCGGGTACAATTTTTTTTCTTTTTTTTCCCCTTTTTTTTCTCTTATCCGATATCAACATTCCCCAAGTTTAAGTTATGTGCGAGCAATTTTTTTTACATTTTCATCAGGGGGGGGGGGGGGGCTGAATCCACTTGCTTAAATATTAATTTTCTGGGTTCACAATTTCGCGAGCGAGCGAGCGAGCGAAAATTGAGCATATGTATGTTGTGAAAGTGTTATTTATCCCCAAAATACGCGAGATAAGACATTAAAAAAATGCATATTCGGTCAGGTTGTAATTTTTAAATTTGCGGGGAAAGAGAGGCTGTACCCCGCATTAACTGCAAGAAATGAAATTTGAATGCCTGTGGAGTAAAAAAAATAACAGCTCTAGCTACAACCATGATTACATGAGAGCTTCCATTTTTGGGGAAATCCAGAACAATTAAACTTTTGTGGTGTTATATCTGTGTTTCATGACTGTCAAAATATATTTAACACTTTCTTTATATCTTTACATATTTATATTCATGAATTACTTCATCACTCTTGTTCGCTTATAAAATGACAATGTGCTCGTCGTGCTGAGTTATTTGCTATAACTATGATTGCAATGAAAACTTCCATTTATTTGGAAATCCAGAACAATTAACTTGTGGTGCTCTATATGTGTTTCATGACTGTCAAAATATATTTAACACTTTCTTTATATCTTTACATATTTACATTCATGAATGACTTCATCACTAACGGTTCGCTTAAAAATACGATCGTGCCGAGTTGTTCGCTACAACCAATATTGCAATGTGAACTTCCTTTTATTTGGAAATCCAGAACAATTAACTTGTGGTGCTCTATATGTGTTTCATGACTGTCATAATATATTAAACACTTTCTTTATATCTTTACATGTTTGTATTACTTTATCACTCTCGTTCGCTTACAAATAACAACGTGCTCATTTTACTCCGTATTCATATGAATATAATATAAATATTTTTAACAAATCCGCATCACCACCACTGTTACATGCAGGCCCCGCTGAACGTTTTTCAAAGTTGGTGGGGGAGGGGCTAAAGAATTTACGATCAGGTAGAGCGTAGCGAGAGAAGCGAGTGAAGCGTAAATTGGCTTGGGGTCCAGGGGAAAAAGCCCCAGCGGGGGTCAAGGGGCAGACCCCTCGGAAGCTCAGGAGTTCAGTTTAGGAATTTAATTACGGTCAGATGAGCATATTTTGATACCTTATTTATACCTTATCACTAATATACCCGGGGTCCAGGGGACTGAAGCTCAGGGTTTTAGGCATTTAATAATGGTCAGATGATTTAATTGCGGTCAGATGGGCATATTTTGATACCTCATTAGTTGTGTGGCATGGCACTGGCAGGTCACAATTTTTCTTTCTTCCTTTCTTTCTATTTTAATATCTTACACATACTTTTTTCTAGTGAGGGGGTGGCTTGAGCCCCCAAGCCCCGCCGTTCCTCGGGCCCTGACATGTGCCCATGCCTTGAGCCATAATGTATAGCCGTACAGAGGATTTTTTCATGTTGGGGACCGGGGTAAAATGCAATGAATTATTGATCATTTACTGCATTTTTTATTTAATTTTTATTTGTGGGAACTGCCCCCTACCCTAGCCCCCGCTGCGTACAGTCATGGTTGAGTGGCAAAGCAATGGTCTCGTAACTGTGAGGCCCCAGGATCAAAACCGTGTCGATGTGCTATATTAGTGCCCTTTTGTGGGGCATTAATCCTCATTACTGTCATTTATGACTTAAGGGCGTAGGTCCCCTAGTTGATAAGCATATTAGCATACACATGCTTTAGCAGTCACGCAAAACAAACACTGGCAAATCATTATTCAATAATGTCTGAGAATTGATACTATTATCTAGATCTATTAGGAATAAATCATTGTCAAAATGATTCCATAAATTGGGGTTAAAATAAATATTCCAACGTTATGAGCGACAGTTTATATTCTCATAGTAAATAACATATTGTTTTTTTTTTTTATCATAATCATACCTTGTCACATCAATACTATATCACATCGTTTCTTTTCATAAAAACATTATATTCTTGCATCACATGATAACGTATCTTATAATAAATACTTTGTTATCATTTCGTGCAATGTTGAGTCAGGTGATATCACATTAATGCAATAACATAAAGATATCATATTTAGATCATGATCATATTATGTTATGGAATAGCAATCATGTCGATCATATCTCCTTTGTATCATGATTTTCATATGATTGTGCTGATAAAGTGTAAATTTGATTTCTTCAATCGTTAAGAGTTCATTTTACTGTACAAGTGTTGCCGTAATTATATGTCGCAATTATAATTTTGAAATATGAATGCAAATGTATGTATTCCTGTTATATTCTGGCCCGTCTCCTTGGTCCAGTGGTCAAGACATTGGCGTTCTAATAGCCAGTGAACCTTGTTCGATTCCCGGCGGAGTCATTTTTCCACATTCGCAATCAATTCCGAAAAGGGATGACAGCAACTAAAAGTATCTAGGAAATCAATGTATTTCCCTGGCTTTGGATTTCTTTTTTGTCTTCGATTTTCATACTTACTTTCAAAATAATCTCTCAACCTTAAATTCCTGCAAAATTCAGAACCATCTTATTTTTATGAAACTGCGGACGTAGTAAAAAAGTTAATTTCAAGGATTTGTATTTCAATTGTTTTAATCAGCATTAATATACTCTCTTAGAGTAGGTTAGATAGAAACTTTATAATGGAAAAATATGCATCAGTATTAACAAACTTGACACTTCTGTGGCGTGGGAAAGTGGTGTACCCTATTGTTCAGTGCTATTGTAAACAGATGGCAATTTAATTGTACTGAAAATTCAATAACCAACAGAACGAGCGTTCTCTTTTATACAGATATTGTTGTATTAACCAAAACAAATCCACACTGTAGGCCTAGGCATACATACATGTACATCACACGCAATAGATCCAAGATTTAATACCACCGAGAGCCCCCCCCCCACGTTCGGAATCGTATAGGGCTGCTGCTATTATCTCTCAGGAAAGTACCCTATATAGTACATGTACATTCTTTTACCGTGTGCGTAGGCCATTTAAGGGTTTTTAGAGGGTAGATTTTCCAAATACGAACTTGTTTATGATGCTTAAAATTTGTTTATAATGTAATGGTAGTTGACATATTATAGCACAGGAAACCATTTATCCAGGCGCGTATCAAGGATTTTCCAATAGGGGGGATGGGGGGATGGGGGGGGGGGGCGGAAATTTGAAAATCGCACAGACCGTTATTTAATTAATTCAAAATCCCAATACCGACAAGGTCATATTAGAAGCACCGTACCGGTAACTACCAGCAGGCACAGGCTTTGGAAAGGGGGCAGGCTCACGCCACGTCACCGTCACTTTAAAGGGATAGTTGAGTTCTGTTGCAGAGGGCGCTACACAAAATATTTTTTTTGTGAGATAATGAAAAACTGAGTGTCAAATTTGAAAGAACATAATATTTAAATGACAAAATCATCTTTGTTTGATCAAAATCGGTTCAGAGACGGCTGAAACATAACGATTTCTAATACTTGTGTACCACCACAAATATTAGATATTTTGACAAATTTGAAATAACCGTTGAAAACCGTTGAAAAGAACGAAATAACGCATTTTACGTCGTATTTCAGCCAATGCCGATGTTGGCTTTTTTGTTGGCATTTTCGTGTTGCTTATACTACCCACAATTAGCTGGCTCATGTATTGTTATTTTTTAATTAAATAATGAATTAATGGTCACCGTGTTTTTTGGAAAGTGGAGCTGAATTGGTATGATCGTATTGGCTAAATTTCACACATTTTGGGGTCTTAAATTACCTTCATAGCAATTTTAGGTTCTAAAAGGGCACTATAAATGTCATAGATAAGAATAAGAGCAATAACCATGCACTTTGAAGGCATTTGCGGTCTGAAAACAGAACTCAACTATCCCTTTAAAGGTACCGGAAATACAAAGTTTTGGGAAATTTTGAAAATTGGGTGGATAGTGATTCTTTACAATTTTAATATGTTTGGATGCCCCTGTGGATGTAGAATAAGCACTAGAAAATTTAGCCCCTAAAACACTTCTGCTTTTGAGAAAAATTGAAAATAAAAATTTACTGATGCTCCCGATAAATTTGGATAAATTTCAAATTGCGCCTACGGCCGTACAATGGTAGCTGCGACCATGAAAATTTCAGAATATGTAGTTGTATATAATTATGTAGCTGTATATGTATATGTAATTTCCAAACGGGAATAGCTAATTGGTCGATTTTAGACAAGAAACATTGTTTTAAAGCTTAATTAATATCTTGACCTTGAGAGGGAGCTATACAACATAAAGAGTTTATTATTTACAATTTCATAACTTTAGACTTAGATTTTAACCACGACAACGATCACTGAATATTGTAGGATCGCATATATGCTTCCAATATGTTCATTTGAACCAAATTCATGATCCAATACCAAAACTTTGTATTACCTTTAACTTTGAAATTTGTTATCCAATGAATACAAAAGATATATCATGAGTGCTTTTACATGAACCCTTTTTTAATAAATATATTATGCTGGATTCTGATCCAGATTGCACAACCTAAAATGATAAGATGGTCATCCCCAATACGCTTGCAGTTCTCAACCCTTCCTCCTTATTCCCTCATCTATCATTACCGTCACTGCCATTGACGTATATGGCCGGCCCCCCGGCCCTCTTCAATAAAGGCTCCGTAGACTTCTGGAATAACCCAAAATGTTCTGATCACCATACTGCCGCTCTTTGGAGGGTCCGGGCGCGGCCTTTTCAGAAGTATTTTTTACTAACCTTTTTAGGCACTACGGCTTAAAATAAACAAGCATGCTTATAATTTTTTGAAAATAAGCTGAATTCTGACTCAGTTTTGCACAACCTTAAAATTAGCCCCCCCCCCCTCCATGCGTGCGCATTTCACACGCACATACCCCCTCCCCAAGTTTTTCCCGTTTTCTTCGTTACTGTCACTAAGTGTCATTTCCTTGTCTTTCTTCCTTTCTCACCCGGCTTCTAGCTCTCTTCTTTCTCTTTTCTCTTTCTCTGTCTCTCTCTCTTTCTTTTCTTTTCTTCTCTCCTCTTTTCTCTTCTCTTCTCATTTTTTTTCTTCTTCATTTCCTCCTTTTTTTTCCTTCCTCTTTTTTTTGGCGCCGCCAATAGGGGGAGCCGCGGCCGTTTCGGCCCCCCCTTGGATCCGCCACTGCATTACGGTAATGGGACTATTATACAAATGTTGACTGCTTTGAGGGGCACGGTGAAAACTATGGCCCGAGGTGAGCTCACAACTGTGCTATTCCCCGAGACGACAGTCGAGGGGCATATAGCGCAGTTGTGAGATCACCGAGGGCCATGGTTTTTAACCTTCTTGAGCTCAGAAATTAATGTCAAAGACAGATGAAATACGGCACTGTAACATAATTCTCATCGATTGCTCTTTCGAAATTTCGTTCGCTGTACATGTTTGATATGGTGCTGGCCGCGCCCAAGCGTATCTAAATTGCCATAGACATAATTCTATGCCCGGTCAATATTTTTCACTATACCGCCCAGCAGTCCATAGTGAATTTCATGCCCGCAAATTTGACCAATCCGAGGCCTAGAATCTAGACATGCGGTATATAATCTGAAATATTGTCATCCGTCTTTTTTTTTGGTCCAGATTCTGTAGATTCCAGAACAAATAGCTCTTTGCAAAGGATTGAAGATGCCAGAAGAACGGTAGAGTCAATACAAAGAGGCGCTCCACCTTGCCAAGCAAGCAACAGCTCGACCAGCAGATCCTCTCAAGGACAGCCAAAGTTCTATGACATCTATCTTAAGTTTAGTAAAGACACGGTTGATGTACATAAAGTGAAGGACATCATACGCAGGAATGACTGGACGATGATGACTGCTGCCGAAAGCAGGCTCGGTGTCCCGAAAATGACCAGTATCGAGGACGCCCTGGAGACCTGTTCCCACGTGGTCCTTATAATCACGAAGGAGGATTGCGAGAAGGACGATACGTATTGGACCATGACGATGGGGATGGCATTTCAGTCGATGGTGGGCAGGAGTTTGAATGGTCGGGTGATTTCAATCCGATGCTGCGAGGAGAGTCTTCTTCCCTTATCGCTTCAGAGTTTGGAAAATGCATGCATCGATGATCGCTCTCTAGAGGACAAGCTGAAGAGGACCATTGATGTTAGCATCAGGAAGAAAAAAGAAGGATCATCAGTGGGTGAGTTTCATATGATTAAAAGATAATTAAAGCTTAGTTTTGGTAATGCTTTTGCATAGTGAGAGAAACTGAAAGCGATCAGAAGGAAAACAAGTATTTATACCTTTTCAGCCGCAGCACCTATCTTGTAGCTCCTGACCGACTTTTGGAGGTCACGAGCATGCAGGGTTTCGCGAGTGCCTTGAAACGTATTTGTTTTCAAGGACTTCATGAGGCTGTTCTGCTTATGGTATTCTCTGGGTTTGTGAGGAGCTTGTTCGACATCTTTAATACTGTTAGGTGTATTTCTCACAATATTGGCTATTGTCACACATACATAATATATTGCTTTCATTATGTTAATTATTTTCTGGTTGAATAGATTTTATACATCCATATGTTCTGGTACAATGTATGTTAATGTATTATTGTTAAAAAAAAAGGAAAGCGCATATAATTCTACACCATGGGTGGCCAACCTTTTAAAGCTCCCGGGCCACAGCTAATGATTATCATAACTTGGCGGGCCGTAGGTAATCTTCTCCCCTCCCCCCCCCCCACCCCCCTACACACACACACACGCACTCATGCAATACATGTACCGGTAAACACCTGCAATTTTGCAAAAACAATCAAGCAAACAACAAAATCAGTGAAAAAAATTAGTCTTACTTTTTTAGTGTGATTTCTGGGGCTGCATTTGATCATGGACCTTCTTATTAGGTCCATGACTTGATGGACAAGTTCCCAGATAACAATACGGCGTTGGGCCAACGTCGGTCACGGTCGGCAGGGTCGCAGTCGGCAAGCCAACGTTGGCTAATAATATTGTTGGGCCATCGTCGCCATTTTTTACTGATAAATGGTGGCTATTGGTTGGCTATTCGACGTTGGGCCAATGTTGGCTGAACGTTGGTCCATTGTCGCCATTTTCACTGATAAATGGTGGCTATTGGTTGGCTATTCGACGTTGGGCCAATGTTGGCTGAACGTTGGTCCATCGTCTCAATTATTACTGATAAATGTTGGCTATTGGTTGGCTATTCGACGTTAGGCCGATGTTGGCTGAACGTTGGTCAATTGTCACCATTTTCACTGATAAATGTTGGCTTTCGGTTGGCTTTTCGACGTTGGGCAAATTTTGGCTGAACGTTGATCCATCGTCACAATTATTACAGATTAATGTTGGCTTTTGGTTGGCTATTCGACGTTGGGCTAACGTTGGTTCAATGTTGTTCCATTGTCGCCATTTTCACTGATAAATGGTGGCTATTGGTTTGCTATTCGACGTTGGGCCAATGTTGGCTGAACGTTGGTCCATCGTCTCAATTATTACTGATAAATGTTGGCTTTTGGTTGGCTATTCGACGTTGGGCTATTAACGTTGGCTCAATGTTGGTCCATCGTTTCAAATTTTACTGAGAAATCGTGGATATGTTGGCTACACGCGACGTTGGGCCAACCTTGGCTAATCGTTGGTCCATCGTCTCCATCTTTACTGATAAATAGTGCATGTATATATTGGTTGGCTATATGACGTTGGGCCAACGTAACAAATACGGCCTAGTACCTACATCCGGGTAAAAAAAAAATTGCATGCGTGCGCATGCCCATGTGCTCATGCATATTCTGTCCATTTGTCTGGATCAGTTGCCGGGAGTACCTGCACTGCATGGTAAATTAATGATTTTCTTTCTCTTTCAACGTTATTTTTGTGAGCATGTCGCGTGAAACTGATAAATTGTATAGTGTGAGAACTCCCCGTCACAAAGCGAGGGAAATAGCATGAGAAATTGTTAAAGTAATCATTGATAATTCCCTGTCTGAATGAAAGTGAGTGCGAGTGTACCGCTCGGCGTATGCTTATCATGCACACCCGCTGCGTGCAATTGAAGTGTGAGTGATGGCTATGATGGCTATGATGGTTATGATGGGGGCCGAAGTGTCGGCATCAAATGCATTGAGTGTTTGCCGTGATAAATGTTAATATGTTCCTGACTTATAGAGTCAGACCTAGGTGATGCATTGATGCCCCATGTTCCAGCGTCCGTGACAGTGATGATGTTCATCCCAATATGCAATATTGACTTTGAATCAAATGATTGTGAATCTGTTGGTGTTACAAGTGTTGAAGGTGCTGATGCGTTCTTTGAAAGACCAATTGAATCAAATACTGATCTTGATATATAGACTAGAGCTGAATGGGAAGACGCATCATTTTTTGTATGCATATCTAAATGATATTATAGTCTCTATACTATAGTCTCTGATACTTTCAGATTTAGAAGTAGGTCTACGTCTACTATACTCTGTAGTAGCTCAATATAGATAATGCTGATGATGATTCAGTTCGAAAAGGAATCAATTATGAGATTGGGCTGTGAATTCAGATATCCCGCTAGTACATGTGTCTAGCCTCCTGAAATCTTACAAGGAAGTGTGCCAAGTCTGCCAAAATATGCAAGAACTTTGTATCAACACATTTAGTGGATTGTGAGTGTGATGTGAAATAGGTATCTGGTGGGAATTACCATCATTTTGGCATTTGCAATTATTTAAAGTCGCAATTGGCCAAGAACCACAATTTGATTGAATAGTAAATAGGAAAAACTATTGAGGGCGGGGGTATACACTGATCCCATAATTTTCATTCACAATTTTCATTCACAAATTTGATTATTGCTGCATTTTTATTCTCATTTTCAAGTCAGTTTTTATTATTTATGCACATGTATATTAAATTGCTATAATTTGAACTAAAGATAAATATTCTAATTATTTATTTTTAGATTTTGACGTTCTTTATTAATACATTCAAATCTATATAGCTCTTCCAAATCCCAATACTTTTGTCTCCTAAAATCCCTACAATTCTGAAATTTAAATATTAAATCCTGCATTTCATATCGTCAACTTCACAACAAATTCCAGATTCCTCTACCCGTCCAGATCCAGCTACCCCTACCTCGATCATCCAGAACAGCATCAACAGCACCAAGGACCCCTTCGACATCGACCCCATCAACCTCCAGAACACTGTCGACCCCAACGACCACATTGACCTCAACATTCAGAAATATGGGTATGTCATTTGGCATTTTATTCATTTTGTATTTAGTTATACATGTAGACAGGATAGCTAATGCACTTCTTAGTATTCGTTATAGTTGTGCCCTGCACACAAAGTACAAATGTACTGGATTAATGTACGTTTGTCTATGACATAGCTGCTAACGGATGCAAGTATCTTTTTCCTGATTATATTGAGAAACTGCATTGTGATCACTTACAAAACTATTCAACAACAACAAATCATGAAATACTGCTTATAGCTTCAACTTTGAAGCCTCTCTCAAGTATTGGGAGCTTCATATTTCACTTCAATTTTATAATGATGTGAAAGAGGATGCCACTCTTCTTTAAACATTTGTCCTAAAAATAAGAAAGAATACAAACTTACTAACTTAGGGTTTTGTGTTGTATGCAGAAAACGCAAATTTTGTATTCTTTCATCCATATTCTACTTCAAACACATTTGTTAGGGCAATATTCTATTTGCAGAAGTGCCCGGGTGTTAATGACATCCTCTTTCACATCATACCATTTAAGTGAGATTGTGCCATCTATTCTTTGGCTAATTTTGGGATCCAACACTTAAGAGGGGCTTTAAACTGTTATCAATCAAGCATCTCAACACTGAGCAAGCAGATACTATAAATTGGTTTTTTCTATTGAAGAATATCACTGCCATTTTACTTAAAATGTATATTTCCTTTGTTAAGAAGAGTGTTTGATGCTATTCGAATTAAACAAAGACACAAATAAAAGAAATCCATTCCTTTCTAATTTCCATACTACTGGTTCATTAGCTCTAAAATTTGAACGAAGTTATTTTCATGACAAAGTACTTCTATCCATGAAATTTCATCAAAATTAGGGAGGATGTGCCACTCAGGACTACTTCCCTTGAATGCCGTACTATTTGATTAATATCCGTACTATTTCAAGGTGATGTTTTGCTTTTAAATCTTGTTTGGTTTCTTTCTTCTTCTTTTTTTTGCCGCAGATGCCGAAGTTGTACCACCACAAGCTAGACAAGATTTTGATTCCGACTAACTCATTCTTTAAAGGTCCACTGCCTTAGGAAATTTAAACTTTTATGTCTTGTATCAAGACCCTTTTTAGGCAACATAATAACAATTGTTTCATAAATAAATGCCTCCTTATATTTTTTACAAATTGTTGAAAACCTCTCCAAGTTGCTCGTCTAATGGTGGACCCCGCCCCTTAGAATTCTCAGAGTTCCTCGGAATGATTGACCAAAGGATTAGTGATGTTATATCAAGAACGATCTCCGCTTAGGCAAGCTACGGTGCTTGCTAGCCAGCTCTGCAGGCATTATGTTTTGTACACAAACATAAACAATAACTTTTTTTTTTATTAAATAGTGTGCTATGCATCTTTACTTGTTATTTGTTGTGGTGAAATGTCATTAATGGCCCAATTTTAAAAAGAGAGCTATACCATGAGCCGAAGAAGGTCGTAATTGATTTGAATGCCTGTATAATGTGTCAACTAAATGCATGCTATAAAGAATTTCAAAGGTAAGAACAAAATATTTCATATATCTAAGTGACTGAATGTTTTTCGTACTACCTTCTTCTCAATTTAAAGAAATATTGAAAGTGGTATATTAGAGTGAAGACACTTGTGTTTTTCCCTTTACAAGCTCTGCTCTTTCTTATTTTCTCTTTCAAATTTCCTCTCTTGTTATATAAACATTTAGCGATTGCTTTACTTCACACATTCAAGCAATGTAGCCTATCCCTCCTGAAAAAACAGTTTGTAGATGTGTTAACAATAGATATGGCGACGAAATGTATCAGCATCTCTGAAATGCCTAAGCAACAAAATGTTGGCAATTTCTCTGAATTTAATTTTTAATTTGTTATGGAAAACTGTTTACATTAATTGCCTAGTTCTTGGTATGCAAATGGTGGACACTTCATTAATTTCTTTATATTTTTGTGCTGTACATATATAGAGGAATCTTGTCATAAGCAATCGTGTTCGTCTGCCAGAAAGTTTCTTTTGTTTTACTCGGGAAGTTGTGAGGATTGTTTATTATATTCGTACAATGAATTTCAGTATGTTATGTTGTGTTACGTGTAAGCGACACTTCATTTTATAACAGCTTCTATCGTCCTAGCATTCATTGATAGTAGGCCTATATTGTGAAACAGTGAGATACCTTGAACTTGAAACTATGTTTACATCTTTTTTTAATTCAAACGAAAATACCAAAGAAAGATGTACAATAATTGTATTCACATTGACAACAGTTTGTTTATTACACATAAAATAAAGTATGTTTTATCACAAAATCAGTTTATTTTCCTTGTTTCTTTTTTTTTTGAAGGGAGGGGGATGTATTCAGAGCAAATTCTAAGAAGCAAGATGGTAAACTTTTCATTAAAATTGGACAAATAAGTTGTTATCAAGTTTTGATAGTGATTAAAATGTACCAGATAATAGACATGACGAAATTAAAATAACATGTCCCTCTTGCTGCAATATTGTTATTATACAAATGTTCCAGAGGGATGTAAGTAGAGTTCTATCATGAACTTTTCTCAATTTCAGTCTAATTTTGATGAAATTGTTACTACCGTATTTCATTTTGTGGATTTTGCTCTGTTTATTTAATCCAATCTTAAACTACCTGGCTTTTCCTTGTCACGTTGTGATGCATGTGTTTGAACGATTGTACATGTCCGATGTAGTATGATCTTGACGATGTTCTTATGAACGGACGACTGATGTTGGTGTGAATATGTTGTTGAGTTGGTGTTGGTAATGTCAGAAGGTCTAGCGTTGGTCTAGCATCGGCACATGGTGGAGGAGGGGTCGGCACTTGGTGGGAAAAGGGTTGGCATTATGTTAGGACAACGTCGGGGAGACGTCGGCACATAGTGGAAAAGGGGTTGGCATTACGTTGGTCCTACGTCAGGGGGACGTCGGCACATGGTGGAAAAGGGGTTGGCATTACGTTGGTCCTACGTCGGTACATAGTGGGATAGGGGTTGACATGACGTTGGTCATACGTCGGGGGGGACGTTGGCCCGATGTTGGCTTAATGCAGAGATGCCAACCAGTACGGATTTCCCGTAATTGGTACGGAAATTAACGACCATTACGGCAGTACGGAATGTTGTCTAAAAATTACGGATTACAAAAAAAAAAAAATGATTTTCTTTTTTTTTTTTAATTTTTTTTTTTTAATTTTTTTTTGCGCATAGGGATCTATCGTAGCAAGTGCTGTGCATTATGGTGGCCATCCATGAGAAAGATGGAAAAGTATCAAGTATTCTCTTAATAGAAGCCAATTTTTCATTGAAAACTTATGTGTTGTGATGAACTGAAAGTCAATATTTAGCAACTTTGTGGGAGTAAAATCACAAAAAATTTCAGATAATCATGCGCGCATGCGTCCGCCTGCCATTCTTTTTTGATTCATGACGCCGCATAGGAAATTACTGATTTATTCCCCAAATTACTGATTTTGAGCCTTATGATTACTGATTTTCTGTTCTGGAGGTTGGCATCTCTGTTAATGTCATTTTGTCACTGTCGGGCCAACGTTGGCCCGCCGGCAAGAAAGCCGTTGGACCAACATCATATTGGGGACGATGGACCAACGTAACAGCCCACGACGTCGGCACATGGTGGGATAGGGGTTGGCATAACGTTGGTCCAATGTTGGAACTACGTCGGCACATGGTGGGATAGGGGTTGGAGTAACGTTGGCCCTACGTCGTGGAGACGTCGGCACATGGTTGAAAAGGGGTTGGTATAACGTTGGGCCAATGTCGAGGAGACGTCGGCACATGGTGGGATAAGGGTTGGCATAACGTTTATCCAATGTCGGAACGACGTCGGCAAATGGTGGGATAGGGGTTGGCATAACGTTGGTCGTACGTCGGCACATGGTTAAAAAAGGGTTGGGATGACGTTGGTCCAATGTCGGAAAGACGTCGGCATACGGTGGAAAAGAGGGTGGCATAACGTTGGTTCAATGTCGGGAGGACATCGGCACATGGTCGGATAGGGGTAGGCATAACGTTGGCCCGATGTTGGCTTAATCTCATTTTGTCACTGTCGGGCCAACGTTGGCCCGCCGGCAAGAAAGCCGTGGGCCCAACATCATGTTGGCGACGTTGGCCCCACGTTGGCGTAACGTATTGTTATCTGGGTTTCTGCCTTCATCAGAAAATTTCCTTTTCTTCGCAGGTCTCGAAGCTAGTCGATGCCATATTGGTTGTTATTTCAAACAAAACCAAGGAGACAGTAGAAAGAATGTCCTAACTTTATTAGTTCTACACTGTACATCTCATTTACCACAGTGTAAAGGGTAGGGGACTATCCAGTTTACGATTAAGATTCATGGGAAAATTCAATGGCGGGAGGAAATGGTTGTAAGTTTCAAGAAACATTTGGCATTTCAAACATATGTCTTGATTCTCAACATTTAAATTACCGCCAAACTTGGGGCATGTATGTATCTTGCAGAGCCATTAAACTTAATATATTGGGGGTCACGAGGTCAAAGGTCACAGGGCTCATTATATATGCGAAAATAGCTCGTGCTCGGGTTATCTCAGGAGCCGATTGATGGATTACCGCCAAACTTGGGTCATGTTTGTCTCTTACAGAGCCAATTAACTGATTAGATTTAGGGGTCATGAGGTCAAAGGTCAAAGGTAATAGGGCTCATTATGTATTCAAAAATAGCTTGTGAATGCATTGTCAATAGAACTACCGACTGATGGATTACAATCAAACTTGAATTTTTGCAATGACGACCTTCGTCATTGCCTTGTTTTCGTTCACATTCTGCCCCATTAATATTCTCCTTTTCCTCCTTTTCCTTATCCTTATCGTCAGGAAATCGCATTCGTTTTGCACGTAATGTTTGTTATTCCTAGTTAGGTGCTTTCCTCATGTCCTTTTCCTTTCAAATTTCATAGGCATAGTCTGTAACATCCCTTCAAGGTCACTACATTCTTCGATTTTCGAAGTCACTCATGCATAACCGTCCAGGCGCCATTTTGTCCGTTTCTGGTCCATTTTAAGGCCTTTCTTTCTTCCTTCCTATCTCCACTATCCTAGATCCTATAAACTTCTAACAAATTCCTCTAGATAGTCTAAGAGATGTTCTTTAATCTGCGACGTATAACCTGCCCTTCAAAATGCCGTCTTCATACTCAAAATTCAAATCTGAAACCGACTCCGTCAACTATCTCTCAAATTCTTGAAAAATTGACCCCTAAATAATCTAAAACTGCCATAACTTTCTCATATAAATTCCGTTTTGCATTTAAATCTCACAGTATCTTTATCTCATAATTTCATATAGCCATGCCATATTTCACGCTCCAATGGCTTTGCACAACATAAATAGCGCCCTCTAAAGTTCTGGGAATTGGCTTTCTCTCTGTGGCCGTATCTCCATAATGGCTTGGCAAACCCGTACCCTTTTTTGGATTTAGATACTTGAAGATATGCCCTTTCCAGCCATATACAAAATCAGATACCCTATCACTGACCAAATTTGAGAAAATTGCCCTCCAAATTCGCCATTTTCAAGAAAATTGAGAAATAACTTCAACTTGCTCTAAACCAGCGATCTTTATACCTACATCAATGAAACTTGGCAGACACATGTATCCATATACGTGACAACTGTCTGTAAAGTTTAGTAAATTGTAATGCCCTCTTCGCCAAGTTATCGCCCAAAATGATGAATTTACTATGCTTTACGTAATAGCGCGTTTGATGCGTGCAGTACGTTTTGCGCAAATGACAATGGTTTCAAACTGACCGCAATGAAGTGCCCTTTCGAATGATACCAAATATAGTATATTTTCACACAGAAAATTGTGAGTAAATCGCATTGAACAAAGGTCACTACACGAATTCCGCCGAGTTTCCGCCCGAATCTAACACGTATCGGCTATGACGTCATTTTTTTCAGACTGCTTTTCGCCCCTTAAATGTCCTTTTTTTTCCTTGAAAATTTGCAGTTGCATGCCGAGTTCCAATACGCAGGGCACCTCTTGGCCGGATTTTTGAAATTGGTCAAGGGGGCCATTCAAGACGCCATTTTGTTCTATAAATCTATTTTACATCACGTGTTTCGATAGGATTATCATAAAAAAAAGAGAGTGGTTTACAATAACAACCATGAAATTCTCTTTCTAATGATACCAAATACGGCCCATAAAGAGACATAAAGAGAGAGAGAAAAAACAATTTAACTCCGGTCATAATACAGATCCTGTACGTTTTCCGGCCATGAATTACACGCATTGTCTATGGGGCATATCGGGTTCATGCTTTTGGCCCCCAGAACGATCTTCATTGCAATGACGAACATGCACCGAATCCCATTGGTTTTTGCACGCAGTGCTTGCGAGCCCTTTCTAGGTTCCTTCCCCTATCCCAATTTCTTTCAAGCTTCGTATAGGCATAGCCACTACCATCTCATCAAGGTCACTGTTGAGGCCTTTCTTTCGCCCTACCTATCTCCAATATCACAGAAGCTACAGACTTCGTACAAATTGCTCTGGATAGTGCGAGAGAAGCTCTTTCGTTTGACACGTAGAAACATGGCGTCATTGCACGCACATCGTTTTGAGACGATTGCATTTCTAGTTTAAATTGTTTCTGTTTTGGTTTGTAAAATTGCTATAAGGCAAAGGCATCATTTCTACTACACGCAATGGCCCAACGTATAAATTTACTCTTACTCATGTATTATACATTTGTTTCTATATTTTGTATGTATTGTTTGCATACCTTATGTTTTATATAATTATCCATATTTGTTGTATGACTGATTTGTTTGATTGCAGAAAATAAAGTCTTTGAAATGAAAAAATAAAGATTCATGTAATTAAAAAAAAAAATAATATAATATTTTTTTTGGGGGGGGGGGGGGGGGGGGGGGGGTGTTTTGGGGGAAAATCAAAAGAAATCACAATATTTATAAATAATTACATAGAGTGTAATTAGAAGAAAAAAATATCACTGAACAAAAACAGAGACTTTACTCTTGGACATATCATAATTACGGTAAGTCAGCAGCATTCTACACAATAACAATCAATTGCAAGATTGCAGATTGAGAAGTTGACTCGTAAAACTAAGTTCCCAGCCTCGATATACATGCACGATAGTAAAATAGTTCAATCAAAAGCCTCTAAAAATAACTCTGGCTCATGTAAACGCGTAACGCACCGAAAGTCCTAACCATAAAGACGTTAATGACCCCAGCTCATGCCCCAGTTTTTCTTGTGCGATAAACAATTTCTTTGAAACCGCACGTGGTGTCTGGCTAGTTGGCCTTGATAAAAGCACATGGCTGGGCATGGGTCACGGATTATTCGTAACTCAAAACTAAATACAGTTGGGCTGAAGTTTTAAAGGAGGTATAAGTATGGTACTCTGCTGTATGAATTGGTACGAATATGTTTGACGAATTGCCCTGTCCTTTTTGAATCCCTATATCATTACACCTCCAGGAGAAATTTGATCTGTATCCTATAGTTAGTGAAACTTTGGGAAGTTACGCGCAATTAAGGCGCTAATCGCCATGACGAGTAGCTATTTTCATCTCTATTTTGAATCTTTCTTCAAAGCAATAACTCCAATGCGACTTGACGAGGAAGACGTTCAACGAGACAGAATGGCTTCACTCCCAAACAGCAGCCGACTGGTTGACCAACCTTCAGGTGATGGGGAAGTACAAGAGAACTGGCTTGAGAATCTGCCAGGTATGTCCTTGATTAATTAAGTTATCGCTTTATATGCCACAAAGATTATCTCCCTGTCCAACATTGTATTTATCATGGGATAGATACAGTATATTTGAAGGCTTCAAGATTATTTAAATGTTTCCAGTACAAGATCAATCTTTACCAGTGTTTAAAAGGCAATCATGGAGCTAATCAAGACTGGAAATGTCTTTTTGTTGTAAAATCAATTGGTGTCTAAGGTTTTGTACAAATGAGCGACTGTTCGTAGATGCGAAGAAAGCAACCAAAGTGTTGTAAAAGTAATTGCTCCTCAATCCATCGAAACAATTTAGCTTAAGCTTGTCATAAAAAGAGACTAGTTTTTCAGCAATTCTCTAGAAAATGGTCAGAGCTCTATTAAGCTCCCTGTTTTCAATAACAACATCGTCATAATTAATAATGGTGATAATAGTAAAAGTAATGATAGAGATGATGTGGAGCTGTAGTTGAGTGCCCTCTCTACCAAACCAAAAAGATGAATTTGTCTACTTTATGGCCTTTTTATGGCTCGGTGTAAAAATGTCAGAGGTAAAAATGTCAGAGGAAAAAATGTCGGAGGTAAAAATGTCAGAGGTAAAAATGTCAGAGGTAAAAATGTCAGAGGAAAAAATGTCAGAGGTAAAAATGTCAGAGGTAAAAATGTCAGAGGAAAAAATGTCAGAGGTAAAAATGTCAGAGGTAAAAATGTCAGAGGTAAAAATGTCAGAGGTAAAAATGTCAGAGGTAAAAATGTCAGAGGTAAAAATGTCAGAGGTAAAAATGTCAGAGGTAAAAATGTCAGAGGTATAAATGTTAGAGGTATAAAAGAAAAACAAAAGCATGTGCCAAGTTTTTCCTCTTATATGCTTTGCTATATATCCTTCCGAACAGTGGTCAATGCCTAGGCAGAGAAGGCAGACTAATGGGACATGGTTTCTACTCCGAGTTTCGCGCCTTGCAAGCAGTCATCAGGCAACTGATAGCATTCTTAAAAGTACATGATTATCCTACAACCTTGGTACAAATACCCCTAAAATAAGACTTAACTAATAAAATACAATTGGAATTACTCATGAGTATTCTTATTGTATTGTATTCAGGTATTGTATTAGTCTTATTGTATTGTATTCAGGTATTGTATTAGTCTTATTGTATTGTATTGTATTAGTTAAGTCTTATTTTGAGCGTATTTGTACCAAGGTTGTAGAGGAATCATGTACTTTGACGAATGCTATCAGTTGTCTGATGATCGCTTGCAAGGCGTGAAACTCGGAGTAGCAACCATGCATGTCCCATTAGTCTGCCTTATTCAATATTTATATACCGGTATATTATGCTTTTGTATAAGCAAATGGTACTGGTACACTGAGCAAACTTCTGGGGGAAAAGATTTCTAAAATCGAGAAGTTTGGCCATGTTTTATAGGCTGAGTTGTCGCTCCATGGTGTAATCATTAAATAAAAAGAAAAGTCAGTACAGCCCACAAAATAGGATCAGATATCTATGAACCTTCCCCCCCCCCACTTCTCCTTCACTTTTGAAGATTGTTGGACATTTTAACTGCGTGGCAATGACTACTATTATATGTAATTTCCAATAAATGCATATTTCCGACAATTCCACTTTCTTGTGGGCTTGGTATTTTGATACTCTGAAACAAAGCAGAAAGCCATGTTATCAGTGCTAACCGCACCATCTAACCGCACCATCACATTCCCTAAGTGCGCACGTTGCAATAAAATATTGTCGATTCCTATTGCGGTATAAAATAGTCTGGGAAAAAATCAATAAGCAGCTTTGTTACTCCGATACAAAGCAGAAAGCCACCCATGTTACATCAATTAAAGAGAAGGTTCAGTTCTGGGGAAAGGTGAACAATAATGTGTGAGCGTTTGTTATCATTCTTATTATGCAAGTGTGGAAGAACATCAAAGAAAAAAGTTATTCCCTGAAAATCTATTTCAAATGACTTCATATCCCAGATATGACAAGTAGCCTAACAGCTTTAAAATGAGGCCCGATTTGTATGCCATATGTTTGTGTAGTCCCATATCAATATCTTTCTGTGTACAGTGCTTGTTACTTTACCAAGACTGGGCCAAAGATTTTATCATTTTGATGACTCCAAAACCTTGCACTACACACCAATACTTACATGGTTATGCTAGATGATCAACCTTTTCTGATTGCTTCCACACCGTTTCTTTCACAATGCAATCGCAAGAACAGAACTCAACTTTATCTTTAAATGCCAACCGCACCATCACATTCCAGAGAAGCGCGCGCTTTGCAGAGGTTTAGTTTAAATTACATCGTTATTTATAATCGTCGGAGAGTTTAAAGTGGGGATGAGCTTCTGAATCGAGACGGTCTTTTACTTTTTGGAGCGGGTGTTTAGTTTTCGGAGCGAGTTTTTACTTTTCGGAGCAACTTCTTGATTTTCTTATTCTTACTCCACTTCCTTTGCCGCCATGAGGTGCTAAAGCTTTAGCAAAGTTCGGGGCGCCCAGCCCTTATATGTAACTTTTCGTGATTCCTCGTGATTATATGTAACTATTTGTACTAAATGCACTACTCACTTTAACACTTGACTTTTGTCGAGAACTTTCATTTCTTCGTTTGGACTTTGTTCGTCTCTGGAACGTTACACGGGCTAGGTTGCAGGCTGCCACCGGCCAAACCGGTCCGTTTCACAAACATTAACACATCAACCAATTCAAAATATCAACAAATGTTAGACATTCATACATATATATGCAAGCATGATCACAGCAAAATAAATTTCAAAATCTATTTTCCACATTGTATTACCGTCAGGACATGTACGAAATACAACACACAGCCATTTATAAAATTTACATTATGGAAGAAAGGAATATAATAGACTAGCCCATGCAGTAGCAGTACGTCTCGACATTCTGTGTGATAAAAGTGCTGAGATATTATGACGGCACTCATTTTTTTTGCTTGTACCTCTGACATTTTTACGACTGACATTTTTACCTCTGACATTTTTACCTCTGACATTTTTTCCTCTGACATTTTTACCTCTGACATTTTTCCTCTGACATTTTTACCTCTGACATTTTTACCTCTGACATTTTTACCTCTGACATTTTTACCTCTGACATTTTTTCCTCTGACATTTTTACCTCTGACATTTTTACCTCTGACATTTTTTCCTCTGACATTTTTACCTCTGACATTTTTACCTCTGACATTTTTTCCTCTGACATTTTTACCTCTGACATTTTTTCCTCTGACATTTTTACCTCTGACATTTTTTCCTCTGACATTTTTACCTCTGACATTTTTACCTGGCACCCTTTTTATTACTCATATATCATAGAAATTATGGCAAATACTCCAGCATTCTAGGTTATTATGCATGTGGTGCTTTGTACAACGGAGTGGGTTTCATTTAATAATTTTGATTACTTTTTTCGAACTGGTTGGTTAATTGAATGTACATTTTTTTAAATGTTAAAGAATATTTATGACATCTGTATTGTGCTTAGTATGCTAATGTTTTTCAGTGCTTTTTAAGCCCTCCGTATATTGGATCTAAATATTTGGAGGCCAAGAAAAGCCGTTCTGCCTTCCTGAAATGCAACATGAGTTCATGAAATGTTCAGTTTTAAATCCCCCCCCCAAAAAAAAGCACGACACCATGACATTTTTCAAGAGGCCCAATGGAAGTGACGAAATTACTTCAAACCCAAAGAGAAGTCTATCTTGAAACACGTATGATCAGCTTGATATGAATAAAAGACAAAAATCACTGGTAACAAATGAATTTAATCCAAAAAAAAAAAATCCTTTTTGCAGTCACAAAGATGACTACAAATACCATCAGCTCTGTATCTAATTTTCATTTTTGAACTATTTTCCTTTCGTTTTCACTTTAAGATTAATCAGTGTTCTGTTTATTCAAATCCTTCAGAGCTCACCGAACTCATCCTGTGGAAGGTCAGTGAGGTCATTTCACCGCGTAGACTTATGTCATTGGGACTGAAGCTTGGTCTTTCTCAGATAAAGTTGAAGATCCTGCTTGATGAAAGAAGCACCATTTCCCAACAGGAAGAGATAACCTTCAAGATGCTCTACCAGTGGTACAATGACCAAGTAGGTGACCTGTCCAAGTTCTTCTTCAAGGTTCTGACAACAGACGCTGGCCTTAAACAGGAACAGGTCTTCAACTTGTGTAAGCTCCAAAGGTAGTGCTATAATACTGGGAAAATGGATGTACGACGAAATTCGCTAAACAGGGAATGGGATAACAAGTTTCTCTTCAGGGCGTTCCTAGAATGTAAAGAACATATGTAGGACCAACCTTTCTATTACAATATGAGAATGGGGGTAAAAAGTTTCTCTTGGTGATCCTGATGACTGACAAGGACCTATACTAGAAACAAGTCCTCAAATTGTGTAAGTCTAAGGGTAACTATAGATTATTTAGAAAGCATTTCTGAAATAATGTAAAGATGTGATGATGGATCAAATTTTGCTAAATAGAGAAAATGAGAATGGGGAAGACAATTTGTTATAAATGCCATGTTAAATATCTACTCTGAAAACAAAGCTCCCTGCTTTGGTACTACACTGTAAGATTAAAAGTGAAACAAAATCCATTGTGTTTTGGTTTCTTTCAGTTTTTGAGAAGCAGCACACATGCACAAGTTCGTCTGGAAGATCTTTCCAGGATTTTCAGTTGTGGGAAATAGCAGAGGAACTCCATGTAGATAAGCTGATCCCATTGAGTCTTCGATTAGGTATGACCTATGCAAGGATCTGCAGAATTCGAAAGGAAAGCAACCTTCATTCTGTAAATGTTTGCTACAACGTCATCATGCAGTGGCAGAAGGAACAAACATCTCAGACTGACCAGGTTGAAACTCTCGCCAGGATTCTGGACGCCTGCCACGAGAGAAGAAAAGCATACAAGATCCGTAAGTTTTCAGTAGATTCATGTTGTTCCAATGATTAATTTATTTCTTTTTTCAGAAGTGCAACGTCTAAAACACACATATTATTCTTGATTTCATATCCATTTTAATCATTTTAGACTTGATTGAAATATCTCAGAGAATCTACATTCAGTCTAGGTAGCATGGTTACATTTTGGTTGACCAAACAAGACTGAAAAATAGCAAATATATTTCTTTCATCATAGTGGACAGAGTGATTGTAGTATTAGAATGAGCAAAACAGCGAATAGATAATACAGGAGGTGGAAATATTTTGGCATCTACTGTACCTGAAACTAATGCAAAGATGTGTTTTTTAATCTATAGGCCAAAATCATTTGGGTGTCACCAATGAGGGGAAGACATTGCTTATCAGTGAAGACCAGCCTATGAAGGGAGTGACAGGTAAGACATTCTATATTCACTTTTACTTCGGTGTACAGCATTTGCTCCTGCAACAATAATCGTTCAGCATCTCTGACCAAATTCTTAACTTCATCCCTGGACCCAACATGATATACCTGTCTCTAACCCTAGAATCCAAAACCTAACTTAAAGCCCACTTGCAATCCCAACACTAATGCTATACATGTAATGAAGTAAAGCCAGGAGCAATTGTCGTGGTAGCAAATGTCTGGTCAATTTAAGACATTGCCAATATATAATTATCAGCCTATGAAAGGTGTTGCAGGTAAGACATTTTATATTTACCATCACTTCAGGAAGGATTCCAAGTCAGGATGTGCTTCTTAGATGTTTGATTCACCTATAGCAGAACTGCCATGATTGCTTCCCATAAACGTCCAATAACATACACATTATATAGTCCTCTATGCTATTTAATGACACCTATCAATGTTCTAGTTTTTATGTTGGTCTCTGTTTTGGGGCCATATCTTTCTTTTTTTCCTTTTTTGTGTAGAAGAACAAACCAATGCATTTGTTCAAGTTATGTATTGGTGATGAATCTTTGTATTCCTAAAAAATAATTTCATGAATTAAACTGACATAAGCGATGTTTACAGCTAAGCTTATTTTGATAACATGTTCTTGTTCATGAATGGTTCATGTTGTGTCTTTGTTTCCACAGAAGTTCAGCTCAATGTCACCCATTCCAACCAGTTGGTAAGAGAAGAAGCACAAGGTAAAATAAAAGCTCTCCTAGATGCCAGTTCCTCAGAGTTCAGTTTGGTCCCATCCACAGGAATCGCAGCAGATTTTCTAGAAGGGCTGAAGACATTCAGCAACTTGTGTAAGCGTCATTCAGACTTGATGAAGGACTTGGAGAGGAGCATAGGAAGGGATGAATTCTACAAGCTCAATGGATTGACTCATGATTCTATTCATTTCCATGTGAAGGTGTACAACATCGAAGGGCTACGTTGGCTTCAAAGTGATGTCCAAAGCGGGCGCATCGGACATCAGCTTGGAAAGGTGCTCATCTCTGAAAAAACCAAGCAGCAAGTTCAAAAGGAAATCGTTCTAGATGTCGCGCCGGAAGGAACTGGTGTTTGGGATCTACTTTCCCATGCAGTCATTGCCCCAATACTTCCAAGCTCTAGTCCATCAACATATTTTGAGAAGAGGGAAGCATTAAAAGAAGACCGAACATCATCGTCAGATCTCATGGCCCATCACGGACACCCAGTTTTCCAGGAAGCCACTGTCAGAAAGCAGATAGTCACTCAGGAGGAAGAAAATTGTGGTCTCCTAGCTGGTAGTTCTCCTCCGGTAACACCTAGAGAAGTTGCTTCATTGGCATCTCATGTATCAGTGAGACAGGAGAAATGTGGGCCAGAGGATGCTGTGGACAAAGAAAAAGAATCTCTAACAAGCACAGAGAAAGCATATACAGGTAAGAACAATTATATAAAAAATTGAGCTACTTGTCCCTATCCTTACATCTTTTACATTGAATTTGATTTTTTTGTGATTTGTTAAAAGGCACAAACTTTATTTCAAGCCTTTATCGGAACCATGTGTGTTTAATCTGTTGAGGAAACATAACTGAAGTAAAGGGCAATCCAACCCTTGTAAGAACTTCATTTGTATGAAAACAGAAAAATGAGACAAACAGAATGGTGAAAGTTGGAGATAAATTAGATCAAAAATAAGACAACTATAGGTACATTCTCCGATAAAGTGTGCAATTAGAGTTGTACAAATGACAAAATTTCAACATCAGAGATTTCATGAAACTCTTATGAATTAAGAAACTTTAGTGCCTTAAGAATACAAAACAATCAATGGGTGATTTTTGGCATCCAACATTAGTTCAAGAAATAGTTTCAAACACAATGATCCTTTTTAACATTTTAAAACTTTATCTCAAATACGTTACCAGTGGCAATATTTTAGAAAACCTTTGATATTCTGCTTAATTCATGCTTCAAACTGTCAACACCTTTGTAAAAGTACAAGCTGGAACATGTACAGACATCATGGAAACATTTTGTAGTCAACTTTGACCTTTCAGAAATAAAAATTAATGTGATTTGTGAATTATAGGTTAAAATATAAGGCAAAAACATATGTATATTTCTACCTGAAATGGGTAACGCTAAATTGAGTTTCTATCTGTAGTTTAATTATATCAATATAATGTAATTGAATATGAATGAAACGTAATGCACAGGTATTACGCTTGTGAGAGAAAGCACATGGCACGTGACATCTCTACTAGATTTCATAAATTATGGATGCAAAGAAGAATGGTGTATGGTAACGTATCTGACGCATCGGAATTCCCGTTTAACATACGTTATACAACTACAGACTGGACAACAATAAATGCACTCTGACTCATTTGTGTGACATCCAAATATGACTAAGTTCGTAAAAAGACTACCTCCTTCTAACCGTGAAGAACAACCTGTATACATTAAAGTATATATATTTCTACATATACCATGGGAATATTATGTAAAGTACGCTTGAAAACATTCAACCACAAAACAAGAGTGGTGTTCTGATATAGATCTGAAATGTTCAATTACAGACGGCGGCAAAAATGAAGTTGCAGGAAGATTTTCATGAACAAAATACTCTTAAATGTTGTTTCCCTATATTATTCTTGTACTAATAATTGTCTGAAGAAAACATAAACGATGGTAACGTATTTGACAATGCATTATTCTCAACATAATATTGAACGCCGAATAATTCAACAAGTATTTCGATTTAAAAAAAAAATGATACAAAATTTACTTACATCCAATCCAGTCCTATGTATTTTCAGAGCATAATTATACAACTCAAGAGTGCTCTTGACATTCACAATTTATTGTCAGATAAATTTCCGAATCTTTCGATCTCCCCTACTAGGGCTTTAAGACCACAAATGGTGGACATTCAACAAACGAATTCCTTGAACCTTACTTTGAAATGATATTTTTTGCAACACTAGCCAATCCTTCAATTAGAGTAAACTGTTCCGGGGTATACTGAAAGGTTCTCTCAGACTTTCCAAGCGGTGTTGGATGTGATACTACGGTAAGTATATCATCAAAGGGTATCCAAATTACATCAGGTGGATGTGGCCACTTGAAGGTTGTCGCCGTCTTTAATGTCTTACGGACCATGAATGTTATCTTGGCATCACGATCCGCAAGATCCACTTCCAACACCTTCCCCACGTACCACTCATCCGAGTACAACGCTGCAACTATTTGGTCAACAGCTGGTATGTTGTCCACGACACGACCTTCTTCAGCTGTTGGTTGATTATCTTCTACTAATTCATCTGCGGCCTCAGGGGACTTCGGTTTCTTACGTTTCAGACTTCAAATCATCCACCCAGCACACCTGTTTTCTCCCTTTAGGCAGTTGTCACAGTAACATGAAGTGTGTTTCACAAGCAGTCTTTGGTTGACGGGATGAGCAGAATGGACTTTCATGGTGCCTGGAATCGGTTGACAGTCCATGGAAGTTAGCATCTTTGACGCTTCGTCGTAATCTTCCTTTGAGTACATCACGTACGTGATTTCTTTCTCGTGTGAAGACGCCCACCCAAAGAAATCACTGGCATCTTGGATGACCACCTTGCCCTGTTTCACTGCATCTGATGCTTGCCGTTTCGCTGTCCCGCCTACTCCATCACAAACGCTTTTGCCATGACCACACTCGAAGTAGTCCCAGCTAGCGCCTACACCGAAGATGTCATTGTGTTGGCATAGAGTGTTGAAGATGAACCGATTTCGATATTGGGAGGATGGACTATCCGTCCAGTAATGGATGTTCGCCAAGTAAGGAATATGTTCTCTCAGGAGGGGAACAAGCTTCTTTAGAATGGCAACATCAGTCCTCGCATTGTGATCCCCAACTTCAGAAACAAATACGAAACTCTTGTGTTGTAGTTGCCCATCTGCGTCTCTGTAGTATGTCACGACCGGATGAAGCGTTACACTGGTGCTGTTCCAGTACGCGCTCTGGATTTCTTCTGCACTCTGGCAGACAACATTTTCTGCGAAATCCATCTGGACAATCGCATCATGAGGTGGCAATCTCTCCTTTAAGTCAGTCAGTGCCTTGTACTGCGCACGTACCCTGTCTACGTGACCGAGGAATGAAGCATATTCTGTTCCCATTTGCTGGACAAACTCCGCACGGCACTTCTGCACCCTAGCAATCCGCATCTTCTTGTAGCCATTAACATCGACCTTCTGCCATGATTCATATTCGACTTCTTTTACGTTTATTGTGGACAAAAGTTGGGTCATCTTCTCATTACTTACAGTCTTTGCTGCAGTTTCTGGGTTTGGCAAAATGTCTAATCCCAAGTCATGGACGCTCTTTAGTTTAAATGCCATATTCTGATGTATGGTACAGAGGCAGGTGTTTCTAGACAGGACCGACGTTAGTTTAACATGCAATGGACGAAGCTTGCAGAATTTGGAGAATGAAACCTTCACATCAGGATTGTCGCAGCAGAACTTATCGTAAGTATTGCGCAAGTAATCAGTCAGTATGCGATTCTGCACCTTCTTGGTGGCATCCCTTTTGCCAGGCATACATCGGCTAACGTCGTCTCTTTCAAAGAAAGAAAGAACTCTCTTCTGAACGGCAGTCACCCTGCGTTCTCGCAGGCATCGAACTTTGGATAAGGTTGATCGACTGATCCCTGTTTTTTTGTGGAGCACTCTAACGCATCGGTACTTTTTGACTATCTTTCCTGATATCGTACCCAACAAAATCCTTCTCTGGTCTTGTTTTGTAGTGTCCTTTCGTTTCAGTCTTATTTGGTCCGTCAGGACGTTGGCAAACAGCAGCTTCTTGCGCACTGCTTGAGGCAAAGCATCCTGGTCAGACCAGCTTCTCGTAGTTCTGATCTTGTCTTACTTCTAGGAGTCATCGCTGCTAGCGGAGGAGTGGAAGATGATCCTTTGGAATTCTTAGCAATCCTCTGTAATCTTTTCTGGAGTCTTTTCACACGTTTCTTCAGTTCGATATTTTTGGTGGTGGTATCTTTCAGCTGTTTTTGCTTGTCTCTTAGAGCTTTCGACCTTTTTGTGGTGGTGTTTCTTTTTGCGAACGCAAACTGGATTAGCAGTGGCGAAGAACGAGAAGATTGTGAATTTCGTGTCGCCCTACCATGAACTTTTGATTCTGAAGACGTACTGGGGGCTCCATTACCCGAGTGTTTCCCCTTTTTTTCCCCGGTATTTCATTGAGTACAGTCTGTTTTTACGCCGTTTTGCTTCCAACTTTGCCTCATCTTGCTCAGCAACAGGGACGCGATAATGACGTTGTCGTCGTCTCTCTCTTTCTAGAAATGTTGCATCGTTTCTCTTTTTTCTCTCTCTGTATTCTCTCTGAATTTCAGCTCGAGTTTTCCGCATTTTCCTGAAAATAGCGCAAAAAAGAAAGGAAATACGAACAAGGAAGGTTAGACTAGATTTTATGATAAATTATATGACAGATAATACTTATAATATATATACGTTGAAGCCATTGTAAGGACCCACACAAGACAAAAGTGGTCTTACATGTTTGAGGACTTGAGCTGCACTGCTAGATTTTATTACAACCACAAAATGGCTGCCAAGATGGCTGACATGCAGTCAATGAAACAATAATCACCAATCACAAGATTGGACAATAAGTAAGTAACCAATAGAAAAGCTTGTAAAAGATAGAGTGCCATGTGCCATGTGTGCTGGGTTGAATAGCTAAGAGATAAGGAAGAGTGTGCGTGTGTGTGTGGTGCTATAGCAGGTAATGTGAATGAGGATGAATGAATAGGGACAGAACAATAGAAGCCAAGAGCTAGCAGACATGAGAGAATGAATATAGGTCAGAAGTGCACTGAAGCATAACGGAGTGGAAAGCTAAATGTACAGTGTAAAATAAACAAGTAACCACTTGGATCAGTAAAATTAAAACCTTACATAATATTTCATCTTCACAGAAAAATGTCCTCATTTTAAAAGATACTTCGTATTAACATGCATTTGTTTCCGAAGAAAAATGAGTCACATAAAATTTGCTTGAAATACCTGAACAAATCAAATCATGAAGTTTTCCTTCTGTACAATTCCCTTTTTTTTTTTTTAAGAAATAGCATCTATTCATATTAGGGAAAATTAAACTGTTTAAAATGAAAAGGTCACACATATAGCAAATACAAGAAAATGGTATGCTTTCATCAATGAACATCTTCCAAACAACTTCCTAACTTCAATGGGTTCTATCCTTTCTCACCCTGAAAATTCCAGTCTAATCATCTGTAGACATACACATTGAATAATTTCCCTTCTTTATTTTTGCCCTGTCAGTAATGACAAAATATCAAATATTTCATATGCAATTTGGCAATTTTCCAAAAATTACCCCAAAAAAATGTACATGGCAATGTCTTCACCTAAAAAAATATCAATGTTTTGTGAATCGCTGTTAAAAATTCTTTTAAAATAAGTTAGCCAATTGAACAATGAAATACAATGTACACAGAGAGAATATGCACGCATTCTGATATATAACTCTTTCAAAACTGTCTCAGATTTAAGGAGACATTATACAAATACAGTGTCTATGGTCGATATAATCTCGACTACACATGATTTATGTTATGAGAAAAAACACATCTTATGAATTCATGTATCAATAATCTGTTTTAAATCCAAATATCTAAAAACATCAATATAGGACAAATGAATAAAAATATTGTTCAGAAAATGATGTACCCATGTACATGTACACACGTTGACTAATAACATCAATCCTTTTGACACATTTATATAGTCATCGTTGTAAAATAATTCAGGTCAACCCTGTGACCAATACAATCTGAATCTCACATTCTTTTTTTGTTTTGGTATCTTAAAATTCAACACAATTGCAAAATTTGCAATCAAAATTGACATTTTAGTCTTTTTTCTTCTTTTTAAAAATAAAAGATGGGCGCATTAAGGAGTTCATCCAATTGACGTGCAACTAACAAATTCGATGGAAAAAAAACACGACAAAATGTTTGAAAGGTTGTCTTCTTTTTCCTGTTTAAACATTTAAAAACTGACAATTTAATCTTATCTTTACTGCCAATTCCTACGAAAATACCATATAACTTCCAAAACGTTCCCAAATCAACAATTCCCTCAATAACATATCGTCACAAACAATGTGGCGATGGCGGATGCAAGGTATGACAGCGAAAAATTAAAATGTCTTTCAATTATCTATCACTATTGCAAACATTAGTTCTCAAAAGTCTTTAAAGTTTGTAATCTTGAAACTTGGCGGGTACTTTAACCTGTCGACCAGATCTCGAACGTGCGGATGAGGACGGCTGAGGTTGGGGTTGGTCAGCGGATGAGGACGGCTGATGTTGGGGTTGGTCAGCGGATGAGGACGGCTGATGTTGGGGTTGGTCAGCGGATGAGGACGGCTGATGTTGGGGTTGGTCAGCGGATGAGGACGGCTGAGGTTGGCGTTGGTCAGCGGATGAGGACGGCTGATGTTGGGGTTGGTCAGCGGATGAGGACGGCTGAGGTTGGCGTTGGTCAGCTGACGAGGATGGCCAAAGTTGGGATTGGTGAGTCGTCGACCTCAGTTGATATTGGGGTCTGAGTTGAAGTTGGCCAACCGGCGAGGACAGCTGATGTTGGGTTTGGGTAATCGGCAGGGATGGCCTAGGTTGTTGCTGAAGTGGGGCTGAGTCAATTAGTCTGGATTGGTGGCTAGATTTGGTTGGCTGGTTTGATGCTTGTTGCCGAACAGACAAACTTGACCGTGATGGTTGGTCATGATCTGACTGTCGGTGATAGAGGATGCGTTCTGTTGAATTAGTTGGCTGGTTTGAGGCTTGTTGCCGAACAGACAAACTTGACCGTGATGCGATCTGGTGGTCGAGATGACCACGTGATATAGGCTGGTCCATGGCTAGTAGGTTGATTTGACTGCACCTTTCTCCTAGTCTCGTCTTCTGCTGGGGGACCTGGTGGGTACTGTGTCGTTGTCCTCTCAGTCCCATGTATTGACGTAGGCTGTGTGGTTGATGGGGATGGTGGAGTTGACATCACTTGTGGGGCTCTGGCTCGATCCGGTTTCAAACGATTATGATGGACCCGTCGCTTGAACTTTTCATCATGGACATGAACTATGTCATAATTTAGTCCATCATCTGATGAAGAAGATACTCTGAAAGGACCTTTCCAGTTTGGTTCGAGTTCCTGATGTTGGTTGGGTCATGTAACCAAACAAAGTCACCTGTGTCGTACTTGGAAATGCGTTTCTTCACATCGTACTGTCGTTTCTGTTGTTGCTGTTGCTGTCGTGTATTCTGTATGGCGTACTCCCATGCTTTTCTCAATCGCTCAGACAGGTTGGTTGTGTATTCGAGGAGTGTCCTGCCAGATGACAATGGAGGGGGAGTTGAACAGGTGATGTTTGCAGGTGTACGGGCTTCCCTGCCATGCATGATGTAGTATGGCGTCAAACCTGTTGAGGCATGAGTACTTGTGTTGTACGCTAACTGGACTTGATTGATGTGAGTGTCCCATTCTCCTCCTTGATGAGAAATGTACTTCGCAAGTTGATCTTTGATGGTGCGATTACATCGTTCGACTATGCCAGCTCCTTGGGGATGATAGGGTGTCGATTGACTTTTTGATGCCCAATTTGCTGCATAGTTCTTGCACTAATCTCGACTCGAACTGTCGACCTTGGTCTGTGTGCAAAGTCTCTGGAATACCATGTTCTTTCACATATTCTTCAAACAGATGTTTGGCGATGGTTGGAGCAGTCTGATCTTTCATTGGGAAGATATTGACATATTTGCTGAAATGATCGGTCACAACGAGTATGTATAGCAAAATCCTCGTCTTGTAATTGGAAGCTCAGTAATGTCGGCAAAGACCATCTCCAAAGGGCGAGTAGTGGTAATGGGACGTAAGGGTGCTTGATGCTTAGGGGTTGGTAACCGGAAGGCCTCACAAGCTGTGTATGTGTTGCAGAAATCAGTGATTTCCTTTTTCATGAAGGGCCAATAGCACATTGACTCTGCTCTCTGTATTGTGCGATGAGCGCCGAAATGTCCGGATGATGGGTCACCGTGTAACTCTGTGCTGATGTCTTGATCCAGTTGCTGTTCATGTTGAACATCTCCATCACTGTCAAGGATTACACCACGGTAAAGATGAAGGACGTTTGGTGCAGACTGCCTCGTTGCATCATTGGGAGTAGATGCGTTTGTTGATACTCGTGATTTTGATGAAAGAGTCTCGACTGCATTACACAGTGGATTGGTCACCATGTGCTTGAGTAGCTGATCCGTCAATCTTGGAGTGACTTGGCTCTCTTGACTCGGGAGTCTAGATAATGCATCTGCATTTCTGTGTGATTGTCCTTTCTTGTGAATAAGGCTGAACGTGTAGGAATTGAGTTCCAATATCCATCGTGTTCTCTTCCCAGTTGCATCGTCTTGAATTGGGAACTTCCTGAGAGCCAAAAGAGGTTTGTGGTCTGTCAGGATAGTGAAGTGTTGGTGTCTCAGATAATGGCGAAAATGGCGAACAGCTGTAACAATTGTTCTCGATCATAGGTAGACCATTTCTTCTGCGTAGCGCTGAGAGTTTGGCTGAAGTAGGAGATTACACGTTCTTTACCATCTTGAGTCTGTGAGAGGATAGCACCAACTGCATGAAGGGATGCATCCGAAGATAGGATGAACTCCTTTTCAAAGTCTGGATAGGCGAGGAGAGGTGGATTGGTTAGAGCTTCTTTCAGATGTTGAAAAGCAATTTCACACTCTGCTGTCCATACCATGTTGACCTTTTTGTGTAAGGGTCGACAAGGGAGTTGCAATCTTAGAGATACTCGGCACAAAACGTCGGTAGAAAGATGCCAGGCCAAGGAAGGATCGGACATCAGTCGGTGTCCTCGGCTGAGGCCAGGACTTGACTTTCTCAACGTTGTTTGGGTCAGGTTTCACTCCTTCGGTGTTGATTATGTGGCCAAGATACGTAACTTCTTTCTTGAAAAAGCCACACTTTGAGGGTTTGAGTTTGAGTCCAGCGTCTCTGAATCGTTGCAATACTTCTTGGAGGTTCTTGCAATGATCATCGAAGTCCTTGCCCATGACTATGCAGTCATCAAGGTATACAAGGCATGTAGACCAGTGGAGGCCATGTAGAACGGCTTCCATGAGGCGCTGAAATGTCATGGGAGCGTTGACCAGTCCGAATGGCATGACAGTGAACTGGTAAAGCCCTGTGCCTGTGGTAAAAGCAGTCTTCTCTGTATCTTGGGGATCGAGCTTGACCTGCCAATATCCACTTGATAAGTCCATGAGGCTGAAATATGCTGATGAAGAAAGGGAGTCAATTGAATCATCTTGACGTGGAATAGGGTGAGAATCTCGAACAGTTACTGCATTGAGTTTTCTGTAATCCACGCAAAATTGGTATGTGTTGTCCTTCTTCACTATGACGATTGGGCTCGCCCATGGGCTGAAGCTCTCTTCAATGATGCCTCTTTGCAGGAGTTCGTCCACTTGCTCCTGAATTTCCACTCTCATTGCTGGTGAAGTTCGATACGCCCTCTGTCGCATTGGAGTAGCTGTGGTGGTGTCAATGTGGTGATGAATAATGTCAGTCTGACCAATATCCTGAGACGTCGTGCTGAAAATATCACTGTAGGTCTGAAGAAGATGTTCAGCTTTCTTGTACTCTGTTCTCGTGAGTTCTGAAGAAGGGAGAACACCAGCAACTGGCGACTTGTCTGTCACTTGTGGATCAGCATCAGTAGTTACGTTCATGATCTTGTATTCCTCTTCGGTATCCCCAGTAATGGAGAAGAATTGACCAAGGCAGGTGTCTGCAGGTAAATCAACTGCTTCGTCAGAGGGATTAATGAGGCGTACCAGAATAAGACCATCTTGAGGCTTGAACAGAGATCTGGCACCGATAACAGGAATGTGATCTTGCAATGTTGGTTCAAAGTAGCCATCGTAGTCTCTTGGTACGATGTCGAACTGTGGCGACGACAATCTTCCCTGGACGTGAGTTTCGCAGCTTGGGGGAATCCGGGCTTGTCCAACAAGAGACACTTTACATTTCAGCGGGGCTTGGTATTGCTGACGATCGATGAAGGGAATAACATTTCCAGGCATGTTGAACGATGTTGACGATAATGCAGGCATTCTGGCTGTCAATAAAGTCCCATCCAAGGACAACTGAATGAGTGATGTTGCGTGCAACAACGAACTTGTGTTGTGTAGCCTTGTTCCCTAAGTGCAGAGATGGTACGATTGTTCCAATGGTGTCTACCAGCCCACCTGTGATAGTAGATGCCATGGATGTCAACTTTTCCAACGGGCTCCTTTGCGATGCTGGAATGGATGACAAAAATTTGGCACTCAACAGAGAGATGAATGATCCACTATCTACGAGTGCCAATACATAGACATTGTCGATAACGATAGGGATGTAGGGCGATTTCTTTGGCGAAATAGGTGCTATTCGTATTGGGGCCTTGGTGTGTGTAGTTGATGATTGGCCCTCGTCCTCAACTACCAGAAGTTTCCCTGCTGCTGGTCTTCGAAACGAACTTGACGATAGGGAGCCTGTCTATGGGAGTCGACTTGATAACCTGCAGTGGAAGGATGCAGCTGCTGATTTCGGCTGCTAGATGATTCATACGGCCGTCGAGAGGGCGAAGTCCTAGATTGGTGCGCGTAGCTCCGATTAGGGCTTGGAGATGTGCGTCCTCCATATTGATCTGAATATCCGCGTCTTCCATATCCAGGAGATCTGTGTCTTGCATAGTCTGGAGATCTCTGTCTCGAATATTCTGGAGATCTTTGTCTTGCATATTCTGGAGATCTCTGTCTTGCATATTCTGGAGATCTGTGTCTCCGGTAGCCACGACTTGGTGATGGTGTAGTGATTCAGCCCGAGCCAATACGGCTCTGGCGGATATATGCGCGCAAGTCCCGCATTTGGGCGACACCCGCGGTAGTTTCCGCGGTCATGCCGATCCCTGGTACAGGAGATTTGAACTGAGACTAGCAACCGCGCAACACGCCGTTTGCTATGGTCTCCTTGGATCTCGAGTCTGCGTAGCTTCGTGGAGCTCCACCGTCGAGTCTTCGATATTCTACAGTTCTACAAGCAATGGTAGGATTTAACCTTACTTGAGCTTCTAATTAATTATCAGTATCGTAGTTGTCTATAACCGCCCCGTCACTATAATGGCGTAATCGCGACTTAACCGAACCTGTTCGGGCTAGTTTTTTTTAGCGCAAATATGTTTGAGCCACCATCTTGTCGGCATTCACTTGTGTGCCTTGTAAGCTTGTTTTTTCCCCGTTTGTAGTTGGTTATTGCTGTAGATTAGTAGTTTAGGGACTCGAAGGGTATTTTTAGGGCTGTATTCCGGTTTTGGGGTACTCATTTCAGTGTTTTGGGGATAGTTTTTTGTGGTCGCACACATGTTAGACCTGGAAGCTTGGCAGCTGGAGACGGCTTTCTTCCAGAAGCTTTGGTATTCAAGGTATTCAAGGTATGTCCGAGCCGCCATCTTGAATACATTCACTCGTATGTTGAAGGGATTTTTTATTTTTGGAACTTTTTTCATAGGGCCTTATAAGCTCATATTTTTTCATTTCTTGTCTGCTTAGGGTTGTAGGATAGTTTTTTTTAGGGACTCGTTGGTATTTTTACGGCCGTATTTCGGTTTTTGACATCGGTTTCGGTCATTTTTTGTACCTAAATTTGCTCACTTTTTTCTACTCACTAGACTGGTTGTACAGCCGTTTTTTGTCGTGCTCGTAGTTTTTACCCTCTCGCCAGAGTTTTATACTGTGGAGATAATTCCACGGTGTTCTTTTTCGGTGAGGTATAGGGTTGTTTAAGTAGAACTTAGTAAGTAGGGGTAGGCTCTAATTAGACTAGTTTCAACCCTCTCGCCGAAGTATTATTACCGTGGAGATAATTCCACGGTGTTTTTCGGTGAGGTATACTATGGGTATAGGGTTGTTTAAGTAGGAGTAAAATTAGTGAGTAGGAGTCATTAAATTAGTTTCAACCCTCTCGCCGAAGTATTATTACCGTGGAGATAATTCCACGGTGTTTTTCGGTGAGGTATACTATGGGTATAGGGTTGTTTAAGTAGGAATTTTTTAGTAAGAAACTAAGTAAGATTATGAAAGAAACTAAGTAAGTTATTTAGTAGGCAATAGGTCTTTCCTGTAAGAAACTAAGTAAGTAAGCAAGTATTTTCCTTTAAGAAACTAAGTAAGCAAGAAGTATTTTCCTTGAAGGAACTACGTACGTTAGTAAGTAAGCAAGAAGGAAGGATTGGGTAGGTACACTGTACCTAAGTGGGATTTTTGACTGTCAGTCTTGTTTTGTATAATATCTGTGGATTTGGGGTTAAATCGTGGGTGGTATTTAATTTCATCTTCATTTCATCATTACTTATATTGTAGACTACGGCCATCTCGCCGAGCATTATACCGTGGAGATAGTTCCGCGGTGTTTTTCGGTGAGGTATGTTGCCGGTTTAAGTGTAGTAGGGTTTAGTTTTGGCCCGCTCGCTGAAGCTGTTCACCGTGGAGATAATTCCGCGGTGTTTTTTGGTGAGGTTTAGGGTTTCAGTATTTACCTGTCAGGCACTTAGCAAGCTATTAGGAAACTAAGTAGGGTATTATTAAGTAAGCAAGAAGGAAGGATTGTTTGTGTAATTAATTTTATCATTTGGCTATTTAATCGTTGCTGATTTAAAGCCGGTTATGGCCTCAGCAAGGGTTAAAGTTAATTATGTGACTGAGGAGACCCTTCTGAGGGTTGTCGATAAAACAAAGTCTGGCAAAATTATGAAGTGGAGGGAGGAATGTGGTAGCTTAACAGAGGAATTATTTTTGCTGTGTCCCCGTCTCCATGAAGCCAAGGAGCTTTTACGTTTATTTGATTTTGAGCCTTATCAGGCTAAGGAAGTTTTAAGCAGGTACAGGGGGAGGGGACTGAGCAAATCCAGTCTGTCCAGGGTCCCGATCCCGTTCCCCCAACTACAGGTGGAGGCCCAGCTGGGCCTATAGCCGGGTCTGCGGCTGAATCACAGGCTAGGAGCTCGCCGCAACCGGCCGAGCCCTCCCCAGCCGAGCCCTCCGCCGACTATCGGCTTAGGGACGATAGCAGTCTACCTTCCAGGGAACCCCACGTAATAATTACCCCACGTAATAATTATTGTTATCCCCCTTCTAGGGATACGGTTGAGGAGCCGGGAGTTTATCGTCATAGGCAACCCTATCGTTACCCAACAGTTTCCAAAGGTCGAGATGTTCCCCGTCCGGCTCCTGTGGAGGACCGGGGGAAGGTCACAACGCCTTTTGAAGTTCAGGCCAGGAATGACATTGGCAATTTAAAGGAGGAGGTCGCTAGTCTTAAGACACGTGCGTATAACACCGATTGTATACTAGCAGAAATACTAAAGACTGTTAAGTCTTTGGAGGTTTCTATGCTGTCCCATGCCCGCTCTCTATCTCCCTTGGCTACTGAAGTTCCGGGAAACCTGGAGGGGTCGGAGAGCGAGGCCGATCTCCGATCTGGAAACCAAGAGGCCTACAATCGGTGAATACTGGTGTAGTTAATGTTAGTGACCCGCCTGACTCTTCGGTCGGTCCCTTGGACAAGGTATATAATGTTAGTGACCCGCCTGACTCTTCGGTCGGTCCCTTGGACAAGGTAAATAATGTTAGTGACCCGCCTGACTCTTCGGTCGGTCCCTTTGTCAAGGTAAATAATATTAGTGACCCGCCTGACTCTTCGGTCGGTCCCTTTGTCCAGGTAGTTAATGTTAGTTACCCGCCTGACAAGGTGCAGAGTAAGGGTAATATGGTCCCTGTGGAGGTGGTAGTGTTAAATAAAATAAGAAGCAGTTCTATGTTTTATGTGCCTATTTTATTTGGGAACGTTAAGTTAAGGGCAATTGTAGATACCACTGCTGAAGTTTCCATTGTTTCTGATAAATTCCTCTCCCTTCTGGATCCAGCACCCCCTATCCTTCAAACTGTTGTCCTAAGGACGGCCGACCAGGGTCTGAGAATGACATCTATGAAGGTCGGCCCTGTTCCTATTAAGTTAGGTCGATCATTGTTTGAGGAAGTTGTATACTGTGCCCCGTTAGAGGATGATATGTTACTTGGGCTAGATTTCTTACAGAAATATGGTATTGATATCTCCATAACTCAGTCCAAGCTTATTGTCGGGGGGGGGGGGGAGAGGTACATATGTACTATGGAACAGATTCCAGGGCAGCCTGTATCCAGAGAGTTTGTGTCGCTAGGACGGCCGTAGTGCCTCCTTCTAGTGGGAAGCGGGTAAGATGTAAGGTTGTTGGGAGTCCAGGGCTCCACAGTAAGGACCTTTCTCTTCTCCAGCCCACCCACAGGCTCCCATTTTGGATTCCTCGGATCGTGTTTGATCGGGGGAAATAACATGTTTGTCTTCATCAATAGTGATCTGTCAGTTTATGACAGGTTCAGTGATCCAATCAGAGTTCTACTTCAAGTGTCTCTCCAAGTACTTCGGTCTTTAGCCATCCGTTTCATGTTTGTCTTAAGTATATATATTATGGTTCACTATCAAAGCCATTCACAACGGCTCGTCCGCAAGGACATGGTGCCGGTTCTATTTTGGATTCCTCGGATCGTGTTTGATCGGGGGAAATAACATGTTTGTCTTAAGTATATATATTTTAGTTCACTTTTGTTTACACTGTTTAATTTCATTGTAAATCGTCCATTCTGAGTTCCTGAACCTTAAGTGTTGATGTTTTTAGACTGAATAGATAACAATTAAATAAAACTGAAACGTTTCTGCTTCGGTTAGCGGAGTTATCTATGCTGAATTAGCTGCTCCGCTTTAAGAGCTGACTAGGAAGCATTCTTTCCACAGGGAGACAGAGCACCCATGTGTGTTCGAGGCCATAAAACGGCCGTCTTTTGATATCTCCCAAGTGGCACTATGTGGTTCCAATAATAAGTCAGAATATGATCATGTTTTGGGGAGTAATTCCTCTGGAGTAATTCCTCTGGATCAACAAGAGCCTTTTGGATTTGCTTGATGGTGTTGTGGGCCTGGGTGCCCTGAATGATACCAGGAACTTGCCGGGAGTGGCTATTGTGCCCCCGGGTGCCGAGTGGCCCAGAGAATGTAATCTTATTTTGTTGAAGTGTTTTCACCTTCTATATCATTTTCCATCTGATTTCAGTGATCTGCTTTTATCATTCTAATACTTCTTATATGCACCGTTTGGACTGCCTGTAGGGAGGCGTTTGGCTCTCATGTGGGATTGCCCAGTTTCTGGACATTGTACCATCCAAACTGCACTTGGGGAATGGGGAGCCATTGGGCTCTTCCCCTTTTCTGCACACTTATTGCCATTCATCATTTATGTTGATCACTCACACTTTCATGCTCGGTCACCTTTGGAATTTAATGTAATGCCCCGGTTAATCCCTTACGCCTGTGCCAAGACGTTTTGCTATTTTTCATTATGTATAACTGATATTTTAACTGCTATTTTTGGTCACTTGGACATTTCCGGGACTTGAATCCTATTTAGTAATTAAATATACCAAGCTAGAGATGCTAGAATATTTCTGGTTCCCTGAACATTCCTGGGGCCTGGTTTTCAGCATTATACACTCTAGCTGAAATTTCCATAAGTATTTTCTGTTGGAAACGGGCGTTTTTGTAGTTTTGGGATTGCTCAGTCTTTGTATACATGTACTTTATATAATATTTCCCGTACCAAATTTTGGAATACAGTACTTATTAAGGTATGATAAAGGCGCCCGCCCTCTGGAAAGGCCAAGACTTCACCGGTGCTGGCAAGGAGGGTCCCTGACCCATCCACCAGCGGGAACGGCGTGACCCCGCACTGCGGTACGGGAGTAGTTTTAAGTTAGTTTTAGTTTAGTTTAAGTTAGAAGTAGGCTTCAAACTCATTAAGTGGGGAATAATGTAGTGATTCAGCCCGAGCCAATACGGCTCTGGCGGATATATGCGCGCAAGTCCCGCATTTGGGTGACACCCGCGGTAGTTTCCGCGGTCATGCCGATCCCTGGGTACAGGAGATTTGAACTGAGACTAGCAACCGCGCAACACGCCGTTTGCTATGGTCTCCTTGGATCTCGAGTCTACGTAGCTTCGTGGAGCTCCACCGTCGAGTCTTCGATATTCTACAGTTCTACAAGCAATGGTAGGATTTAACCTTACTTGAGCTTCTAATTAATTATCAGTATCGTAGTTGTCTATAACCGCCCCGTCACTATAATGGCGAACCATGACGTTCCAGGTTTCCTCCCTCATGGCCACGTCCTGAAGGGCTTCCACCACGTTGCTGAGATCTGCTAGGCCTTTCAACTGTCTCTAACTTTAAGGACATCCTGTCCAGCTTCTTCTCTAACTCGTTGAGTCTTGGCAGTAGCAGTCGTAAGACTGAAGATTCTGCAGGCGTCTTGTCCTGGACCCGATCATCTACAGCTGCTACTATACCAAAATCGTGTGCTTGGTGTGCTCTTTCTACACGAAGTGCAATCTTCAACGCCTCGTCAAAATCAAACCCTCCGAGCGCGTGAATCTTTACTTGAAGCGGTTTGTCTACCCCGGCAACAAATCGTCGAAATCTCTCACCACCCTTCGCATTTTCATCATAAGAGGGGAAAGCCTCTTCTACTAAGGAAGCAATGGCTAATGCAAACACTTCTAAAGGCTCACCTGGTTGGCGAGTTCGGGCAGTAATACAAGACTTGAATGTGTCAATAAACTGTGTCCGGCCGAAAACCTGAGAGAGTTTCTCTTTCATCTTCTTGAAATCCTTCTTGTCCGAAGCAGACAAGCTCTCCCACACGATGAAGGCTGATCCTGCTAGTCTTGCCGGAAGGAGGAGGGTTAAGTTGATAGAAGTGTCTGAAAACGCCTGTGCAGCAACTTCAAATCGACGTATCCATTGACGGAAGTCCTTGCCGTTCTCTCCTGTAAACACTTCTGGCAATTCCATGCGATACGACGCCATACTGTAGGAGTTATATGCAATCGACTCAACAGATATGATCATCAACAAAGTATCAACACAGTAAAACTTACTGAATGAGTGTGAAGGGGGGGGGGGGGGTCACTCAGAGTGCAGATGAAGAAAATGCAAACTCAACAGTTGAAATATCTGTGGCGAGCAGCTATGATGGAAGGAGGGTGTATTCTGCAACTGGTTATGTTGCTACGCCAACACTATGTAGAATATGCAGGTTTATACGGCAGAATGCTGTAATGTACGGCAGCCAAAGGCAGACTATACATGCAAATTGGATGTGATAAGTTGCTTGAAAATACAGAACTGTATGTAGGGTGAAGAAAAGTAACCTCAGCCACCGATGAAGGAAGAATGCAGGAATATCCACCAAAATACAGCTCCAGTATGAAGAAGGGTAAAAGAAATCTTACTTACTGATGAAGGATGAATGAAGGAATTCACAAAATTACTGATGTAGGAAGAAATCAAGGCTCGCAAAAGCTCAAGATAAAACTTCAGTAATAATGAAGGAGGTTGAATACACACAAAAACTAACTGCCTCAGCTTAACATGAAGGGAGGTCAATCAGTGACAAGAAGGGTGATACCATGCTCTCAAACATTCACATTCATATACAGATGGAGGGAGAATTTCACCTTGCAACTCACCACTAAAAACACTGCAGGAATTTCTACATATGAAGGAAGGCTGCAATTACAGTTTAGTGCAGAAAAGCCACTGCTGGCACCAGTGCCAGCACCGCTGCCACCAGTTGTAAGGACCCACACAAGACAAAAGTGGTCTTACATGTTTGAGGACTTGAGCTGCACTGCTAGATTTTATTACAACCACAAAATGGCTGCCAAGATGGCTGACATGCAGTCCATGAAACAATAATCACCAATCACAAGATTGGACAATAAGTAAGTAACCAATAGAAAAGCTTGTAAAAGATAGAGTGCCATGTGCCATGTGTGCTGGGTTGAATAGCTAAGAGATAAGGAAGAGTGTGTGTGTGTGGTGCTATAGCAGGTAATGTGAATGAGGATGAATGAATAGGGACAGAACAATAGAAGCCAAGAGCTAGCAGCCATGAGAGAATGAATGTAGGTCAGAAGTGCACTGAAGCATAACGGAGTGGAAAGCTAAATGTACAGTGTAAAATAAACAAGTAACCACTTGGATCAGTAAAATTAAAACCTTACACCATGAATAACAAATACAAATCTCATCAGATACGTTACTACTCCGATCAGAAAAGAATTGAGAACAAGAAAAGGAGAGAGAAGATTGTGAATGTGTCAGCAGAACAGGTTAAAATGTACATTATTAATAATTACATAATGTATAGACATACATATTTCATAGACATGGACATTAAAATGAGAAATATAAATCCTGTCAGATACGTTACCATTCTGATCAGATACGTTACCGCATCTAATTAGTTAAGTTAGAAATGCATGCAAGCTATACAACATACATAATATAAGCCGTAGTACTGATGCTATATCCACATGTCGTAATTACATCAAAATAATTATTCGATCCAGTATCAATATACTCCTAATATGCGGCCAATCAAAGCTATGTGCTTTTTAGGCATAACTCATTCAAGGCATTACTCACCTACACGTGACTGGAAACCCCTAGCATACGCACTTGGATGACATTACTCTGGAAAGCTGCATCGGACATGAAGCCATGCACGCTTCGAAAAAGTAGAGCACGTGGTCGAAGTTTAAACTGCCCGCCAAAAGGTGATGCGCGCTGACTTTGCCACGTGGTAACCTCGTGCATTTTACTAGTAACGTATTTGATTGTATTTGATTGTAACGTATCTGATGTGCTGTTTCTGTTCTCTTCCATTTTGCACAAAAATAATAATTTTCTCAAGTAAATTCTGGTGTGTATTTGAACATTAGCTTAGGTACACAAGAGCACTTGAGCTTTTGTGTTTATTTCCAGCATATCTTTTTCTTAATTAAGCAAAGTTGAAGTAACTTATCTGATATTAGCTCATCGTAACGTTAGTTTTTCCTGTAGTTGAATCTGCATATATTTTTGTAACAAGAGATTCAATGTATATATCAAGGTGCCATATAATCTTGAGGTTGGCTTTGTTTAAAACGTTTAAGTACACTGCTATGCGGCTTTCATCGAAAGGGTGCGGTGCGGTGCGGCGCGGTGTGGTGTGCTCAACGCACCCTTTCGATAAAAGCGGGGGGGCTTTTCTCGAAAGGGTGCGTTGAGAGGGGAGTACCGTTTTAACACACCCTTTCGATAAAAGCGGGGGGGGGGGGGGGGGGGGGGGGGGCTTTTCTCGAAAGGTTGCGTCGACTAGTCTTTCGCATCAGTCGTTTAAAATGAGGATCTAGGACAGAAGGTAATAGTTGCCAATTTAAGTATATCGAAAATGTATTAAATAAAATGGAATGGTCTTGATTACAGAGTGGTCTCTTTCGTTATTACTATATGTTGATGGGGGAGACAGAGAGAAGGAAAAAAGGGAAAGGGAAAGGGAAGATAAAAGGAAAGAAAGAAGGATAAGAAGAAAAGAGGGAAACGGGGGGGGGGGTGGGCGAAAGGCTCTTGCCTCCTCCTCACCCCCCCCCCCCCCCCCGCCAAAAAATAAATAAGAGAGAGAGAGAAGGGAAAGGGAAAGGGAAAGAAAATATAAAAGGAAAGAAAGGAGAGGAAGAAGGGAAGAGGGAAACGGGGGAAGGGCGAAAGGCTCTTACCCCCCCCCCCGCCAAAAAATAAATAAGAGAGAGAGAGAGAGAGAGAGAGAGAGAGAAGGGAAAGAAAGAAGAGGAATAAGAAGGAAAGAGGGAAACGGGGGAAGGGCGAAGGGCTCTTGCCTCCTCCCTCCCCCCGCCAAAAATAAATAAGAGAGAGAGAGAGAAGGGAAAGGGAAAGAAAATATCAAAGGAAAGAAAGAAGAGGAATAAGAAGGAAAGAGGGAAACGTGGGAAGGGCGAAGGGCTCTTGCCTCCTCCCTCCCCACCCTCCGCCAAAAAAAAAATAAGAGATAGAGAGAGAAGGGAAAGGGAAAGGGAAAGAGAATATAAAAGGAAAGAAAGAAGAGGAAGAAGAAGGAAACGGGGGCGAAGGGCTCTTGCCTCCCCCCCCCCCCCGCCAAAAAAATAAATAACAGAGAGAGAGAGAGAAGGGAAAGGGAAAGAGAAGATAAAAGGAAAGAAAGAAGAGGCAGAAGAAGAAAAGAGGGAAACGGGGGCGAAGGGCTCTTGCCCTCCCCCTGCCAAAAAATAAATAAGAGAGAGAGAGAGAGAGAGAGAGAGAGAAGGAAAGGGAAAGGGAAAGAGAATATAAAAGGAAAAAAAGAAGAGGAAGAAGAAGGAAACGGGGGCGAAGGGCTCTTGCCTCCCCCCCCCGCCAAAAAAATAAATAACAGAGAGAGAGAGAGAAGGGAAAGGGAAAGAGAAGATAAAAGGAAAGAAAGAAGAGGCAGAAGAAGAAAAGAGGGAAACGGGGGCGAAGGGCTCTTGCCCTCCCCCCGCCAAAAATTAAATAAGAGAGAGAGAGAGAGAAAGGAAAGGGAAAGAAAATATCAAAGAAAAGAAAGAAGAGGAATAAGAAGGAAAGAGGGAAACGTGGGAAGGGCGAAGGGCTCTTGCCTCCTCCCTTCCCACCCTCCGCCAAAAAAAAATAAGAGATAGAGAGAGAAGGGAAAGGGAAAGGGAAAGAGAAGATAAAAGGAAAGAAAGAAGAGGAAGAAAAGAGGGAAACGGGGGCGAAGGGCTCTTGCCTCCCCCCGCCAAAAAATAAATGAGAGAGAGAGAGAGAAGGAAAGGGAAAGACAAAGAGAATAAAAAAGGAAGGAAGAAGAATAAGAAGAAAAGAGGGGCTCTTGCCTCCCCCCCCCCCCCCCGCCAAAAAATAAATAAGAGAGAGAAGGGAAAGGGAAAGAGAAGATAAAAGGAAAGAAAGAAGAGGAAGAAGAAGGAAACGGGGGCGAAGGGCTCTTGCCTCCCCCCCCGCCAAAAAAATAAATAACAGAGAGAGAGAGAGAAGGGAAAGGGAAAGAGAAGATAAAGGAAAGAAAGAAGAGGCAGAAGAAGAAAAGAGGGAAACGGGGGCGAAGGGCTCTTGCCCTCCCCCGCCAAAAAATAAATAAGAGAGAGAGAGAGAGAGAGAAGGGAAAGGGAAAGGGAAAGAGAATATAAAAGGAAAGAAAGAAGAGGAAGAAGAATAAGAAGAAAAGAGGGAAAAGGGGGCGAAGGGCTGTTGCCTCCTCCCCCCCCCCCCGGCAAAAAATAAATAAGAGAGAGAGAAAGAAGGGAAAGGGAAAGAGAAGAAAAAAGAAGGGAAACGGGGGCGAAGGGCTCTTGCCCCCCCCCCCCCCGCTAAAAAATAAATAAGTGAGAGAGAGAGATAGAGAGAAGGGAAAGGGAAAGGGAAAGAGAATAAAAAGGAAAGAAAGAAGAGAAAGAAGAATAAGAAGAAAAGAGGTAAACAGGGGCGAAGGGCTCTTGCCTCTTTCCCCCCCCCCCCCGCCAACAAATAAATAGGAGAGAGAGAGAGAGATAGAGAGAAGGGGAAAGGGAAAGGGAAAGAAAATATAAAAGGAAAGAAAGAAGAAGAAGAAGGAAAGAGGGAAACGGGGGAAGGGCGAAAGGCTCTTACCTCCCCCCCCCCCCGCCAAAAAAAAAATAAGAGAGAGAGAGAGAGAAGGAAAGGGAAAGAGAAGATAAAAGGAAAGAAAGAAGAGGAAGAAGAAGAGAAGAGGGAAACAGGGGCAAAGGGCTCTTGCCTCCTTTCTTTTCTTTCTTTTCCTTTCTTTCCTATTCTCCCTCTTTTTCGTTTTTCTCTTTCTTTCTTCTTTTTTCTTTCCTTTCTTTTCTTTTTTCTTTTTCTTTTCTTTTTTCTTTTTTTTTTCTTTCTTTCCTTTCTTTTCTTTTTTTTTTCTTTCTTTTCTTTTTCCTTTTTTCCTTTTTTTCCCTTTCCCTCTCTTTTTCCCCTCCCCCTTTTCTCTTTTTTCCCGACGGCAGCGCAATTTTACCGACAATATCCTGACAGGTGGGGGGGGGGGGTGTCGCACCCCCACACCCCCCTTTGGAGACGCCCCTGTCTACGCCACTGTTGACGACCACAAGGCTATCAATACAAATTAAGACATATTAATGAAGATTCTTTTTTAATGTTGCAGAGAGATAAGTATTTTCTCTATGAACTTGTTTAATGGAAGGACAATAAATAATATTTAAAACATGAAAACTATAGCGGTATAATGAAGAGAGAGATGATTTAAGTCATACTTTTTTTCAATGTGATTGGAGTAGACTTGAGGCTGGGGGGGGGGGGGCCCTAAGATTTCGGCCGTTTCACAGCCGATCGCCGCGAAAATGTGCATGCATGTCAAGTGAAGTGTATAAAATACTATGGTAATTTCAATTTTTTGAAAAATTCACTCATTTGCATATCTATGGTAATTTATGCAAACAAGGTCAGAGAATTCACATTTTTACCCATAAATCATATATAATTCATATTCAAGCGTTCTTTTTCACTACATATATTCGTTAGAATAATAATACAACAAAGTTGGAAGAGCCAGTTTATCCCTATGTTATCTCTTGTTTTGATAATTTGTATTTATGTATTATATTGTTATTGTTGTTTTATTACATTTCTAACCACAATTCAACTATTTTGAACCAAAAACAAACACATTAACTTGAAACAAGACCAAATAACCAATGTTTTCTCTTTTTTTAAAAGAATAAATGGTACTTCCATATGTTTGGTACATAAATCACAAAAAAGAGCGATTTTAGGGCTGACATGCAAAAACAAAAGGTCACGTGACTTCGCAACTATACGTCCGATTTTCAACAAAAAAATGTTTCAAAAGATGCGTAAGACTCGAAAGAAAAAAGTCATGAAAGAAAAACTTTATATCTGCCGCGGTTCCGGAGTAGTCGCGAAATTACTAGAGAGCACTAATCTTTTTTGGGGGGCCCTCGAAAATTTGAAAAATCGTACCCCCCCCCCTTGAACGCCAGGGGGGGGGGCCTATCTCCCAAAACGGTAAAATTAACGTGTTTTTTACACGTTTTTTTCACAGGGCGGAGCCCTCAGAAGCTCAAGGGTATTAAACATCAAAATTAACGTCGGATAAGCATTATTTTATACCTTATTTGTGAAAGTGGCAGGACACAATTTGATTTTATACCTTATTTGTGACAGTGGCAGGACACAATTTGGTGTTGGGTCCAGGGGGCGGAGCCTCCAGAAGCTCAGGAGTTTTGTACATTAAATTATTATTATTATTTTATACCTTATTTGTGACACAGGGGTCACGAATTGGCCTGGGGGTCCAGGGGGTGGAGCCCCCGGAAGCTCAGGGGGTTTGGACAATAAATAACGGTCAGATGAGCATATTTTTATATCTGTTTGTGACACTGGCAGGACACAAATTGGTGCTGGATCCAAGGGGCGGAGCCCCTAAAAAGTGAGGGGTTTTATACATTAAATTATCGTCAGATGAGCATATTTTTATATCTATTTGTGACACTGGCAGGACACATATTCTTCTTCCTCTTCTTTTTTTCCTTTTATCTTCTCTTTCCCTTTCCTTCTCTCTATCTCTCTGATTTATTTTTTGGCGGGGAGTGGAGGGAGGAGGCAAGAGCCCTTCGCCCCCGTTTCCCTCTTTTCTTATTCTTTTTCCTCTTCTTTCTTTCCTTTTAGATTTTCTTTCCTTCTCCCTTCTCTCTCTCTCTCTCTCTCTCTCTTATTTATTTATTTGGGCGGGGGGGGGGGGGGGGGGAGGTAAGAGCCCTTCGCCCTTCCCCCGTTTCCCTCTTTCCTTCTTATTCTTTGTCCTCTTCTTTCTTTCCTTTTATATTTTCTTTCCCTCTCCCTTCTCTCTCTCTCTCTCTCTTATTTTTTTTTTTTTTGGCGGGAGGGGGAGGTAAGAGCCCTTCGCCCTCCCCCCGTTTCCCTCTTTTATTCTTCTTCCTCTTCTTTCTTTCCTTTTATCTTCTCTTTTCCTTTCCCTTTCCCTTCTCTCTCTTATTTATTTTTTGGCGGGGGGGGGGGGGAGGGAGGAGGCAAGAGCCTTCGCCCCCGTTTCCCTCTTTTCTTATTCTTTTTCCTCTTCTTTCTTTCCTTTTAGATTTTCTTTCCCTCTCCCTTCTTTCTCTCTCTCTCTCTCTCTCTTTGTCCTCTTCTTTCTTTCCTTTTATATTTTCTTTCCCTCTCCCTTCCCTCTCTCTCTTATTTATTATTTGGCGAGGGGAGGCAAGAGCCCTTCGACCTCCCCCGTTTCCCTCTTTTATTCTTCTTCCTCTTCTTTCTTTCCTTTTATCTTCTCTTTCCCTTTCCCTTCTCTCTCTTTCTTAATTATTTTGTTGGCGGGGGGGGGGGGGGGGGAGGTAAAAGCCCTTTGCCCCGTTTCCTTCTTTTCTTCTTCCTCTTCTTTCTTTCTTTTTATATTTTCTTTCCCTTTCCCTTTCCCTTCTCTCTCTCTCTTATTTATTTTTTGGCGGGGGGGGGGGGGGGCGGAGGGTGAGGAGGAGGCAAGAGCCCTTCGCCCCCCCCCCCGTTTCCCTCTTTTCTTCTTATTCTTTTTTTTTCTTTTTATATTTTCTTTCCCTTTCCCTTTCCCTTCTCTCTCTCTCTTATTTATTTTTTGGCGGGGGGGGGGGGGGCGGGGGGGTGAGGAGGAGGCAAGAGCCTTTCGCCCCCCCCGTTTCCCTCTTTTCTTCTTATTCTTCTTTCTTTCTTTTTATCTTCCCTTTCCCTTTCCCTTTTTCCTTCTCTCTGCCTCCCCCATCAACATAGTAATAACGAAAGAGACCACTCTGTAATCAAGACCATTCCATTTTATTTAATACATTTTCGATATACTTAAATTGGCAACTATTACCTTCTGTCCCAGATCCTCATTTTAAACGACTGATGCGAAAGACTAGTCGACGCAACCTTTCGAGAAAAGCCCCCCCCCCCCGCTTTTATCGAAAGGGTGTGTTGAAACGGTACTCCGCTCTCAACGCATCCTTTCGAGAAAAGCCCCCCCCCCTCTTTTATCGAATGGGTGCGTTGAGCACACCACACCGCGCCGCACCGCACCGCACCCTTTCGATGGAAGCCCTAATTAAGATCCGTGTAATGAAGGCATTGTTTTTCCAAGTAGGAACTCTATGGCTGCGAGACATGGGCATTAGAAAAGGCAGACAGGGGAGCCATAATCTGCCTTTGAAATGTGGTGTTGGAGGAAGCTATTACTTGGGATATCATGAAGAGATTACATCACCAATGGACACAATTAATGTCCATCATCGGAGATCAACCGCCACTTGCTACCAGGATTGACAAGTACAAGCTACAATAGTTTGTTCACGTTAGCAGAAGATCAAGAGACAACCTTGACAAATTATCATTCAAGGTATATTTGAAGGAACATGTAACGAAGGAAGACTTAAAGGGAGGCTTTACTACTGCAGCTAGAAGGGATTAGACCACCCAGAGAGCCATCGAAGTCACTGTGACAGGTGGCTATCTCATTAACTCAGCTCTCATTTAACATAAGAAAAAGAGGATCATGGGGGACCAACAGGCACCGATTTGGGAAGTTTTCTATATAGAGGGAGCAAGTAGCTACAAGTAGGACAGTGTGCCTTTAAGCTCAGATGGAATGACGACCCTAGGGAAATCACTAGCCACCCTCTAAATACTAAATACTCTACCGGATTGCAGGAGACAGATGCCGATCGAAAGGTCTCATCAAACGGGTCACAAGGGTGAGCCATGATCTATATGACAACGACGACGACGAACAGTGAGAGATAGTTTCTTGGAGGGCAGCAGTGACGCGGGACTCAGTTGGAAGACTCTTGATCCGTTATGACCTCTAGATACTCTTGGATCTGTCAAACACCAAGCAAACATCATCAAAATTTCATCCACAGTAGAGCACAACCATCAATGGCTGTACAAGGTTGTTCCAGTGTCTCATGCCTGGCTGACATCTCAACTTTTGTCAAATTCTATAAGTCCGCCTTTGACATGGGAGTGCTCATTTCCAGAATCATCAAAGAGTGCTGTTGGGACTGGTGAAAGCTCTTATGATAAAATGTCCTTGACATTGACCTCTCTATAACTTGCCTGCAGTCCTATTACTCTGGAGTAGATCAACTTTTCATAGACTTTCGTACCCCAACATTAACTTCTCCATGGCTGCCATGGTTTGAACTTTCTTTGAAATTGTGTCATAGAATCCACCAGGTAATTTCTTTTGAAACTCATGCATCTGTCTAGTACAGATGTCAACTGCTTATCCACATTCACTGACGTTGGAGCAATGCTGGTCTAAATAAAGCCTATCAATGGAATAATAATGTGTGCCGTAAAACCACTTCTCACCGATTTGATGAAAATGAATTCTTTCATAGCCATTTTTGTTTCTTGACATAATAGGTGTAGGGAATTGGAGACCGTAGGGAATTGGAGACCACCAAGCCTGAACCAATCACTGTCGGTCCGTGTTGGCTCCAATATTGCTATAGCGCCATTGTGTGGCCTTTAGCAAAACTACTGCATATATCCAATTCATTTCGAAGACTACACTGCGTTCTCTCTCCGAGAAAATTGGCAAAATTGACCAAGATAAACAATTTTGATCGTAAAATGTTGCTCTGGTATAAAAACACAATTTTCACTGAATCAGTGTATGCAGATATTTAGGGGTGGCTCTTAAAAATTAGTTTTGAAAGGAAGTTTATGAGGTGTGCCAACCATCACAGAAAATTATGGCCATCGTGTGTTGTGAATGGGTGCTGCAATGCACATTATGAATGGTGTCTGATCAGAAATGTGTGTAGGCAATGGGGGACACCAGGTCCAAGATGGGGGCCTACTTTCCCCCAGTTGTCCATTTCATGTTGAAAGGCACTATCATGAAACATGTTTGGTTGTTCGTGTCACCATTCTAATTTGAATGCATTTCATTTTAAGAAGTTGTTTCTATGCTGTGAGTTTGAGTAATGTAAAAGTCACATTGCCAGAACATTATTCTGAAAGTATTTAAACATAATTTAAAGCACCTTTATTACTGTAAACAAAAAACTACAGAAATATTTTGGGCCACATTGTTTTAAAATCGTTTCAAAATTACAGTAAGTTCATTGGCTGCATGTATCTCTTTCAAAAAGTGTTTGAAGTAACTATAACAATCCCATTTTCATTCAAATTGTATTCAAAATGTCTTGATTTGTAACTGTCCCTTATTACCTCCATATATAGGTAATGAGAGACCTTTGGTGATGACGTCATTAATCATTAATTGTTATCTTATTAATCAGTTACATCATGACCACAATTTTGTTACCAAATAAAGAGAAAAAATAGTACTGAAGAGAATACAAAACTGTCTGTATGTGTAACATTGTTCAAGTTTATGTAAATTATGCAAATGTGCGTAAGGGTCTTCAATTCCCCATACCTACCCTATCTATAAAATTTGGACCAAACAAGATGAAAGATGAATGCAGCACAACTGCAATTGTTGCCCCCCAAAAAAGCATTTAATATGATTTCGACGTGACATAGATTTAAGAAATTGGCATTTGGCTGGCACACATATTTTATTCAAATTAATGTTTATAGAGGGCGCTATTTCAAAATATGCAAATAAGCTGGTCATCAATGGCCATGCAACATCACAAAACATTTTTTGAGTGATGGTCCTAGAGGGATACAGACATTTGGCTGCCCAAAATTATAGAAAAAATCCTTATTATATATTTATTATTCATTTTTAAAGGAAATTCATGTACTTTGGCGGCCATTTTGTATGACGTCATATATCTTAAATTGCTCAAGGCTGACAGAGTGTCAGCAATTGGATTCTTGAAATAGAAGCTTTAGGCAATCAAAATCCATTGGAAAAAAAAAACTATAGACCCTAAAACAAGGTTAGGCCAATAATCTGGATTTGGCTGCCGGACTAGTATATTTGTATTTTTAAAAGATGTCAGATTTGAGGATTTATGACGATTTTCCGAGAAACCATTCAACAGGCCATAACATTCCACAAAGACTGAATTTTAGAGTTACAACAAATTTGATGACCCTAGTATAGTTGTGGCTACCTTGAGTGTAAACAACAAATCGATTCAATGAGTGAAACACATGAGGGTATTCCATTTTTTGTAGGGGAGTTTTATAAATTGAGGTGCATTTTCACCACGCAAAATAACACTGCAAGTCAATGGACGATCAGCGGGCCATGTCACACATGGCTGAAAAGACAATATTCTATTAAATAATTTAACATATTTCCCACATGCCTATAACAATGAAACTACGCAGAATTGTAGTTAAAGGTATGCTTGGAATATATGTGAAATAAAAATTAAAAAATATTGTTTAGTTTTTTAAAAATAAATTTACAAAAAATGCTATTTCTATCAACTGACTACTGTTGTGTGTGTTTGTGTGTGTGCGTGGGGCAGACTGTGTGCACAGGCAGTGTGATCACCCTAAGAAACAATCGTATTTCAATATATTAATTACACAATTTCTCTTCTCTTTTTTTTCCCAGATGATTTCGGGATATCCGTTCCACCTTTAGTAGACTACTTAAAGACCATTTTAAGGGAATATAGTGACGGTCAGATCATAAAGGTAAACCATTCACTACTTTCGTAGTTATAATGGGATTCATCGAAGGATCATTAAAATACTCAAAATTTCTGGAAAATAAGCATAGTTCCTCTTATGAAATTTGGAGCATTGTCGCCCCGGCTGCACTGCCGTTCATTGTTGTGGTAGAAATAGGGTACATAACCCTAAAAACTAGATATATGGCATTTGTGATGACCACAAAAGGGCACAATTTGTAACCGGCAGGGGAAATACAGGTAAAAGGAGGCACTTATCAAAGAGCAACTATTTGAAATAGTAAAAATAACAAATCAAGGTACGAACCAGAGGTCAAAAGGGGCATTTAGAAGAAGGGGGAATGGGCATTTATATGAAAGTAAAATGGGGCACTTATTATAAATGAAAGAGGCCCGTGTCAAAGTAAACAGGGCACTTTCATACTCAGAAAGGGGCACTTATTAAAGGGGGAAAGATGCACTTATTGCAAGGGGAATATAACAGATGAAGGGATACGTATTGCAAAAAGAAACTGGGCACGTTTCAAAGTGAAAAAGGGCACTTATCAGAGGTAAAAAGAGGCACATCTCGCACCTGCTAAGGGGCACTCATCATAGATGAAAAAGGGCACTTATAAGAAAGGGAAAGGGGGCATTTATTAGGACCGGAATAGGGTACCTGTCAGAATCGATACGGGGCATTTATCAGAGGTAAAAAGGGACACTAATGACGAGAGGGAAGGGGCACTTAGTAGAAAGAAAAATGGCATTTGTCTAAAGTTAAAATTTGCACTTTGGGAGGTACTTGAGAAAGTGTTAGGGCACTGTACCCCCTTGTCCATCCCACGCCTCCAAGAGCACCACCTCGCATATGGAGAATAAATAGTAGGGAGCTTCTACTTTTTATTAATAATTTTCAAGATATAAACCTCGTTCAGTGTATTGACTAATATGCATTGACCACGTACTAAATACAGCTGTCTTGGCTTTATATAGACTTTGAACTATTACAAAAAAATCATTAAAAAAAAGGTACGAGTCAGTTATGTTCTTAACTGACTACACATAGTCCGATCCCCGAGAGGGAGGTGGTGGGAATGGTGGTTTACCATTAATTTGAGGTTTCGAAACGTGAAGAGAACAAGTTCAGTGTACATGCATGGTCTTTTTTTAAAGAGCACATGTCCTAATAAATTGACGCTGCTTTGCCTTTGCAGGAGCTTGTTCAGAACGCTGAAGATGCCGGCGCAGATACTGTCAAATTCCTGTATGATGTAAGGCAGTTTGGGACCGAGACGCTGTACCTAGATTCCCTAGCACCTTACCAAGGTCCATCCCTCTACTCCTTCAACAACGCCAAGTTCAAGAAAGCCGACTGGGATGGGATTCAGACACCTGCCCGCAGCAACAAGAAGACGGATCGCTTGAAGGTTGGACGTTTCGGCATTGGATTCAACTCCGTGTACCACATAACAGGTGAGAACGATAAGTACAAATAGATACATTATACGAAAAAATGAAAGCACACAACATTATAGTTGTGTGCTTCCCGACATGTTCCTATAATGACCTAGTTAATATTCTCACAATATTTCACTGTGGTGATACCACCCCACCCCCTGCCTGTGCTGAAATAAAGACCCTTAAAAGTCGTTTCGTTATAGATCACAGTAGTTAGCCCCTCCTGAGGCAAAGGTCTTGATACTCTGGGGTTGTTTTCCAGCGCCTATTGGCTATTAAAATGTGCTTTTATGGAAAGTGGTTTATCTGTGTAAGATGAAGTAATTACTTGCTATTCTAAGATGAAACTAAATGAGTTTGAAAAGTCAGAGCATAATCACCATAGTAATAGTTGATAATAGTAGTTACTGTCGAGTTTGGTCTCTTCAGACAAAGCTGTAAAAAAAAAAACGATTTAAAAGAAACAAGCGTCATGTTAAGTTATTCCATACGGAAACATTAATCTCATCAATCATTTGATTGTGTCATATACTTTTTTGCATTGTGCGCATTATTGTTTTATTATTCTTTATACTTTTCGATTACTTTTCAGATTTACCGAGCATCATGAGCGACCAAAAGCTGGCATTCATTGATCCATTAGAGGAACATTTTTTTGACAAGCGTGGTCGAGTCAAAACTGGATGGCAATTTGGTCTCAGATCCGACAGCGACATATTCTCGAAGAACGAAGACCAGTTTCAACCCTACCACAACATATTTCCCGGAGTGACAGGAGGGATTTCTGCAGGATATTTCGACGGCACGTTGTTCAGATTTCCTCTGCGGCATGCCGCAAATAGTTTAAGTGACAAAATTTACAGCGATGAAGGCACATTAAGCGAGCTCCTCCTGGCTTTTCGAGCTGATGCTGATGTTGCTATGCTGTTTTTGCGCTCTTTGAATAACATCGAGGTGCTGGAGAGGCCATCCGATCTGCAAGAGCCATCACTAGTTGTACGAGTTCGAAGGGAACACGATCCAGAAACACATCCACCGGGAAAGGAATTTTCTTCACGTCTAGAAACTTACTGCTCTGATGTCAGTGGGCGCAGAGGGCCAATCAAGTTGATTGATTGTGTGACATTCACTACCGAAACACCGGAGGCATCCAAGGCACAACACTGGGTTGTTAGTCATCATATCGCAGGGGATAGCATGTCTCGAGAGCTTTCCGATTTGGCCGAGAAGCAAAGTTATCTCCCGTGGGCAGCTGTTGCTATTCCCGTAAGTTCTTCAGAGCCAAGAAGTGTAACAGGTGAAGCAGAGAATAACAACATTGGTAGAGTGTTCTGCTTTCTTCCCCTGCCACCTGGTGAGGAGAGTCGGACGGGTTTACCAGTTCATGTGCATGGATTCTTTGCTGTCAATAGCGATCGCCGCGGGATCAAGTGGCCCGGACCTGACCAAACGGACACTCCAGCACAATGGAACCAACTTCTTGTGAGAGAACTTATTCCCATTGTATATGTCGACGCGATCAAATACGCCATTAGTAGTCACACCTCCCAGGACAAAGTGACCGCCGATTGCATCTATCGATCGTGGCCAGATCATGAAGAGGTTCGTGGAAACTGGGACATTCTCTTGGAACCATTCTACTATGCTCTCTTCCAGGAAACTATCATACATAGCGACAACAATGGGTGGATGAACATCGCCGACGTCCACTTCAACGAATTGAATGTGGATGAAGATATGGAAAAGGCCATCCTCAAGTGTTTCAACATCAAAGGCATTGCATACACAAGGGTTCCCAATGTGTGCAGACAGGCCATCAAGAAGTTCTATAAAGATCAGATATCCACTGTTTCTGCTTCCAGCCTTTGCCGTTGCCTTCGTGAAGATCCTGCGATTTTGACCAAGCTCAATGCTGATGAGAAGCTTCTGATCCTTGAGTTCATCTTGCGAGAGGACGCCAGACAGGATCTGGAAGGATTATGTCTTCTTCCTCTCGATGACGGAAGCGTCCACTTCTTCTCGAGTTCTGATGAAAAGAAAGTGTACATACCAACCACCAAGTTCCACCGACAGCTTGTACCAGGAGGAAATCATCGATTCATCAGAACGGTACCAGAGGACAAGCCGCTTCATCAACTCCTGTCCAATATGGGTGTGTTTTGGTTTTCATTATTTTATCCTCTAACCGAATTACCTTGGGTAAAGTTGAGAAATTCAGCAACATAGATTATGATTGAAAGTGGCCTCATTTGAGATAAACTTAGAGATTGTTAATTACAGCTGGAATTATTAAACTAATTTCGTCACAATTTTATGTGGAAATTTTTCCTTCGAATAGAAAGTATACAGCTAGGTATCTGAAAATCAGGTTTTAATCCTTACAATGGAATGAGTTAGTCCACTGATATATGGGGGGGGGGGGGGGAGGCGAAGTGTCAACCACTTTCCTGTAGAAACTGCCGCAGGCACATTTCTTTGATTTGTTTTTGTTCAATTTACTAGATTGTATCACAAAAGTACATTCATTGGTGCAAACTGGATAGATTAACTTTTAAAAATGGGCAAAATATTTGAGCGGATTGTGCATAGCCTGAATTCTTTAGTCGGGCATCGTCGAAACTTAATTCTTATATTTTCCTACTATTTAAAAGTGATGCCAAATACGACCTCATGGGATCGTTTTCATAACCTTTATTGACACTTTATCAAATAACTTCAACAATAGAGGCATAGCAAATACAGAAACGATTAACTTTTGTGTAAATAAATTAACAATTGTAATTATTCTTTATTTCATGTGCAGATGGGCGTTATCAGCTAAAAGCATTAACCCTTGATGCAGTAGCTGAGCTCTTGAAGACCAGTATGAAAACTCGGATAGACGATCAAGGGACCTGGGTACAAGACACAGACGGGCCTTCTCTAAATACATGGCTTGAAAAGGTCTGGTCAATGCTGTACAGAGAGAGTTCAAGTAAGTTACTTCTCTTTGAAGGTATCCATCTTGTACCGTTGTTTGAGGCCGATGGTGAGGGAAGAAGATTACTACCACTGTGCCCAAAGTCGGGAATTATCCAGAGAAGTCACCAAAGTCTCACATTGACAAATGATCTGGCAAACATTCTACAACAGATTGGAGTGACAGTCACAAACTGTCCTGATTATGTTCTCCGCCATCCAGCTATCATGCGTGACGAATATATCAAGATGCCAACATCAGAAGGGATAGTTAAATGCCTTCTGCTTTCAGATGTTGAACTACTGGTCCAAATATTCCATTCCTTCTCCCCCATTGATAGAGATGTTCTCGTAGAATATCTTGCACAGGCAAAACTCTCCCATGATGGTAAGAAACTTCTAAGTTGCCTACCACTATTTGAAAGAGTCGATGGAACCGGAAATTCAAACAAACCTTTGGTCAGTATTGAACAATGCGAAGGGTACATCGAATGTTGCCAAGACGATATTCCTGCTCCATTGAAGCTCAAGGGGCTCTTGATCAATGGAAGAATAAAATCTAAATGTCTGCTACAGAAGTTAGAAGTCTGTCTATTATCAAAATATCAGGTGATAATGAATGTCTTGGAAGAAGTTCATGAAAGGCAGTTGTACTCCAAGCAAGAAAAACAGCTCGTCTTGCAGTGGATAATGGAGCACTGGGAAGATATCAAAGTCAACTGCAAGTCCAGCGTAGACATTCTGCGTCATATGAAATTCATCCCCAACAAGGCTAATTCTTTATTGTCTCCCTGCGAACTCCTTGATCCAAGGGATCCATTGCTTGACGAACTGTTTGCCTCTCAAGGAGTATTTCCAGGCGCACCATTTGATTCACCGCAGGTTATAGAAGCTTTCCAACAGCTTGGCATGCGTGGACCACGTGAAGTTACTTCATCCGAGTTGATTACATGTGTTGAGATGGTTGCTGAATCTCAAAGCCCAGAAAAGGCTCGAACGCTACTAGAGCTCCTCACAAGTAACCAAAGCCTTCTCGAAAAATCTGTCATTGATCATATGAAACAGAAGCAATGCATTCCTTGCAGACAGTCTCCTCCAGAGTATTACCCCTTAGCTATTGAGTGGTATGGTAAACGTTCTACGAGACTGTTAACTCCCCACGAAATTCTGAGGGAAAAGAAGCTAGCTGTACTGACATGTGGAGCCTCAAAATGCTTTACTTCCCAGGAGGACGAGAGTCGTTTCTCTACAGTCTACACAAAGATTGGAATGAATATCCCATCTCCAATAATTTCGGATGTCATGACACAGTTCGAAGACTGTGTCAGGTATGCAGAAGACAGAACTGGGGAAGATGTTACTGATATAGTACCAATGCTTAAGGAGATCTATTCATGTCTAATGGAAGCGTGGCGCCAGGACAAGAACACCAAGAACCTCATCCTCAATCGAGCTAAAGTTTGTATCTGGAATGGAAGTGGCTTTTCAGAACCAAGCAAAATGTGTGCGGTAAAACTTCCATTTCATCTAGCTCCTTACATGGCATCTATTCCGCAATCTACTATTGCATTTGCAGACTTGTTTGAAGCGCTCGGAGTTGAAAAAAACATGGCGGCAAATTCCAATGCTCTGGTTGACATACTGCATGAGATCAAGAAGAGATGTGACGATTCAAAAACTGATGTAGCCTTCCAACAAGGACAGCGCCAACTTGTACTGCAGATCCTGCACCATCTACACGCCGGAGAGCTCCCAGAAGAAGCTCGGGCACGCTTACTCGTTCCATCGCAAAAAGGAGAATGTCATCTTATTCCAGTTGATGAGAGCGCATACGTGGACAGAGAGTGGTTGAGACAAAGCACTGACAATGAGGAGATGGATGACGGAGAAGATTTTACTTTGATTCATTTAGATATCTCAATGGACCTTGCAATATTCCTCCAAGTACGACCTGTCAGTCGACTTCTTCTAGATACAGAAGAATCGCAGGGTTTTACACCAGCTGGGCAGCATGAACCCTTAACTATGCGCTTGTGGAATATTCTCAAGAACAACTATGTGGACACCGCCATCATTAGTGAAATGATACAGAATGCGGAAGATGCAGGAGCTCAGGAAGTTCGCTTTCTCATTGATATGAGAAAAAACGAAAATGCAAATCTGAAATTATTCGATCCTGAAATGAGGTCTTGTCAGGGACCAGCCCTTTGGGTATACAACGATGCCGTATTCACAGACCAAGACTTTGAAAACATTCTCCGTCTTGGAGGGCGTACCAAAGAAAAGGACGCTGAAAAGATTGGGAAGTTTGGGACCGGTTTCAACTCGGTGTACCTCCTAACTGATGTTCCAAGTTTGGTTAGTAGGAACTACATGCAGTGTTTCGACCCTCATACCACACACCTTGGAAACGTTCTCCGGGACAAGAGTCAACCTGGTGTACGTCTCAGATTGAATAGCACCAAAGCACTCCGGAGATTCCCAGATCAGTTCAAGCCATTCAAGGGAGTGTTTGGGCTCGATTTCAGTAGAGGAAATGAGCCATTCAACTACAACGGAACACTCTTTAGACTGCCCCTCCGTTCTAAAGAAGCTGCACAGAAAAGCCAAATATGCAAGGAGAGCTACGATGGGGAGAAACTGATCAACCTGATGCAGAAAATGTGGGAATCATCACAAAACCTCCTGGTGTTCACCAAACAGGTGAAGAAGGTTTCCCTATTCTACCTTTCTGAGAATTCTAGCGATCCTACCAGGGCTGAGGAGTTACTCACCATACAGAAGACCATGCATTATCCTAGGGTGAAGGATGACGGCACCGTCGTGTCAACTGAATCATTCCGCTGCCAACTGACCTCAAGGGGAGCAGAATTATTGCCACACATCAATGAAATAGGCAATCAGGAGCATACGAGTTCTTTCAACACCTTTAAAGTTGTATGCAAGACTTCGAAACAAGCATCAGTTGTTGCACAGTCTCAGGAAGGAAAGTCACATGGGCTATCTCCAGAGGCTGCCGTAGCTATCCCATTGAATGTAAGAGATTTGCAGAAAATCGAGGGGGAGATCTACTGCGGTCTACCTTTGTCAGTTCCAAGCCTGCTTCCATTTCACATTGATGGTAGGTTCGCCATTAACGAAGATCGAAGAAGTCTACAATCACCGACAACACATGGGGTGACTGTCTTTGAAAGATGGAATCATATATTGCTCTCTGACGTGATTTGCCGAGCATATGTCTCTCTTCTATCAGACAAAGAGTTCATTCAACAAATCAAGAATACATACGGGACAGATGTGTCACCGGAGTTGTTCTGGCCTGATGTTGATAAAGTACCTGAGAATTCAGTGTGTTCAGGGCTTTTTAATGCTTTCTACAAAACGATAATTTGCGGATTGGATGGCAAACAACCAGCAGTCTTCTGGACAAATGACGAACCTCGTCAGTTTCACAATGTAGTATTTCTCGGCGAGGAACTGCAAACGATGAAAGGAATCAAGGACGACTTTGTACAGATTTTGACAACGTACCTGAAGGAGTACTGTCACAGTGGCCGTATGGTGGAAGTGATAGAGCTATCAAAGAAGACGTGGCAAGCACTCGAGAGGGCAGGAGTACGTGATATGGTAGAGACGAGAACATACAATCTGAACAGGTTGTTTGATGAAGCGTTCCTGCCATATTTAGATAAAGTGCCACAGGATCTGAGAGACCGCCTCATTCTCTTTGCGCTTGAAATGGACGGTAACCTGCATCAGAAACTTCGAGATGTGAAATGCATCACCGTCTCAGGAGGAGCCGAACTAAAGACACCCTGCGCCCTCATGCATCATGATGACCCTACACTCCGTGAATTGTTTGAGCTTCAGGGAGTATTTCCAGGTGCACCATTTGATTCAGCTCATCTGATGCCGGTATTCAACCGCCTTGGTATGCGAGGACCGAATGAAGTTACTCCAGTTGAGATGGTAGAATGTGTTGATCTAGTTGAGAAAACACAGTGCCCCAAGAAGGCCAGAGCTTTATTCGATCTCCTCGGGAAGAACCCTGGTCATTTTGACCGTTCACTGGCCGACGGCAGCACTGTAAGAGATTTCATGATGAACAAACGATGTATCCCTTGTAAACAGTCTCCGCCAGAATATTACCCCCCAGATTTCGAATGGCGTGGGAACACTCCATCCTGTCTCACAACTCCCCAAGAGATTTTGATAGAAACGAAACAAGCAGTGCTAATGTCTGGAGCTTCCAAGTCTTTTATTTCTCAACAAGATGTTCTGTTTTCCACAGCATTCACTCTGCTTGGAATAACATGCCACACTCCAGTAATCTCGGACGTCATAGCACAAATAGAACATTGTGTGAAGTATGCCACATACAGAACAGAACAAGATGTAACAGACATAATACCGATGCTCAAGGAGATCTATGCATTTCTGAGGAAAGAATGGCAACGTGATTCCAACGTCAGAAACTATATATTGGATCGAGTAAAGTGTTGTGTGTGGAATGGCAACGGCTTTTCAGAACCAAGCAAAATGTGTACAGGTAATCTCCCGTTCGATCTAGCTCCTTACATGGCATCTATTCCCCAGGCTACTTGTGCGTTTAAAGATTTGTTTGAGGCGCTTGGGGTCAAAAGGAACATCGACACTAATTCGGAAGCTCTGGTTGAAATACAACATGAAATCAAGAGCAAATGTGACGTCCTAGGAGCAAATGTAACCTTCCAACAAAGACAGCGCCAACTTGTACTGCAGATCCTTCACCATCTTCATGCCACAGGAGAGCTTTCAAAAGAAGCTCGGGTACGCTTACTTGTTCCATCGCAAAGAGGAGAATGTCATCTCATTCCAGTTGATGAGAGCGCATACGTGGACAGAGAGTGGTTGAGACAAAGCACCGACAATGAGGAGATGGATGACGATGACGACTTTACTTTGATTCATTCAGATATCTCAATGAAACTTGCAATATTCCTCCACGTACGACCGTCAGTCGACTTCTCCTAGATACAGAAGAATTGAAGGGTTTCACACCAGCTGGGCAGCATGAACCCCTGACTATGCGCTTGTGGAATATTCTCAAAAACAACTATGTGGACACCGCCATCGTTAGTGAAATGATACAAAATGCGGAAGATGCAGGAGCTCAGGAAGTTCGCTTTCTCATTGATATGAGAAAAAACGAAAATGCAAACCTGAAACTATTCGATCCTGAAATGAAGTCTTGTCATGGACCAGCCCTTTGGGTATACAACGATGCCGTATTCACAGACCAAGACTTTGAAAATATTCTTCGTCTTGGAGGGCGTACCAAGGAAAAGGACGCTGAAAAGATTGGGAAGTTTGGGACCGGTTTCAACTCGGTGTACCGCCTAACTGATGTTCCAAGTTTGGTTAGTAGGAACTACATGCAGTGTTTCGACCCTCATACCACACACCTTGGAAACGTTCTCCCGAACAAGAGTCAACCTGGGGTTCGTCTCAGATTGAATAGCTCCAAACCACTCCGGAGATTCTCAGATCAGTTCAAGCCATTCAAGGGAGTGTTCGGGCTCGATTTCAGTGGAGGAAATGAGCCATTCAACTACAACGGAACACTCTTTAGACTGCCCCTCCGTTCTAAAGAAGCTGCACAGAAAAGCCAAATATGTAAGGAAAGCTACGATGGGGAGAAACTGATCAACCTGATGCAGAAAATGTGGGAATCATCACAAAACCTCCTGGTGTTCACCAAAAAGGTAAAGAAGGTTGCCCTGTTCTACCTTTCTGAGAATTCTAGCGATCCTTCGAGGGCTGACGAGTTACTCACCATACAGAAGACCGTGCGATCTCCGAGGATGAAGGACGATAGTACCGTCATTTCAACTGAATCAATCCACTGCACAATGACTGCAAAGGGAAATGAAATGATGTCACAGAAACATGAAGTTAGTGGAGACCTGGACATAGTCAAAGTGATATGCAAGACTTCAGAACAGGCAGCATCTCTCGCAAAATCTCCAGAAGGCAAAGAGTGTGGACTTTCACCTGAAGGTGCGGTTGCCTTTCCTTTTCATAGACCACCAATGTCTGAATCTGAGAAGCAGATCTACTGCTTTCTTCCCCTCTCAATTCCCAGCTTGTTCCCGGTACATATCAACGGATCTTTCGCTGTAAAAGAGGATCGGCGGAGTCTTCACATGCCAGTGCCCGATGGAAGGTTGCTATCTGAGAAATGGAATCACATACTTCTTACAGATGTGATATGCAGAGCGTACGTTGCACTCTTGTCTGACAGTGAGTTTATTCAACAAGTGAATGACACATATGGCTCAGATATTTCTCCTGAGGAGTTGTGGCCAGATATTGATGACATACCAAATAATTCAGAATGTTCGGCTCTGTTTGACGCTTTCTACAAAGCAATGGTATATGGGTTTGATGGCCGTGAATCATCATTGTTCTGGAAAGATGGCAAATCGCATCAGTTCACGAATGTTGTGTTCCTTAGTGAAGAAGTTCAGAAAGAGACATCAGTCAGTGATGTGGTAACCAAGGTACTACGCGACCATCTCCCCTCAATGGAAGTGATGTCATTGACCGAGAAAACTTGGAGAGCCATAAGAAGAGTAGAGCTGATAGATGAAGTTCTCAAGAGAACTTATGATTTCAACAGGTTCTTCGATGAAGTCTTTCTACCACACATCATTCAGATGCCGGACAACATCAGAAATCAACTGGTTTTGTTTGCACTCAATAAAAGTGAAGACACACTACAGCAGAAACTAAAAGATGTGGAATGCATACCAGTAGAGAGAGGATCTGAACTGCGGAAACCTTGTGATCTAGTACACCCGAAAGGCAAAGCTGCACCTTTGTACTCGGAGTCTAAAAAGGTTTTCCCTCTAAGAGAAAAATTCAATGGCACCAACACATTAGCGTCACTATCTAAGCTAGGAATGGTGAAAGACTATCTTCATGAAGATATTTTCGTCGAGCGATGCGAGACTGTTCACATTCTGCATTCAAGCTGTATGGAAGGAGCTCAAACGAGATGCCATGCTGTACTGAAGTATCTTTCGGAGATGTTGAGGAGTGAATGGAATGGGAAGAAAAACCTCAGAGAAAGGCTTGCGAGTATCCCATTCTTGCCTATCTTGTGTGAAGAAAACAGAGATCCAGCTCTACCATGGGTGGAAAGGGACTGTGCTTATGCATCTGCTAACGATGTGTACTCTCATTCTAAAACATATTTGGTAAGCAGCACAACACACGTTGTAGATGAATCAAAACAGTGGAAGCTTTCCTGGAAAGTAGAGCACTTTCTTGGTCTTTCAGATAAATATCCCTCTGTCCAAGACGTACTCAAGCAGTTCTCGAACTTTCGTATTCACTACGAAATGAATACTGAATGCATTTCTGATCATCAGTTACAAATGATATGCGAGGCGGTCTATGAGCGTGTTGAAATCGCATGTAAAGACAATAGTCCAGACATCTCCAACGAAGATCTTCAGAATCAATCATTCTTCCTTGTAGATCGCAAGTTTGTAGTGGCCTCTATGGTTGCCTATGGAGGTAGAGATCTTCCACCGTATCTATTTAAAGCTTCTCAGTTCCTGAAACAATATCCAAGTCTTCTGGAACGTGCAGCATTAAAGAGGGAATTTGATGCCGGAGACTATCAAGGTGTTCTCCAATCTATACACGAGGATAGCAGTGGGGAACCTTTAGATGATGGGGTCTTGGAGGTTGCCATCCTAGCTGCCGAGCGACTAGCCAGTTTCCTAAAAGATGATGATGATGGGAAACCAACTCCAGATAGATTTCTCCCAGATGAGCACAAGTGCATGAGGCCTGTATTAGATCTCTGCTACAGTGACGTTGACTGGTTTGAATACGACGAAGTCAAACTCCATAAGTGTCACATGAGAATCAGTCTTTTGCTTGCAAAGAAGTTGAAAGTGAAGGGTGTTCGACAACAGGTGCTCCGGCCATTAGATATGGATTTCCCTGGAGAAGAATTTGGCCAGCATGAGGAACTTACAAACCGTATCAAGAGAATTCTTGATTCATACCCGTCTGATGAAACAATACTAAAAGAACTTCTTCAGAATGCAGATGATGCTGGGGCAACTGAAATCCACTTTGTCTACGATAATCGCTTACATAGTGGAAATAAGCTTCTAGGAGATGACATGAAAGCTTTGCAGGGACCTGCTCTTTGTGTCTTCAACAACAAGTCTTTTACAGATGACGATATTCGTGGGATACAGAATCTTGGAGAAGGTAGCAAAGCTGATCACATAGGAAAGATAGGCCGTTATGGGGTCGGTTTCAATGCGGTGTATCAACTCACGGATTGCCCAAGTTTCATCTCCAATGGTGACCGATTATGCATGTTTGACCCTCTGCTGAAATATATTCCGGGAGCAACACCGATTAAGCCGGGCCTTCAGATAAAAGTTAATGGCAGTGTGCGTTCTTCGTTCCCAGATATCTTTCAATGTTACTTGGAAGACGTACTTGCAGATGGAGAAGAGGACTTTACTGTATTTCGTTTTCCACTGCGGGAGAAAGCTTCGACACTCAGCAAAAACGTATGGCAAGCTACAAAGATTCGGAAGCTACTACAAGATTTTGAGGATGCTGCATTAGAGAGTCTTTTGTTTCTGAAAAACATCACTAAAATCAGCATATCAGAGGTAACAAGATCAGGAGCTATTGGCTCTACTCGTACTATCACAGCAGAGATAACCGAAGTGGAAGGTGAAAAGAAAATGGATTTCCTGCGCAAAGTTCAAGATATCAGTAGAGCAGCAAAGGATGACAGTACCTGGCAACCAGAACCAGCAGGAGTCATATACCAGATGAAATTGAAAGGGACAGGAAGAGATGAGGATTGGGTGATATGTCAGCAAGTAGGAAGTGCAAACACGGTTGAAGAAAACATAATGCGAAAACATAAACTACTTCCAGTGGGAGCTGTTGCTGCCCGTCTGACAGATAAAAGAGGGGAACTCAAAGGAAGGGCTTACTGCTTCTTACCCCTTCCCATTGCAACGGGACTACCAGTTCATGTGCACGGATACTTCGCCTTAGACCATGAGAGTAGAAGACACTTGTGGGACGGTAGCAAGACAGATGAACAAACAAAGTGGAACTTTCATGTCACCCAGAAAGTTATTGCACCGGCTTATGTGAATTTGCTGTTGTGGATAAAAGAATTCTTTGTCAAGAAATATGAATGGTCACGATCGATGTCATGTGAACAGAAAGCTCACACTTTGAAACTACTTCAGAAATACCACACTTTCTTTCCTAACATCGGCGAGAAAGGGTCGTACTGGAAAGAGCTTGAAGCCACTGTATACGAAATTGTTGCCTCGAAAGCCCTGATGCTATTTCCTTCTCTATACAGAAAAGATGATGGCAACTGGGACTTTTTCCTAACATGGAAGACCCCTGTCGTGCACATGCAGTCTCCAGACGAATCAAAGGTGGGCTATTTCAACACACTGCCAAACCAAATGAGTGATCACTTCACATTCCCTACAAGTAGCTCCTCGAAGGCTGAGATGCAAGAAAATGTGAAAAGACTAAAGGAGACACTGATCGAAATCACATTTCCATTACTAGAGTCTCCGACATGGGTAATGCACAGTCTCCGTAATGCATGCAAGCATCTCAATCAGGAAACCATGAACCGTGAATCAGGCAACTATGAAGTTCTTGAAGTTTTACCTTCAAATGTGGTGTCGTTCCTTGGCGGAGACAATCCCCTTCAGAGGCAATTACCAATGCCACTTTCAAAGTCAAGGATCCAAGACGAGAAGAGACTGAAGGGACTCATTAATTACTGCAAGAAGGGAACAAAATCTAACTTCAAGGACAGTCTCCACGGACTACCATTGCTCTTCACTCAGGATGGAAACTTGAGGAGGTTATCACGTGATGAGCGAGTCTTTGCATCAGAATTCTGCGATATTTTCATTCCTCAGAGTCATAGGTTTTTACATAAAAACTTTCTAGACACTCTACCACGAAATACCAGTGTCTTTTGTGAGCTTGGTGTGAGAGCAGTATCTACACTTCTTGATGATTGCCACCCTTATCTCGAGTGTGCTTCAGATGAAATAATAACGCTCCAGAACAACCTTTCATCTGAATGGTTTGTACGTTTGTGGAGTCTTCTTGAATCCTTCTGCACAGAGACGACCAAGTGGACTGATTTTGCTCACGATATCAGAGTTGAACTTGGCCGTTGGGCGATATTACCTGTCACTGAAACAAAAACTCAGTATCATCGTGAAATTAAGCTTGTGGCACCTGTCAGTTTATCCTCTACGATAATAGTCCAACCAACCGAGTCGTATTGGCCAATCTACTCCGCACTTAAATCACTGAACGTCTACATGGTCGAAAATTCCATTCTTCACGAAGACAATTCTAGATTGATACATCATCTCGTCACCCACAAGGGCGATAGCACGAGGGTCTTAGATGCTTTGATGTACTGGGCTGATAGAGACCTCGAGAGATTTGGAAACCTCAAAGCTGATCAGCATGAAGAAATCCTGAGATTCTTCAGTAACTGTGAGAGCCAAGCTGATCTCAAGAGGCTGAAGAGCCTGCCTTGCTTCAAATCGATTGCAGGTGACTTTGTCAGTATCAGAGAATTCGACACAGTTCTTGTCCTCCCAAGCATGATTCCGAAACAGGAACAAGATAAATGGGTTAGTACCTCTCGTGCTATATTCCTACAGTACAACATATCGCTTAAATCTCTATACAAGAAGCTAGGATTGACTGATACAACGGAGATGGACGTATATGAAAAGTACATTCTGCCGGTCTTTGACCAACTCAGCGAGGGCAGTCGTCTTGAACATCTTGTGCGGATCAAACAACTACTACAACCGCTACCCATTCATAACCCAAATAAGTCCTTTAGTGGAACTAGGGAGGAAGCTAGTCAGAGATTAAGATTAAGTGACCTGCGTTTCATAACCGGTGCAAATGGGGAATTGCTGAAGGCCAAGGACTTCTATGACCCAGAAGTCAAGATATTTTCTCTAATGTGGAAGGAGGTCCAGCTTCCACCAAAGCGCGTCATGGTTTCTTTAGGCCTTCGTTTCCTTCGAGAAATAGGACTACAAGTTGTTATTACCAGAGACTTATTCCTCTCCTTTGCCCAGCAGGTGCAGCTATCACACTCTGACCTTAAGGAGATGAAAGAGAAGTCCACTGCCCTTGTGTTTGAATTGAGAAGGAGATGTGATCTTCACAAAGACTCTTCTTTCCTACAGCGAGTCGGTATGGTTGACTTTCTTGTGAGTGACGGGATCAGCACAGAGATGAAATCTATCCACCCACCCTTCATGAATAAAGGAACTCTCATGAGGTATTCTGGATCCAGTTCTTTCGAACACATACGACTGTTATGGTCCACCAACAGCGTCCTGCCACATTATACGGCTTCTGGGAAATGCTTCTCTTGTGGTATAAGTATCCATGAGAAAATGGGCGTTGCACAGGACCCTGCATTTATGAGTGTTATCCAGCATTTACGGAATATATGTAACAGACTCCAACAGAAGAATGACAAGAAGATATCTTTCCCTGAAAATCTAGCTAGTGTACTACAGGAAATATTGACATTCGTTTCCTCCAAGTGCGCCGGACAAAACTGCTCTCAGGAACACCCCTGTGGAAGGTGCTGTATCATCAGAGATGAGTTGCGAAACGTACCTATTGTCTTTTTGGAGCTCGAGGATGAGCATCGCTTAGTCAAAGCAGAACAGATATCACGTACGATGGAAGGAAATCTAGAGCCTTTTCTATACCAGCTGCCAGACAAGTGGGTTCCTTTCTTCAAGTTATTTCAAATTCTTGGTGGAACGGTGAAACCTTCCATACGCCAATATGCTTTTGTTCTTGAAAGCCTCTACGAAAGGGGACAGTGTGCATGGTCAAACCCGAATGTAGTCAACATGGTAGACAAGGCCACATGTGGCCTTTATGAAGAGTTAATGAAGACCAATCCTGCACAGATAGCTGCTGCTTTTGTTCCCGGACACTCCCTGTATCTACCTTCATGTCAGCGAAGTTTGGAACGATCAGATCGCCTTCTAGTGAATGATGTGGAACACTACACAAACCGACTTAGATCTAATCTACCACTCGTCAAGATCTTTCAAAGTCACGAACGAATCGCGCGAGAAGCTTTCGCCAGGCTTCCTGACAGGATGAAACCGAAAGCAGTAAGCGCAGAAGTGAAAGAAATGTTGAGCAAGACTGGTAACGATTCGCAAAAGTGTTTCTTGACTGGAAACGAACCATGTGAGTTTGGAAGAAGACTTCAAATCCTGCAGTCTCAGGAGTTTCTTAAGGCGGTTTGCTCCATCATGAAGCACAACAGTCAAAAAGTGGACGAGGAGACCAGGAAACGGTATAGAGATTGCCTTACTGGACTGAAGATTACATGTATGCAGCAGTTACATTCGATTCTGCAAATCAATGGCCAAGACATAGAAGGTAGTGAAACCGAAGTACCTTCCTTCATCAACAGTGATAATGAGCTGTTTGTACAACATAGTGAAGAAGAAAATAGAATGGAAACACTATTAAGTGTTGCAATCCATGTCAACCAAGTCCTTGGAAATGTGTTTGAGGATACAAATTATATGTCTATCCTGCTATCTCCAGAATCCCCAGCTAAAATCCCGAAAGCACTAGCGAAGTTCGGCATTGCCGTAGAAAACATGGAAGATGACACAAGTTTCAAGTTGCCTAATCCTGGAAGTACTATTCCAGAACAACTCTACCACCTCATAGAACACGACCCCTGGACGTCTTTTAGCACAGGCGAATATATAGGCTACGCACAAACCGATGAAGACGGTGACTACTACATATACGCAGTAGTGGATGAGAGGATATGCAATGAGTCGCTCAAGTCAGTTTATCTCATCGGCATTGGACAGGACAGCCCAATAGAAGCCAATGTGGTGGACATGCACAAGCTTCACATCCCGAAGTCCACATCAGGTATGGAGCTTGTTCCATCTGACAAAGTAAACTCAGATGATGCTGGACCATGTCTTTCTGGTCATCGGGAATCATCTCTTCCGACTGATATTGAAGAAGCAAAGCAACAGGTGACTGCAGAATTGGAGGAGATCTGGCAGCTTCCAGAGGAGCAGAAAAGGAAGGCTCTTCGCCGATTGATGTTAAAATGGCATCCAGACAAGCATCCAGAAGGTTCGAAGGAACTGTTTGACGAAGCATTTAAACATCTCCAGAGCGAGCTACAAAGACTAGGAACGGGTCTTTCAAAAACAAGTTCATCGTATGAAGACCTTTTCAAATCGGCTGAACAGAGAGCAAAGGAAGATCGACAACGGTATACTGACTTCGGAGGATTTGAATCAGGATTTTGGGCAGGAGCTGGTTTTGGTTTTGGAGGAGGAGGGGGTAGAGGGGGTTCTGGATCAGCTAACTGGAATAGCTTCTTCACTGAGGCTTCGAGATCACCAGATATCCGCAATGCACGCCGTTGGCTACGCCAGGGACAAGAAGATCTCCGTGCTGCCCAACACGATCTTAACCCACATGATGAGCCGTCACTAGAGTGGGTGGCGTACAAGTGCCACCAGAGTGTAGAAAAGGCCCTCAAAGCTGCTCAACTTGCTATCAGAGGATGTTACAGTTGTACCCATAACATTTACGGTTTAGCCTGTGACGTCAGTGAACACACGAGTGAACACGTGCGTGAACACGTAATATCATCAGAATTTCTCCATAACGTACGCCAGCTCAGTTCTCTCGTGGGTGATCAACGGCCTCGGTACCCGGATAGATGCGCCTCCTCACAGATTCCTCACGAGGTCTTTAACGACAAATCCAAAGGTGAGGAAATGATCCAGCTCGCCCGTAAAATTATTGCAGTGGTTCAAACATCATTGGTTCCGTCCAGATCATGAACACAAGGTTCGAAGTATACGTATCTAGGTATACACAAATATTGCTTTCGTTTCCACTTCTTTTACATAAACGACATACCTGCATTGTGAAACTGAAGCAAAACGTGAGTGACCATATTCTTCTAGTGACTCTTGCGAGAAGATTTGTACTTATGAAAGCGGTAACAGTATTTGTAATCGCGCTAAAATAACCAGTTTGTACGTAGCCCATGATACACCTGACCCCAAATATCCACAGATCTTTTACACATGGGGCTCTCCCACTTTGTGCACTTTAGAATTATCCCTGCCAAAGTCATGGATGTACATCTCTCAGCCCTCTTGAGAAGAATGCTTCCTCATGTGTTCCTTAGAACTGTCGGTGCATACATTGATAATGATGACATAAATTTCATGAGCACGTATCCAATATTCGTCTGACCTTCATCTGCCTTTGCGCAGATTATATTCATGAATTTGCTTATTATTATCACTTTGACTCAAAACCATACAAATAGTAAATTCGGTTGATTTATGAATTGATTACTGATGCTATCATGCCCTTTTGTTCCTCTCACTCTGGTCGCCATATTTCGTTTACTAATGTATCATTCAAACGAAGTACTTTAATTCGTATGCATTGAAGTTTGATTTACAGGGCGATTCAACCCTTGTGATAACTTCATTTGTATAAAAGAAAAATAAGAGAAACAGAAAGGCGAAAGTTTGAAATAAATGATTAGCAGTTTGGTGACAATTGTGATAATGACGTAGTTGCGGATGACTCTCCCGTTTGTCGCGTACAAAAATACCATTAATTCCTGTTTTCCTCCTTATTGCCTTCTCCCTTGGGGCACTACTCAAAAATATTATGGATAACATCTAATCAAGAATAGACCCATCTGAGTCACACATTTTTTTAATTGAAATTTTGATCATTTTGTGTTGGAACAAATGGGAAATTTATCCCACACTACATCACAAAGACATTACCGATACCTTTACCTGCTAGACAATTTGATTGACGCAGCGGATGCGTATTATAATGTCATTAAAAATAAACATTGAACGTGCAACGTAAATAGTCTTGTCATCCGTACAGAATCGACTTGTTGGAAAAGATGGAAATACTATTTCCCTCAAAATAAATTTTGTATTCTATTTTCCGACAGTCAGATGGCACTCTTTTTTAGATGGGTATTTAACTGATGTTATGTGAAATGTTTATACAGGTGTAATTAAGTATAGTGTCATTTGATATCAATGATCGTAATATCGAATATTTCGGAAATTGTTTACCATTTTAAAATATACCATATTATTGAGTTTATGTGTGATGTCAGCACAATCGTATCTATTAGGCCCTCACTGAGAAAATTCAATGATAGCTATTCAGTTTAAACGTCTATCTTCTACTGGTGTAATGGAAATTGTGGTTTCTCTTGCTTTGAATTGCGAATACAATTGTATCTATGATTAAAAGGAATATATTCATAATATTCATGATATCAAACAAAACAACAAACAAACTAAAATGTAAATATTATGTATTTTCAGCATTTTTTTAAAAATAATCAATACTGAATACCGCATCATTAAAATGAATGATAGATTACAATATGTTTTGCCAAAACTGTTATTAAGTGTACACCCTTTCTGTGATACACATTTTCTTAGTTGTTGCTCTACTGTAGAAGAAGTGTTATATTTTACAGATTTGTTGTATACATCCTAATCTTTGTGAATATATGTTTTGTAATGTTAAAAGCAATTGTAGAATATAACAATGTATGGTAGTTATGACTGTACTGTATTCTCACTGACTTATTCACATACATAAGTTGCATTGATATATGATAATGTTCTAACGACGAATGACTTTTTTATTCAAGTGTCATACGATGGAGAAATTTGTGTAAATAATGTTTTACTTTTGTACATAATCGTTTGCGAGACTTTTCCATATTATATACCTGTTATGATTGCGTCAAAATATTCTATCAACAGAATATAATGAAGCCATTGGCGCCACAATACAATGGATTGACTTAACTGTATTATCTTCAAGATTTCATATCATATCATAGTATTACAAACTATGTTGCTGTTGTTTATTGCGTCAAAATAGACAAAGAGATTTTATGGACGCGTTGATAATGATGTATGTTAGAAGGTGAATTCATATAAATATATTTCGTTATATATAAATATTACACGGTTTGTACAGAAGTGTAATATCAACTGCAGAAATAACATTGCTTGCTGCCACATTTTTAGATCACAGTTAGGATGTACAGAACATTTTGTGATATTACAACTTAATTATATACAAAGTACAATGTATATAGTTATGCAACCGGAACTATAATGTAATGTTATTGAATTTCACTGAATTTGTTCAACACGACATTTAAAGACAGCATTCTATATATTCATTCACACCAGTGTTTTCTTGTTAATACAAAAAGAGCATTTTTCCCATGAACTTGTGCTCAAGTTGATGACCGAAAATTATGTGTCGTTCATGAAATTGGCACATTCCATTTTATCTCAAATAATGTATTTCATGATTTTGTAGAATCTTGAGTGACTCTTTTGGTAATTTTACTGACAATATGATATCGCAGTTAGTATTTGTATACAGAGTATACCACTCCTGTGAGCTATTATGGGGTGTATGTTTTTTTATTTATTATCATGTGTATGTATATATTGATTATGATTTACATTACATAATGTAGTGTAACCTTTAAGAATTGAAGGGAAACGATAATTTCTCTACTGATTATATTTAAATATTGGTTTGTACTGAGCATAGGTGTATGGAGCCCCGATCTAAAAGAAATTGCAATTTGGTTCCGTTTCGAACATAATAACTTATGATCTTTAATAGTTTCCGAAGACTCCTTTGTTTTCCACGTACAGTTTTATTATATAGGACATTTATGATTGTCAAGAAATTGTATGCATTCTGTTACAAATATGATTTAACTGTTAAGAAGATTGTTATTCATAGTTTGTATTTGTGCATTTGTTTATATACTTGATTTTATAGCCTGTATGTGCAGATGAGTAAGTAGAAGAAATAGGAAAAACCAAAATATGATAAAAAATACAATGTTGGTTTGATATTACACGATTGTGTATAAATATTTTACAGTTTATTTGAGGATGTTTTTTCTTTTCTTTTTTCACTTTATTTACCACGTCAAGAAAGTCACTTAACCTGTTGTTCAGTTGGATCAAATCTTAAAGTTCAAAGTTCAAGGTCTAGTTCAAGTTAGTACAGAAGATGAGTGTTATCTTTAAGAAATTAACAGTATTCTTTTGTACATAGCCTGTATAATGTTACTGAAAATGCATTTACAGAATACTGAGAGTATTTATGCCAAACCTCTCCGAAGAAGAACCCCTTTCAATGGTTTTGTTTGCCTCTATGTATGGATTGTTTAATTGCTGCTGTTGTCACACTGACATGTTGGCCTGTATCGTTTACTGACTAGTATGTAAATATTATGATATTATGATTTTTGTGAGATTTTGAAGATTCCGTTGTTTTCTTGACTGTCGCTACACTGATCAATCTAATTACCTGGAGAATATACTATAATTCTCAATTTTCCATTTATACACTAGTTGTTACCCTTGCATACATGTTTCCAGATTTTCATACAAAACAAAGTTTCATATTTGAAACGACCACGGACATTTGCTTTTTACTTGTAAAAATGTTTATTAAATATAGTATGTCAATGATGAAAACAATTATATCATTCCAACAGAAACTGTTGTAGTTGTTTTAAAACAAATCTATGAGTGACAGTTTGTAACAAGGTTACGTTGCAGTTTGTTGTAATAATTATGTTACAAGACTTGTAAATAATTGGAATTTCACATGATATTCATTTAATTCATGTGACACCAATGCTTCACGTACAATATGTGTCAAATATCGCCAACATGAGCAACAAACAGATTGTGAAATAACTGTAATCTTATTCTGGGATTCAGATATTTTTGATGTATATTTTGAACGAGTATGGAAATATTGAGACTATAAGCCTAGTCGAAATTTGTGATGTAAAAGACGAATTTTTACGAGTTTTGTTTGTTTATTTTCGAGTTAAAAATTAAAATGGAAAGAAAAAGTCATGTACATATATATACATGTAATACTATATCGATGTTTGTATCCAAGAATTGTGCAACCTCATAGTTTTGAGAGTGATTTTGTATATTGTGTTATATATAGTTTTGTATATAGTTTTCTATAGAGTTTGTTCTTCGCCTCAAGTATGTATGACGTTCCTTGAGGCTTCCGTACAATGCTATCCAGTCTGGAATTGTTCACACATACGTTTTCTTGAGTATCATGTTTATGTATTACAGCTAGTAAGCGACTTCGGAGATACTATCTGCTACGTGGTTTTGTAGAGTTTCTTGCAATTAAATATGATTAGTAATCACGGTAATGCTCTTTCAAGCACGTGAGAGAGAAATTATTACGAACGATCATTTTCGTAATGATAACATGATTATGTATGAATTAATAATGAGGGCAGTGTACATTCTACATTTTGTGACGGCAAGGATCTGTCATTTTTGTACTATTTTTCTTAGTTCATAAGTGATACTCCGATAATGAAAGAAATATAGTGTTATGTTACAAGTTTGAATCAAAGAAAACTTTAGTGACCTTAAAAATGTTAATTGCCTACCATACGGTATTTTGTCTTTCTTTTTCTTTCAAAAAGAAACTGTGTTTTTATGTTTTAAGCAATTATGTTGTCCTTTTTATAAATTCTATCAGTCGTTTTACATGTTTCCTTCATATTGAACTAAAAGTGTCATACATAATGTCAAAGTAGAAATTCACTGCTTTCAAACCTGCAGTCATAGGTCAACGTTGAGTGTCGTTTTGAAACCAATTTTGATGAATAAAAGTTTGCTAAATGATAAAGTGCTGCTGGTGACATTGTACACTTATGGTCGGTCTTCTGTGTTTGCGAAACGATGAGGGACATATAGTTATGTTGAGAGAGAGAGAGAGAGAGAGAGAGAGGGATGAATAGAAAGAGGGGCAAGGGGAGGAGAGAAAAGAAAAAGAGAGAACGAGAGCGACAGAGATGGGATGGGGATATCGGAGGGAAGAGAGAGAGAGGGAGATTATAAGAAGTAGGCCTACGCTGTCGTCCATAAAGCGACTATTAGAGCAAGTTTCTCTTTATTTTCCCGCATTTAGAGTTTATATAATTAAGTTTCTTATCAAATGTTCATTTAATCGTTGATGATCAGAGTGTGCTTAAAGCCCCACCACTTTTGTTTTTCCTCTTAATAAGATGTAATTGTTCACAATGCGACCTCTTTCTCGCAAATGAATATTCAGACCATCACACCATACTGCAAAGTATGATGATGAAGTAGTATCTTGGACTACGTAAAGAGAGAAAAAAGTGTTGAAATAATCCCTCATAACTAATCACAACGTAGGAAAATATTCCAATGTCTAAAAATTTGTATATTTCCGCTTATAAGTTTCTCATCGCAGGTGCCCCCTTTTCCAGAATGTGCCCTATTTTTTTGGTGCCCCCCCCTCCCAATGTTTGGAAGACGCTCCGCCGCACAGTGGGCCAGGGAGGAACCAAAGTGCGCCAAAACTCATTTTGGGGGATTTATTTTGTATAAACCCAGAGGAAATGTTTGGATTTCCAGGGATTTCCGCTTAAATTATAATAATAATAACATTTTCTCTGATGTATAAGCTTTAAGTTGATACCAGATTTGGCTGCCCGATTTTGCCCGTTATTTTGTTAGAGCCGTTCTCCTTGCAACATTGCCCCGAAAAATGTATTTATTTTGGTCCGCGCTGTCAGAACAAGTGTCACGCGCCCCCACGCGCCGTGATTTATGACCGCAAATCCTTCATGATTCAGTCGCGGACCCCCCCCCCCCCCCAAAAAAAAAAAACACGTTTTTCGGGGCAATGTGGCAAGGGAAATCGGCTCTAACATAACAACGGGCAGGATCGGGCAGCCAAATTTGGTATCAACTTAAAGCTTAGGCATCAGAGAAAATGGTGGTATTACATTTTAAGCAGAACTCTGCAGAAATCTAAACATTTCCTCTGGATTTATAAAAAACATGGATAATTAGTTAATTTTTTTTTCATTGAATTACCCTATAATACATCATGAAGATTGTGTTTCTATTAATCTTAACCTATTCATGCAACGAAATGAACTATCAGGAATATGTGAGAGCAATTTCATATCAATAACTTAAAAGCTTCATGTTAAATTGAAAGATTTATAAAATAAGTCACTTTTGCACTAAAGCTGTGAATATGTAGGATTTTGCTGTTTGAAGGAGTAAATTTATACCCTTATTGTGCATACCGGAATTAAAAATTTTCTGAGGTATTCCTAAATGTATTACCTATCAACTGGGCCAAAAAAAAATTGAAGAAAATAAATCACCAAAAATGAGTTTTGGCGCACTTTGGTTACTCCCTGGCCCACTGAGCGCCGCCCCTGGCCCGGGGGCTAATTTTTTTCCCCAAACAGGTTTGCCAATGCTAATATTTCCGGTCATCTGATTGGCTGATATGTTACGTCATTAGCAATGACGTAACCGTTAGGGTGAGTGATACGGTTATAGAAATCATGCACAATCACTTTTTATCAACCCATCGTTGGCTCAATCGGTAAGGTCAGCGTAATACAATCATAGAGTTGTGGGTTGAAGTCGCAGTTTATTCAGTTTTTTTTGCCTTTATAAATAGTGAGGCAAAGCAATAACAAATCAAAGTCTCATTGTTTGTGAACTCTTTCCAAGCTGCTAATGACGTAGAACATATCAGTCATTGAGAAGAACGGAAATATAAGAAATTGCAAATCTGTTTGGGAATAAAAATTTCGCGGCCCGGGGTGTATAAAACAAATAACTATGCTCAGATAGTCTGCAGTACATAGCTACATCGATCATCACCCAAATGGATATTCCTACTTTTGTTACAGCTTTTTGTTGAATCATATTTTATGTACAGTATTTTTATATAGCTAAACAATTTTTGTTTTGTTTATTTTTGTTTTCATATGTTTTAATGATAATTCATTTATTTCAGGACTTTTTAAAAATATATTATTTTAATTTGGATTTATACACCTTCTCAAAATTCAATGAAGTAATTTGAAGAAGAAAAAGATAACAAACAAATCCATACACAATACTGAAAAATATTAACATTTTTGCAGGGATCTCTAAAAGTAAATGAGCTGGTATACTTCATTTTTCATGAATATATTCTCTAAGTTCAGTTACTAATCCGTGTTTTTCTGCATTTGCTCAAATTAATTCGATGTTGGGCTGGTCTACATCTTTAAAAGTGGGTATACTCAGATCTCCCGCACGTGCGCACATGGACATAGAGTCAATCGCGCCTGTGAAAATTGATATTTAAGAGAAGACCTTCTTTTCTTTTTGTTTGCCCACTTGCACAGACCGAGTAATTTTGCATGACATGGATATTTCTCGAGGGATCATAACATCTCTTCATGTAAAACTACGATGTATTCAAAAGTTATTATTTCAAATCATCGTCAGGGTCTTGTTGATAAGTACAAAGAGTACGGAAATGTACTGACAAATATTCCCTAAAAAAGGGTCAATTGAATTACATTATCAATGAATCGTAAGTTGGAAAGTAAATATCACCGAGAAGTGATCAGGTGGATAGACTTATTAAGTAGGTTCATGGAGAAGATATGCAAATTATATCTGCATCTAATATTGATAATGTATTTAACGACTTTTTCGGGGTAAATATTGGACCGAATTTAGCAAATGAATTGCCGAATGAAAATATGGCATATGGTGGTTATTGGGGGAGAATATATATAGAGCAATTTCTTTATTTTTGGAATTCGCAACAATAACTGCAGTTGAAGTTAGAAGTCAAGTTTTGCTACTTGATACCAAAAAAGACATGTCGTCACGATAACAGTCCAGAGCAATTGATGAAAGATAGTGCTCCTAAATTTCACATCCACTGGCATATATATTTAAATTAATTGTCAAAAGAAACTGGCAAGGTTCCAGATGAAATAAAAATTGCAAACGTTACTTTCCTACATAAAAAAGGGCCAAGAGTACATCCAGGTAACTATAGACCAATTTCATACGTTCAACCTGTTATAGGAAAAGTTTTAGAAAAATTGATAGATATCGGATTAGTTCATTTTTAGAAACAAATGATACATTACATTACAATCAATATGGATTTCGGAAGAAACATGGTACTACACTGTCATTTATTAACTTGATCAATTCAACATTGAAATACATAGATCAGGGGAAAGTAACTTTCGGTATTGTGAGGTGGTCGAGATCTCGAGATCAATGCTAGACATACAGATCCTGTGAGAGGAACAAGCAAAGAGTCACTTAGTAACCAGTAACTGACACATTACATATCACATTATCATGGAGATCAATCATACATTCCCCAAAACGTCATTTTATCAAATATAAAACGAGTAAATTTGCCCTTTAAAAACCAATTGCCACTGTACAGTACAATTTAGCTGAAACTCTCAACATTAACACAGGTAAATACCTGACCAAAATACTTAAACAAAAAAGTAACAGTCAATATAAAACTCATATAAAGCAACACATTCACACATTTGGATAAACCAACACACAAGTAGGCACATATTATAGAATGAATAATGAAACTTACAATATCATAACAATGGAACAAAGACAAAATATCTCTGCTTTAAATATCAAAATATCCCAAGACTAGAAATATTGATAAATCCTGGAAACTATAAATCTCTTTATATCTGCATCAAATACAACTTTCATCAACCACTCCAATCTAAATATTTATCTTCCATACTTTTCTTACTTTCAAACAAAAGTCTGACAATCTCCTGGCCTACCTTCACCACTGCTCTTACTCCTATTATTCCATATCAATTTTACATGTAACAATATTCTTTTAAAGCGATCTGCAAAATGAGAAATAAGGTTTACAATGACAGAGGGCGCTAGAAACCCATTAATGGCTAAATAGTCAAACAAAGTTCAATCATCACTGTTTGATGTGCCATAATTAATATCCCCTTAGCAACCAAAATGCAAACAACATGCGTTTCTTTCTATGTTCCCTATATTTCTCACTGACCTTGTTTCTGAACCAAGAACTAACTCATCACATAAATTAGAGCGTAACTCTGGCCCTGGCCCTGGGGCCAGGTACAACATTAGCGCGCACGCACTACACCCAATTTTGCTACCGCGTTCAATTGATTAGTGTACATGACCATGTACTACAATATAAATGAATGTAGGCCCTATAACAAATCAAAACGTTAAGCATCGCACATTTTAACATTAAATCCCCGCTTCCACTACAATCATATCAACCCACATGATACAGCAAAATAATCACTGAAATCGTTCTGACACAATACTTAATTTACATAACAAACATTTAGCATAACATTATATTAATATTTAATAAACATAAAAGTGGTTTAAACTTCAAGTTTAGTCAACTCACCTGTGAGAGGTACAGTACAAGCAAAGAGTGCGTGCCGGCTTGTCTCCGCACTCCGCCCTCTACAGGTTAAAGACAGGGTAATTTCCTCACCCCTTACAGTATCTTCATCGATTTTAAGAAAGCATTTGATACAACTAATCATAATATATCACTAGGTAAACTATCGAACTATGGCATTCGAGGGTAACCTCTTGAATGGTTAACAGACTTAGTAACCGATTTCAGTTTATTCAATGTGGTCAAACATTATTTCAAAGGATCAGTATTAGGGCCAACTCTGTTTTAGATCTATAAAAATGATCCTCTATCAGTTACTGTTTATTTCAACTTTCGGCTGTTTTTCATTCTTTCATTCTTTTCATTCTTTCCCAGCTGACCAGGGCGAAATTGATGTAAATGAAGTGAAAAAACAGCAGGAGATACAACTTTAATGCCAGGGGCGGATCCAGGAATTTCTTACCGGTGGGGGGGGGGGGGGGGGGGGCACACGAGGGGGGTAAGAGAACATACATATTTTTTTGTTTTAGTCCCCCAAAATCGCAACGACTCAGCCAGCCGCTGAATAAACGGGGGGGGGGGGGGGGGGGGGGGGGGGGTAAGAGGACACTTGGTCACGAATTTGTAAATTTGACATTTTGTTCCGTTTGGCGGGGGTAAGGTCACCTTTTTAGGTCAGCCATTGGTATATATATATCTTTTTGTTAAATAACTTTTTATATATTTTTTTAAAAATAACAATTTTTATTTAATTTTTTGGGCCGGGGGGCACGTCCCTTTTTTTCAGTACATTTTTGGCGAATTTAGGGCTGATTTTAACTTTTTTGGGGGGGGGGCCGGGGAGGCACGTGCCCCTGCCCCTGTGTCCCCCCCTCCGTCCCTGAATGCATTATTAAACAAACCTACAAGTAATTCATTAAAAACAGACTTCATTTTGATAAGAAGTACATGTAGAAATTTAAAAAAAAATAGGTATCAATGGTAAACTAAAAGATTGCTGGCAAGGAAATTAAAGAGGTTGATGTTGCCTCTTTTGTTGGTTAACATTGATAAAAATCTGCCTTGGACTAGTCATATTCTTTTTTGTAAATCAATGAAATAGAAAGTATTAGTTGGAGTGTTATTTAGATTACTTTGATATATTGAGTACTTTGATATATGATATAAAACATTTATGCAACCACACATTTCTTACGGAATAGAGGTGTGGGGATGCACTTCTAAGACTAGTCTAAGAACTTAAGAAGCATATTGTATTCACCAGGGGCGGATCAAGCCGGCAGCAGAGGGAGGGGGGGGGGGCGGGGGGGGGGGGTGGGTAGTGAGATATATATATATATTTTTTGCTCCCGAAAGTTTGAAATCGCGCCGGCCGATAATTCGCTCAGTGGGGGGGGGGGGGGGGGGGGGAGGGGGGAGTTCGTGCTATAACATTTAGTGAATGGAATTTAAAAGATTGCTATTCCCAAATGTGTATAATTTTCATGGTTTATTAATTTCTACCTTCATGTTTGATCTAGTTAATAACAATTTGCCTCATATTTTAATAGAGGGGGGGGGGGAGTATTTTTTTTTGTTGGCCCTCGAAAATTCAAAAAATCGCCCCTGCTTAACCAAAGCTGGCATACTCCCAATACAAAAAAAATATGTAACCTCACAAATTTGTACATGTAAGCCCTAGGTTTAATTTGATAACCTTCTTTACTATAATTCCTTGCATGTCAGCTTAGAAATAGGCTTAAGTGAGCCACGTACGAAAGGCCCCCCCCCTCCCCCCTTTAACCTCTCCTCACGACAGTAGGCATGCCACAGCCTCTAGTTTCAATTACACTGTATCTTTATTGAGACTATTTCCAATATTGTCACGGATTAGTCATATTTTGTTCGTCCATGCAGCTACCTGGAACGACTGAATCCAGTTTTTTGATCAAAATTGTGATTCACATTCGCTATATACATAAAGCCAGTCCACCAACCTCCATCTTCCATCCTCGAACAATCCTCTCACTAGCAAACAAGTTCGGTGAACTATTTATATATTTTAATAGATTGAAACATACTTTAACATGAAATATTAACAAAGATCAAAATGAACGGAGGTAGATATAATCAAAGTATTGAACTCAACCATGCTCACAATCAAATACATGTAGACCCCATATAATCAGCTTTGAAGTCAAAGTAAAAAACAATCATGACAATACAAATAGCGAAGCACAGCACATGAACGATTTAACCTTTTATTATAAAAGACAGAGATATGCTGAAATGATTTGCATCATGCTTTTTGTTATAAAAGTAACAAGGATAATTGATATAAAGTAAAGGAAGAGGAAGAGACATGCGCACTGTACTTTCAGTAGTAGGTGTGCCAAGTCCTTATGTAGGTAGGCCGAATAATTTTGCAAACATGTTGTTTTCTTGTTCTTTGAAAAACTTTGGGGAATTTCGGTAAAGGCACTTTTTACATCAAAAAGTTAAACGCTTCCCATTCCCCGCGCTACCAACTACCATTAACTTATACCTCAATCGCATGATCTAGAAATTATATGCACCGTATAGTCCATCCGGGCCTGATTCGCATCTATTTGCCCTATACCAGACAGGTCCTCGGAAAATCTGGTCGATTAGGGAAGGGGGCACAAGCCCAAGAAAGGGCTCCCTTTGCTTGTCAACCACATCTGTCAGTTTTGTGTGAGCTTTAGCGATGAAAGGCTTTGGGGGGGGGGGGAGGGGTGATTGGGAGGGGGAAGCGAGTAATATATTATAACAAGGATATAACATATAGGAGTTTTGCTGGCTGGACTATTCTTTAATCTAAACAAAAAAGTGAGGAAGAAAATACAAATGAATACCACAAAATAAATCATGTTGATCTACAGGCCTTTGAAAAGCCGGGGGGTGGGGGGGGGGGGGGTAAGTGAAGGGGAATGCAGGGTGCACGGCTGAAATTACACAACCCTCCAACCTTGCTCCAGCACACTTCACTTCCCACGCTTTAAACACAGGCCGACAGTTGTTTACCACCCCCTCCCCCTCGTTGTGCGTAAGGGAGTCTGAAATATGAGAATACAAGTACGCTAAGACTTTAGCCGCTCCTGACACCGCCACAAACTGACAGATCTAGGCTCTGCCCAAGGCTTTAGGTATTGTATATTATGTTTGTCATACTGTTCGGGAAAGTATATTGAATATTTATCATCACAAGAATAATCAAACTGTCTTACGCTAACGCGACCTTGATCAGATTTCTTTCGATTATATACATTTTAATCGAATGAAGTTTTAAATATGAAATGGGACCGGGGCTGTCTCTATATATGCATGCATGCACTACATGTTATTGCATTTATCTGCGCATGTGCTATGCCTTATCCGGCGAACTCTGACATTCAATTCGGTGATCTAGTCTTACGTGGACGTTTTAAGAGATTCCCGAGACCCCCAATACGAAAAGACGGGACGATATCACAGCCCGCGCATCACCGTTATGTAGTCATTTAGTATCTTGTAATGACTCGATGGGGTCTTCAAAGTAATGCTTTTCATTTCATGGTCATGATTGCCACCTGCATCGCGCTTCATGTTTGCCCAACGTAGAATAAAACAAAGCTTCCTGTTGGAGTGTTTGGCCGTGAAGTTGGTAAAGATGAACCAGTTTGATCGATAAATGTGCAATATTCTTCACTAGCGTTCATTTCTTCAAACAAAATGGTAAGCCTTATTTTACTTTCAATAATTTATGAGACTGTAATATCCTTTTTTGATTGTAAGGTACATGCGACTATTGTCCCGGGCGCCACTTGCTGCCAGTGCTACAACTAAGTGCTGTTTTTAACTTTTGTAAATAATAATTGCAATTAACACTTAATTGACTTAACACCTAATTGACTCTCAAAAGCACTCCTACATGACATGTGGACTAACCGTAAGTACGTTATGGAGAGTTCCTGGGTTCTTACTGTCTCAATTTTTTTTTCTCACACATAGGCCTTTATTACAATTTAAAAAAAAGTTTCGTGTAAATATTCCAACTGTCGATGAAGAAATGAAGTAATATATAAAATGCTCCACTACTCGGCAACTAATTTCGATTCGGTTTGTTTTGTCGGACCGGGTAGCCTAACATTTGATTGTAGATTGGAAAACATTGCAATTAATCAAAAAACTACATAGAGTTTTATCAAATGCGTTAGAAAGAGCAGAATGAGATCTACGAGATGATACCAGTATCTATCTCTGTACCCATCCCCTCTCCCCGAAAAAAAAGAATTAATGCCCTTCTGGCTCTAAACAGACGACTTTATTTAATGTGACCGTGAACATATAACCATGTACATTTAGCAATACAATGAACTTCCTGATCAGAAACGAAGCAATACAGAGCGTATCAACAAAATGTTTGCCAATTTTGGTAGCTTCTAATTAAAAAGTTATAACCTGTGTCACCTTAAATTTATTGTAAAGAAGAACTAATCCCTTGTCTAATTATACCATTTTCATAATTGGGCTGCCAAGAGTGACCGGACAGCAGGCTTTTCCAAAAGTATTGTCAAAATCCTCTTGTACCAAATTTGGGCTGAAGCAATGATTGTGGGTCAAAATCCATTATGTGTGTGTGTTATCTCATTCCAAAACAAATGCTCCTTTATCTACATTGACTATTACGCAGTGGCAAAAAAAAGTGTTATCATCAACTCAAACTCAACGAAATGCTTATTACAAGCAAAATTTATAAAATTGTCTTCGTTATGATGATTACAATCTTGCCTTCATTCGCATCCCTTGTTTAAGGTAAGCTTCTCATTGAGTGATACAAAATGGATATCAGTTTATCAGGGATGTTACCTTTTTGAAAATAAAAGTCTGTTGTCAATTTCTTTGATATTATCATCATAAATCTTTCTTGCATTTGGGTTCAGTAACCTTTGAGTTTTCGAACGCTATTCGAGATAAACACCTTATGCTCCTTACGCGTGTGAAATGCCGCAGTGGACAGGTGATCAGTGAGAACTTAGATATCATGAGACGAGAAATTATTATATAGGCTGTTTAAAATAATTAAAGGTTCTCCTGTCGATTCCAACAAGGTTCTGTGAAAACCTAGTTACATTGCCTCATTTTTAAACAATGAAGCACAAAGCACAATTTAACTTTTAAAATGATTTAGGACCAAAGAAGCGCATGCATATGGCCTGACCAATATTGCCTAGACCCTGGTGCTCATTCACCCGTGGCAGAAATTATTATGAATAGGGTATCATTGGACAGAAAATTAGTTACTCTTCATCAAGAAAGCAATTTCAAAGTCATATCGGTTATGACTTTTCAATTAGGAGCTACCAAATTTGGGTAAACTTTTTTATTGAAACGCCCTGTATAATCGCAAGTGACTCATTCTGATACATGGGCATGTATTTCGCAATGCCATAATTCTCACGCGATGACAATGTGAACGGTTGCGCAATCACATGCCGTCATGTTATTCAGGAAATTGACAATTATAAAAACATGTGCATATGCAGTATCATTATCACACTGGCAGATTGGGGGAGCACAACCGGTCTATGCCCCTAATAATAACGGTGCCTTCTTCAATTCTCCTTTTTTCTCTTCATTTTCAATTAATTTTTTTCCAATAAAAACATAATATTTACATAATGAATACTAACAAAAATATACATTGGAAGGACCACTAAGAAAGCAACACTTACTAGGAGGGGCCCTGTACAAATAATTATATAGAAAGAAATGAGCATATTTTTCATTACGAAATAACATATTTGCTACTGCTACTTGGGTCCTGTCTTATAAGGAGTTAATATCCTTCGCAACTCTTTATAAGACGGGTCTACAACGTCTCTTCCACCTTCACTTCATTGTGGTGTCTGGTCATTTAGCAGCTTGTCGTAGGCATTTGTGAAGGAGATCTCATTTGAAATGTTCTAATGTATTTCTCTCTTCCACTTTTCACAAGGGCTTGAAGAATCATTGGTGCTTGCAAGAGTGTGTGGAGTTTGTAACCTATAGTATCTCCTCTAAAGAATTTTAGGAACGTAATTATTTTTAACAGTAATTTTCTTATATTCTACACAAATTTATTTAGATCAATAATTTTAAAGCAATAATTCCGGAGATCTTTAAATTCGACGTCAGATCGGAACGAGCCACAACTGAAAACAATATTATAAAACAAGGATTAGTAAATTCGCGCACGAGAGTTTACCGCTGATTTATTCAAACAACGATTGACAATGGTATGAATTGCAAGTCAGAATATCATTGAATCTAGACGAGAAGTTGGCATGTGATGAGATCGGTATTACTGATAAAACACCAGTCAAAGGTTCAAACTACCAACCAGTGTTTTCAGTGTTTTCCATCGGGGTAGTGCGGGAAAGTGTTTCAGGCGTATCAGGACAATTACCCTCTGGACAATCACCCCCGGAAAATTACCTTACATTAGCCCACTTAAACATGGTTTTGCGTTTTTACATTTGTGGATATAAATATATCTTGTAAACAGCAGCAAATGATTTAATAAGATAATATTGGGCCCTTTCCAATCTTTAATGAATCCAACATCATTCTCTTCCTACTGAGATCTTCAAACTTAACGTTAAATTTCTTGCCAATCTTATCAACAAATTCCTGTCTAAGCTTAGTAGCAACATCACAGTCATAAAATATATGAACAGGGGTTTCTAAAGTTGAATTACAAAAGGTACAATTCACTGACTCAACTAATTTCATCTTGTACAATCTGTTATTAGTATAAAGTATGTTATGTGACAGTTTGAATGGGAAAACTCTCATTTGTACTTCAATTGTGCACTTGAAAGGTATCGTTCTCTTGAATATCAAGAAGAAAAAAAAATTGTTCACAAACTGGTCTTGCTATTACTTCAGAAAGAAAACCCTTGTACACTATTTTCGCCTTGAGTTTATAATAGTTCAGTTATCGAGAACTCTAATTGTGAGTACTCTTCGCTTTCTCTATTCAAAAACATTTGATATATTAAGGGATCAAATTCACATTTCCACTCTTTTTTCACAAAGTTCACTATTGCCATGTATTGTACAAAATATTTGTTTGAAACACCTTTTTCATTCCAAAAATCAAAATGGAGAATTTCTCCATTGTTATCAAACAATTGGTATATGTTACAAAGCCCTGCCTCATGTAAAGCCTTGCAGTATACTGACTTTTTATCAACCAGAATGAACTAATTATTCCAAACACACTGCTTCAGCATACTGACCTGACTTCTATTGTTAGTGGCCAATTCACAATGAATATCTGTTTTTAACCATGTTTTTAATAAAGCAACATAAAATGGAGGGATATCCTCAATTTTTGGTAGTTTCTCAATTGCATAATTACCGACAAAAATAGATTTACCACCATATAACCTGAAGAAATTCTCAAAGGGAATAGTCCAGCTGTGATCTGATTTGTGAAAATATCGTTAAACCAATTTTACCTGCTGAGTATTTATCATACATTGGATATTTGGGGAATTTCAGTCCCCCTTCTGAGTAATCAGCAAACATAGTTGCTCTTGATATTTTGTCCGGGCCACTCCACATAAATGAAGACATGAGCTTTTCAATATCTTTGACGAATTCAGTGGGCAATGAAATGTTAGGCAAGAGATAATTTACTTTGGACATTGTTTACTTTGTTTTGCCAATCAATGTTAGTCCTCTGTTTTTCCATTTAGCAAGTATATTTTTTCATTTGTTTAATTCGAGTTTCAAAGTTTATTTTCCTCGCTTCGATCTTCAGAGTCATATGAGAAATATATGCCAAAAACTGTTATTCCTTTCTCTGGCCATGTATAAACACTTTCTTTTTCACCTTGATGCCTATTTTTACCAATCCACATGCCTTCAGTTTTAGATTTATTTATACAAAGACCAGACATTTTTGAAAATTCCTCAAACTCTGAAAATACATTTTGTAGGGACTCATTACTTTTGCAAAAACATGTTATGTGATCTGCATAACTGTTTTTTTTGTTTTTTTAATTTCCTTCTGCAAAATGCATATGCAATACATTTCATTTGATACATTCAATTCATTCGTTCACTCCGCTATCCCGACATAATACATGCTGTAGGCATCACTTTGGCGCAACTCGATTTTTTGCACTTTTGCAAACAATGCCTCCTGTTCATCCAAGCGTGAACACATACCACACAAAAATGATACCAAATGATTTGGGATAAAACACTCTTTCATGAGATGTATAATAATTTACTGTTCATAGATGATTTTTTAATAATCAGCAATTTTTAAGGCGTAAACTTTTTGTTGACTCACACGGTATTGCCATTATTTCTTACTCTATTCAAATATACTTCCAATCTCAACATGAATAACAGGGGGTGCAAGAGGATCACCCTGTCTTACTCCTCTGCTAACCCTGAAGTAACCTGTAGTAACACCCATTTACCAGAACACAGCTACTAATATCTTTATATAGAATTTTAACCCACTGAATTAGTGAGGGCCCAAAGTTATAGGCTTCCAAATATTGGAAAATAAATGAATGGCTCAATGAGTCAAATGCCTTGGTGAGATCCAATGCTATTATTATACCTTGTAAATCCTCTTTTTCTGCATAAAACATGAGGTCTGATATTAATCGAATCCCTTCACAAATATATCTCCATTTAACAAAAACAGTCTGTTGACTGTTGATCAAATTTTCTATCACTTTAGATATCCTATTGGCTAAACATTTAGAAAGGATTTTTGCATCAACGTTTATCAGAGTAATTGGTCGCCAGTTACTAAGTTCAAGTTTGTTTTTGTTGGGCTTAGGAATTATTTGTATTACCCCCTTGCTTTTGTAAAACTGACATACACTCGTCATTTTATGAAGCATTAAAAGAATCAATTATATATTTTGAAACCAAAGGCCAAAATGCCTCATAAAACTTCACTGTGATGCCATCATTTCCTGGAGTTTTATTTTTTGTCATTTTGAGTTCCTCTTTTGCCTCATTGCATGATATTAAACCTTCACATGAGGCCTTTTCTGATTCTGTTAACTCAGATTCCACGCCCAGAGCTTCGGGGATAGATTTATCGAGGTGTCCGGCACGTACTTCACTCGTACTTTGAGCATCCATTTTGACCCCGCTATTGTCCATAATTTCTGCTTCTTTATCTGATTTGTCTCCAGGTTGTTCAAAGTATTTAGCGATGGTATTTGGGTTATCTTAGATCCTTTTCCTAGCAGACATTTCTGCTTTTCTTCCTCGGGTTTTCTCACTTAGCAAAAACGCGTGATGTATCTAAAAGTGCGCCATCTTCTCATCGCCCACATGTGTCTTGCACCACCCGGAAAATTACCCCAGGACAATTACCCCCCCCCCACCCCCCTGTAACTACCCCCTATGATAACTACCCCACCCCAAGACAATTACCCCCACCCCTGAAACTTACCCCCTATTCATTAAGGAGGAAGTCCACCCTGATAATACGTTGGTATTAATAAAAGCATAATTTTGTCGGGGGGTACTTGTCCTCAGGAGGCACGTGGAAAGGGGGGGGGGTTGTCTTAGGGGGTTATTTTCAGGGGGTAATTGTCCTTGGGAGGTAATTGTGCATGGGGGGGGGGAGGTAATTGTCCTCAGGGGTAATAGTCCTTGCGGGGGGTAATAGTCCCGCTGGTAATCGGCCGGGGGGAGGGTGATTGCCCAGGGGAAAGTAATGTTGTCCTAGAACCTGTTTCAGGCAGGGCATACCTAATTGTTGCCGATTTGAAGTACACACACAAAGTAAACACACAGCTCGACGATGTTACTGATGCATATTCATTAGGGCAAAAGCGAATGCCTTACGTCAGAAAACATTAGCGCGAACTTTTGACCCCGCACACTGGCAAAAGCGTCTCGAGTCTAGACGTTCTTTTCGACGATTGTTTCGGGTTTCGACGATTGTTTCGGGGGATCGAGCGATGAGTGGAGATGAGTGGAGACACCACACTCTGTGTGGGATGTGTGTAATTAGAGGAGGACATAGATGATTGAAGAATTAGAAAAATACATAAAAAAGGACAAAATTTGGACTAGTGGATGCCACGCGCATTTTTTTAATACTAAAAGTGTCATTTTTTGCACAAAATTTGAAGTAATAAACTTGTTAAATATACATTTGAGTGTTGGATATTACATATGTATAGTGCAATGAAACATAAAAGTGTGATTTACTCCGAATAGTGGACTATCAAAACTAATTATATTTCAAATTTGTTGACACACCATTAATCTGTTCAATGAAACTCTTTTTCTTGATTAAACAATATATGTTGTCACGCCACAAAACAGAAAGAAAAAATTATCAAATAATGTGATGGATAAGTCATTTTGTAATTCCAAATGAATTGATATCTTTTTGCAGGATGCGCATTTTGAGTGGAAACACACTGTACATGTACCGTATATGGCAATTCCAACATATTAGCAGTATAAGTCCATGGGCCAAAAACTGAAAAGGCACACATTTTTGTTCTCTTCTTTAGGACCCATCAGTATGTGCTTGTTGGCCACAACGTTTGTGGTGCATGTGACCACTAGGGCTATTACCATGTTGACGGATCAAGAACATTAGAATTTTAGAAAATGTCATATATTTTTTTAATTCAAGTTAAAACACATTTTAAATATGTCAATATACGCCAAAAAGTAGGCACAAAAAAGGTATTAAAAATTACCTAAAACTTATTTATTTTTTATTTTTTTTCTTAAAGAAAAAATGGTGAAATGAAAGTTTGCATAATTTTAAATGGTGACTTTCTGTTTTCTAGGACCCTCGGGTATGATAATCTGTCTGGTTGCGACAAGGTAGGTGATGGAAGTGAGCGCTGGGCCGTTATAATGAAAACGAATCAAGACATATTGGAATTTTGACTGAATATTATGATTTTCGACAACATGAAACAAATCGTAAGCATTTAAAGGTATAGACCAGTTTTTTGAAACGCCCCCCTCTCAACAAGTGAAATGGAAGCTCTTATTACCAATCATGTGAAAGAATATGTTTTTACTAATACGTGATGATACAAATTTTGCCGGGAAACCTCCTATTGATTGATATATTTGGCAAATTATAATATCTATCCGGACTGGATAGATATAGGGTAGTCCCATATACATCTTTCTGTGTACAGTGCTTGTAACTTTACCAAGACTGGGCCAAATTTCTTATCATTTTGATGATTCCAGAACCTTGCAGTACACACCAATGCTTATATGCTAGATGATCAACGTTTTCTGATTGATTTCACAACGTTCAAGTCTTTCACAATGTCTATTGAAATTTTAGCTCATATGAGATGAAAGGAATCAGTTTTGGAAATACAGAAATAAAGCAAGTTCTGTACGCAGACGATATAACGCTTTTCATTGAAGATTCGAATTCATTTAAGGAAATTAAACATATTTTTGAATGTTTTTATAAAAATATCAGGCTTAAAGTTAAACAAGGACAAGACATTCATTTTGCCCTTAGGTCCACAAATATCCACTCATACATTTCCGTTTGGGAAGCAAGTTGACATTGTTAAAATACTAGGAATTTATTTTTCAATACACGAAGATATCAAAGAACAAATGAATCATAAAGAAATATTGAGCAAGATTAAAAAACTTTTTACGTGGTGGAAGCAGCGCGATTTAACATTAATGGGGAAAATTCAATTATTGAAAGTATATGGCTATTCTCAAATTATATATTTATCATCATTGATGCCAGTTCCAGAATGGGTGTATAGCGTAATTGAAGAAATATGTTTTGTTTTTTTGTGCAGAAGTAAGGGCAAAATTAAAAAGAGCATCATGTTTTTAAACTATCAGCAGGATGGGCTCGAAATGATGAATTTCCGACTGTTTGTAGAGGCACAGAGAATAATGTGGATAAAAAGTCTTGTAAACAGGAACTCAAGCTATCAAATGGAAAGATTACTTTAAATTTGTATTGAAACGCCCTGTATAATCGCAAGTGACTCATTCTAATACACGGGCATGTATTTCGCAATAACATATTATCACGCGATGACAATGTGAACCGTTGCGCAATCACATGCCGTCATGTTATTCAGGAAATTGAAAATTGTAAACACATGTGTACATGCGGTATCATTATTACACTAGGGCGCTTTCGCAAACGCGACGGAAGCAAAGACAACAGGAGAATAACGGCGATACAGCTTGCGAAAGCGCCCTACTATCAGATTGGGGGGGGGGGGTAGGAGCACAACCGGTCTCTGCCCCAACTGTGCTTAGTTGAAGTGTTCGGCGACAAAGGCACCTGAAAGATGATCTTTTTGTTTGTTGCTTACTTGTCAAAACTTTTTTTTTTAAATTGGCTTGTCAGAGATTTGGGGAATTGCACCCCTCACCCCCCCCCCCCCTCCCACAACATTCTGGATCTGCCCCTGCTAATCATGGTTATTCCTGAAATAGTAAAATTAAAAACCAAACGAAATAAACAAATAAACAAAAAAATACCCCGAAAAGATTCATATGATTGCACGAGGTTCAAATGACAATAATTAAGTTAGGATGAAAGGGGCACTGTTGTTTTGACAGCTCCACTAACCGCTCTTGCACATAAGACCGACAGCCCACGAGACCTATGATGATAATGAAGTAAAATATAATTATAATTAATAATAATAATAATAATAATACCCATAATAATAATAATAATAGTAATACCGGTAATGATAATAATAATGATAATGATAATAATCTCGTGAGCCTTCCAGCCACTTTTCAGAGGATTCACATGATCCGAAGACCCACAAAAGTCACAACCCACGGGATCGATATTAATTTCCTTATGTATAACAGTAAGCGTAGGGGCAAAGTCAAATATCATGCCTAGTTTTGGTATTAATTTCCACTACTTTACAAAGTAAGTACTTCTTGTTTATTCAATAGATTTTTATAATGGTACACAATATTTTAGAGGTAAGAGAAAAAAAGTTGGAGGGGCTTCCGAAACGGCGGCCCTTTCGATCGTATTCATGTGAAAATGGGCGGTCGTGCCCCTCCCATCCCGCCTTGATGAGGGAATATATTTGTTGTTAAAGGGGTTGCAATAATTATATGTATGGTGCATGTATGACTGGAAATTTTTATGTTGGGCAGAAATAGAAATTCATGATTTTTTTCTTCAGTACAGAGCAAATGGGTGGGGACCTCGAAAGATACGTCACAGAGTTGCCAATTTGTGTTTGATTGATCACAACTTCAAAAATTCATAACTGTCTTATTTTAAATCAGATTTTGCTCAAACTTTCACTGACATGTACCTTTCACTTTTTTGCTATAAAAGCCAGCTTGATATCAGGGTGGACTTCCCCTTTGAAACTCTATTTAACCCCACCAATAGGAGGGAGGGGGTCAAAGAACAGTCGATGAAGAGGAGGAGGGGGGCTACTGATCACCCCAAAATTTTCTGACACGTCACAAAGTATAGAAGAAGTAATTATCAATTACACTTAACACTCATATTGGAACACTGTACATTACTTTGTAAATAATATATGTCACCGTTGAGCTACTGTACAGTCCCAGATTTAAAAAAAAATAAAAAGTCAGTTGAGCACAAACAACACATTTTGGCCGCTATTTTATATTTTATACATTCCATAACTCAACGAAATTGATATCAACTTAAAGGTAATTAAATTTTCATCATAAGACAACAGACCCATGGTGATCGAATTGAAATTTATCTTTAAAAATAGATTTAAACACACCAAACGCTTTCTCAATAGTCAATACAGTACTACAGAAAGCAGTCAATAACTTTGGGACTCTAATTTTCACTGAAAAGAGGGATGAACCTTTCCTTATAGATGGGCGAATTCCTTGAAAGTTATTAAAATAAACTTATCTGATTTCGATATATGGAAAAGGATCTTGTCGATAAAATTCCTTTTTTGTGAGAAAAAAAATCAACAAAATGCTTTTTCACTAACAAATTTCGATGTTCTATTGAAATTAGTATCAAAATGTAAATGATTTAATTCTCTTTCCTATAACACAACGGTGGTTCAAGTCTTCTTTGAAATATGTTTCGAAAATGTTATTTTTTGTAAAAAATGGTTTGGTTTATTCTGTATTTTTTTCACCTTTTTGTTTTCGTTTTATTCACATGCACAGGCAAAGAGAGAAGACAATGACCGTGAGTACAATTTATTTCAACACATTCAAGAATTACGCCTTCAAAATGTTTATCAAATGATCAATTTTAGATTAGTAAAATGAAACATATCTACCTTGGTTAGGTCCATATTGTCAACGAAAGGCGGAGAGGTTTTTCTTGAATTCAAAACATCACCTCTAATATCTCGGTGAACTTTGTTTTATTGTTTCTTTTATTGTTAGGGCATTATTCAAATGAGAGTCATCATGATATATAATAACAGATGTATTTATTAATGTCAATTAAAATATAAGAGTTGCAACGTAGAATTCTGTTCACATGCATAAAATCATTCCCAGAAAAAATTGGCGTCGATTGCACCACAATAGACCATTTTACCTGCACTTCGGACCATTACTTGATAAGAATATTGGGAAGGTTTAATTAAATAAGCGTAAGTGCATTCAAAAGATACATTTTCTTTACTTACGAGTAGGTATCCAAAAAAGCATTGAATAAGGTTACTCAGAAACATGTAACTTCATCCCAGTCAGCTCTTCTACAAAGGGTTTATGAGGAATATGGGATGGGGTTGCGGTTTGTTGTCATAAAACAAAAATTAGTACCCCATCGCCCCCCCCCCCCCCAAAAAAAAAAAGTAAAAAGTGGTGAGGCATTTTTCCTTTTTCTTCAGGTTATATGCCGAAATTTCGAAAACATTCTACGAAACATTATTTTCTAGAATAAGGGATACAAAAAAGTTTACTTTTGTGTTTCTTATGTGTTTTTTGTTGCTTTTGTTTACTTGTGACTGGATATATTAGAAAATTATATTCCAAAACATTACACAATTTCTCTTCTCTTTTTTTCCAGATGATTTCGGGATATCCGTTCCACCTTTAGTAGACTACTTAAAGACCATTTTAAGGGAATATAGTGACGGCCAGATCATAAAGGTAAACCATTCACTACGTTAATGTGATTCGCAGAAGGATCATTAAATTACTCAAGATTACTCCAGATATGAAATTTGGGGCACCCACCCCCTTTAGAAGAAGGGGAATGGTCACTTATTAGAAAGTAAAAAGGGGCACTTATCAAAAGGTGAAAGGGCACTTGTAAGAAATGACAGAGACACGTGTCAAAGTAAAAGGGGCACTCATCAGAGAGTAAAAGGGGCACCTATTAAAAAGGGGAAAGGGCATGTTTAACGTAAAAGGGACACTTATTTGAGGTAAAAAGAGGCACATCTTGCACCTGCAAAGGGGCACTCATCAAAGGTAAAAAGGAGCACTTATAAGAAAGGGAAAGGGGCATTTATTACGAAGGAGAAAAGTACCTGTCAGAATCGATTAGGGGCATTTATCCGAGCTAAAAAGGAGCACTTATGAAAATGGGGAAGGGGCAAAAGTATCCAAAATAAAAAAGTGCACTTTTGGGGCACTTTAAAAAGTGTAGGGGCACTGTACCCCCTTGTTCCGCCCCGCCCCCACCCCCCCCCCTTCCCAGAGCGCCGCCCATGATGTAGAGAATAATGTAGGTAGGGAGCTTCTGCTTGTTATTAATAATATATTTTTCAAGATCTAAGCCTCGTTAAGTGTATTGACAAATATGTATCGGCCCTGTACTAAGTGCAACTGTCTCGGCTTTATATAGACTTTGACCTACTACAAAAAAATTATAACAAAAATTTACGAGTCAGTAATGTTCTTAACTTCTTACATTGGCCGATCCCGGAGAGGGAGGGGTTGGGAATGGTGGATTACAATTAATTTGAGGTACGATACATGAAGAAAACAAGTTTAGTGTACATTGTCATAGACTCTTTTTTGTAAGAGCACAAAGTCATGCCCTGGTAAATTGACGCTACTTTGCCTTTGCAGGAGCTTGTCCAGAACGCCGAGGATGCCGGCGCAAATACTGTCAAATTCCTTTATGACGTACGGCACCATGGGACCGAGACGCTGTACCTAGATTCTCTAGCACCTTACCAGGGACCAGCTCTTTACTCTTTCAACAACGCCAAGTTCAAGAAAGCCGACTGGAATGGGATTCAGACACCTGCCCGCAGCAAGAAGAAAACGGATCGCCTGAAAGTTGGACGTTTCGGCATTGGATTCAATTCCGTGTACCACATAACAGGTGAGAACGATACCAACAGGCGCGTAGCCAGGTGGGGCGGTGGGGGCGGTCGCCCCCATAAAACAAAATGCCGGGCAAAAAAAAAAAAAAAAAGAGAAAGAGAAGAAAAAAAGTAAGAGGACGTAGGAAGAAAAAGGGAAAGGAGGCGAGAACGGTACAACGAATCGTCTTCTTTCTCTAATAATTTAATGAAACGTAAAAGCTTCCGCGTTTCGCGCGGAACGGGGGAAATTGAGTTCAAATGAAGGATTAAGAGTCGAGAACGGAACAAAGAATCGTCTTCTTTCTCTAATAATTTAATGAAACGTCAAAGATTCCGCGCTTCGAAAGAGGGGGACTGAATACAGATATGGATTAAGGGTCGGGAAAGGTACAACGAATCGTCTTCTTTGTCTAATAATACGTCAAAGCTTCCGCGCTATGCGCAGGAGGAGGGGGGCTGAATTCAGACAAGGATTAAGAGTCGAGAACGGTACTTCAAGTCGTCTTCTTTCTCTAATAATTTGATGAAACTTCAAAGTTTCCGCGCTTTGCGCGGGAGGGGAGGAAATTGAGTTCAAATTAAGGATTAAGAGTCGAGAACGGAACAAAGAATCATCTTTTTCCATAATAATTTAATGAAACGTCAAAGCTTCCGCGCTTCGAAAGAGGAGGACTGAATACAGTTAAAGATTAAGGGTCGAGAAAGGTACAACGAATCGTTTTCTTTGTCTAGTAATACGTCAAAGCTTCCGCGCTATGCGCAGAAGGGGCGGACTGAATTCAGACAAGGATTATGAGTCGAGAAAGGTACAACGAATCGTCTTCTTGCAAAGCTTCCGCACCTTCTGCACCCACCCCCTAGGGAGCGCGCTACGCGCGCTCTTTAAGTTATTCGCGTGTTCACTACCGCCCCCCCCTAATATGAAATCCCAGCGCTTGGATACAATAGATACATAGATTAAAAAATGGAAGCACACAACATATAGACACGTTCCCATAATGACCTTGTTAATATTCTAAAAATGTTTTACTTTGGTGATACCACCCCTTTCCCATGCCTGTGCCGCAAATAAAGACCCCTAAAAGTCGTTTCGTTATAGACCAGAGTAGTTTAGCCCCTCCTGAGGGAAATGTCTTGATACTCTGCAGTTGTTTTCCGGCGCCTATTGGCTATTGAAATGTGCGGGGTTTTTTAAATGGAAAGTGGTTTATCTTTGTAGGGTGAAGTAAATATTTGCTGAGTTTGAAAAGTCAGAGCATAATCAAAATAGTAGTAGTTGATAATAGTAGTTACTGGAGAGTTTGGTCCTTTCAGACAAAGCTGCTGAAAAAAGATGGTAACAGCAAAAAAATTGTCCCGAAATTAGAAAATTTGGCCGATCGATATTTCGTTCCTTTGGGGGGGGGGGGGCTGGGTGGGTAATGTCACCTTTTTTTGGTCACCCATTAGCACAATTCTCGTTTTCTTTCTTTTTTTTAATTAAAAAAAAAAATGAGGGGTGAGGGGGCGGGGGTGGTTCCTCCAAAACATACACACACACAAAAAAAATTGAGGGGGGGGTATGCACCTGGATTGTTTCATATACTTTTATATACTTTTTTAGCATTGCAAGCATTATTGTTTTATTACTTTTATACTTAATAATTATCACCCTTTCGATTACTTTTCAGATTTACCGAGCATCATGAGCGACCAAAAGCTGGCATTCATTGATCCATTAGAGGAACATTTTTTTGACAAGCGTGGTAGAGTCAAAACTGGATGGCAATTTGGTCTCGGATCCGACAGCGACATATTCTCGAAGAACGAAGACCAGTTTCAACCGTACCACAACATATTTCCCGGAGTAACAGGAGGGATTTCGACGGGATATTTCGACGGCACGTTGTTTAGATTTCCTCTGCGGCATGCGGCAAATAGTTTAAGTGACAAAATATACAGCGATGAAGGCACATTAAGCGAGCTCCTCCTGGCTTTTCGAGCCGATGCTGATGTTGCTATGCTGTTTTTGCGCTCTTTGAATAACATCGAGGTGTTAAAGAGGCGATCCGATCTGCAAGAGCCATCACTTGTTGTACGAGTTCGAAGGGAACACGATCCAGAAACACATCCACCGGGAAAGGAATTTTCTTCACGTCTAGAAACTTACTGCTCTGATGTGAGCGGGCGCCGAGGGCCAATCAAGCTGATTGATTGTGTGACATTCACTACCGAAACACCGGAGGCATCCAATGCACAACGCTGGGTTGTTAGTCATCATATCGCGGGTGATAGCATGTCTCAAGAGCTTTCAGATTTGGCCGAGAAACAAAGTCATCTCCCTTGGGCAGCTGTTGCTATTCCCGTGAGTTCTTCAGAACCAAGCAATGTAGCAAGTGAGGCAGAGAATAACAACATTGGTAGAGTGTTCTGCTTTCTCCCCCTGCCACCTGGTGAGGAGAGTCGGACGGGTTTACCAGTTCATGTGCATGGATTCTTTGCTGTCAATAGCGATCGCCGCGGGATCAAGTGGCCCGGACCTGACCAAACGGACACTCTAGCACATTGGAACCAACTTCTTGTGAGAGAACTTATTCCCATTGTATATGTCGACGCGATCAAATACGCCATTAGTAGTCATACCTCTCACGACAGCGTGACCGTCGATTGCATCTATCGATCGTGGCCAGATCATGAAGCGGTTCGTGGAAACTGGGACATTCTCTTGGAACCATTCTACAATGCTCTCTTCCAGGAAACTATTATACATAGCGACAACAATGGGTGGATGAACATCGCCGACGTCCAGTTCAACGAATTGAATGTGGATAAAGATATGGAAAAGGTCATCCTCAAGTGCTTCAACATCAAAGGCATTGCATACGCAAGGGTTCCCAGTGTGTGCAGACAGGCCATCAGGAAGTTCTACAAAGATCAGATATCCACTGTTTCTGCTTCCAGCCTTTGCCGTTGCCTCCGTGAAGATCCTGCAATTTTGACCAAGCTCAATGCTGATGAGAAGCTTCTGATCCTTGAGTTCATCTTGCGAGAGGACGCCAGACAAGATCTGGAAGGATTATGTCTTCTTCCTCTCGATGACGGAAGCTTCCACTTCTTCTCGAGTTCTGATGACAAGAAAGTGTACATACCAACCACCAAGTTCCACCGACAGCTTGTACCAGGAGGAAATCATCAATTCATCAGAACGGTACCAGAGGACAACCCGCTTCATCAACTCCTGTCAAATATGGGTGTGTTTTGGTTTTCATTATTTTATCCACCAACCGAATTACCTTAGGTAAAGATGAGAAATACAGCAAAATAGAATATGATTGAACTAGTGGACTCATTCAGTTGAGATAAAATTAGAGATTGTTAATTACAGCTGGAATAATTATATTAATTTCGTCACAATGTTATGTAAACATCTTTCCTTCGAGTAGAAAGTATACAGCTAGGTATCTGAAAATCAGGTTGTAATCCTGAAATGGAATGAGTTAGTGCACTGATATATGGGGGGGGGGGGGCGAAGTGTCAACCACGTATCCTGTAGGAACTGCCGCAGGCACATTTCTTTGATTTGTTTTCGTTTGATTCACTAGATTTATGTTGCTTTTATCAGAAAAGTACATTCATTGGTGCGAACTGGATAGATTAACTTTTGAAAATGGGCAAAATATTTGAACGGATTATGCAGAGCCTGTATTCTTTAGCCGGGCATCGTCGAAAATGACTTGATTCTTATATTTTCATACTATTTAAAAGTGATGCAAAATACGACCTTATGGGAATGTTTTCATTACCTTTAGTGACAGTTTTATATCGAGTTTCTTCAACAATAGAGGCATATTGACATTTTGTGTAAATAAATTAATGAGTGTAACTGTTTTTTTTATTTCATATGCAGATGGGCGTTATCAGCTGAAATCATTGACCCTTGATGCAGTAGCAGAGCTCTTGAAGATCAGTATGAAGACTCGGATAGACGATCAAGGATCCTGGATACTGGACACACAAGGGCCTTCTCTAAATACATGGCTTGAAAAGGTCTGGTCAATGCTGTACAGAGAGAGTTCAAGTAAGTTACTTCTCTTTGAAGGTATCCATCTTGTACCGTTGTTTGAGGCCGATGGTGAGGGTAGAAGATTACTACCACTGTGCCCAAAGTCGGGAATTATCCAGAGAAGTCACCAAAGTCTCACATTGACAAATGATCTGGCAAACATTCTACAACAGATTGGAGTGACAGTCACAAACTGTCCTGATTATGTTCTCCGCCATCCAGCTGTCATGCGTGACGAATATATCAAGATTCCAACATCAGAAGGGGTAGTTAAATGCCTTCTGCTTTCAGATAATGTACTACTGATCGAGAGATTACATTCCTTCTCCACCGGTGATAGGGATGTCCTTGTGGAATATCTTGCACAGGCAAAACTCTCCCATGATGGTAAGAAACTTCTAAGTTGCCTACCACTATTTGAAAGAGTCGATGGAACCGGAAATTCAAACGAACCTTTGGTCAGTATTGAACAATGCGAAGGGTACATCGAATGTTGCCAATACGATATTCCTGCTCCATTGAAGCTCAAGAGGCTCTTGATCAATGGAAGAACGAAATCTAAATGTCTGCTACAGAAGTTAGAAGTCTGTCTATTATCAAAATATTCGGTGATAATGAATGTCTTGGAAGAAGTTCATGAAGGGCAGTTGTACTCCAAGCAAGAAAAACAACTTGTCTTGCAGTGGATAATGGAGCATTGGGAAGATATCAAAGCCAACTGCAAGTCCAGCGTAGACATTCTGCGTCATATGAAATTCATCCCCAACAAGGCTAATCCTTTATTGTCTCCCTGTGAACTCCTTGATCCAAGGGATCCATTGCTTGACGAACTGTTTGCCTCTCAAGGAGTATTTCCAGGCGCACCATTTGATTCACCGCAGGTCATAGAAGCTTTCCAACAGCTTGGCATGCGTGGACCAAGTGAAGTTACTTCATCCGAGTTGATTACATGTGTTGAGATGGTTGCTGAATCTCAAAGCCCAGAAAAGGCTCGAACGCTACTAAAGCTCCTCACAAGTAACCAAAGCCTTCTCGAAAAATCTGTCATTGATCATATGAAACAGAAGCAATGCATTCCTTGCAGACAGTCTCCTCCAGAGTATTACCCCTTAGCTATTGAGTGGTATGGTAAACGTTCTACGAGACTGTCAACTCCCCATGAAATTCTGAGGGAAAAGAACCTAGCTGTACTGATATGTGGAGCCTCAAAATGCTTTACTTCCCAGGAGGACGAGAGTCGTTTCTCTACAGTCTACACAAAGATTGAAATGAATATCCCATCTCCAATACTTTCGGATGTCATGACACAGTTAGATCACTGTGTCAGGTATGCAGAAGACAGAACTGGGGAAGATGTTACTGATATAGTACCAATGCTTAAGGAGATCTATTCATTTCTAATGGAAGCGTGGCGCCAGGACAAGAACACCAAGAACCTCATCCTTAATCGAGCTAAAGTTTGTATCTGGAATGGAAGTGGCTTTTCAGAACCAAGCAAAATGTGTGCGGTAAAACTTCCATTTCATCTAGCTCCTTACATGGCATCTATTCCGCAATCTACTATTGCATTTGTAGACTTGTTTGAAGCGCTCGGAGTTGAAAAAAACATGGCGGCAAATTCCAATGCTCTGGTTGACATACTGCATGAGATCAAGAAGAGATGTGACGATTCAAAAACTGATGCCTTCCAACAAGGACAGCGCCAACTTGTACTGCAGATCCTTCACCATCTACACGCCGCAGGAGAGCTCCCAGAAGAACCTCGGGCGCGCTTACTCGTTCCATCGAAAAAAGGAAAATGTCATCTCATTCCAGTTGATGAGAGCGCATACGTGGACAGAGACTGGTTGAGACAAAGCACCGACAATGAGGTCTTTACTTTGATCCATTCAGATATCTCAATGGACCTTGCAATATTCCTCCATGTACGACCTGTCAGTCGACTTCTCCTAGATACAGAAGAATTGCTGGATTTCACACCAGCTGGGCAGCATGAACCCTTGACTATGCGCTTGTGGAATATTCTCAAGAACAACTATGTGGACACCGCTATCATTAGTGAAATGATACAGAATGCGGAAGATGCAGGAGCTCAGGAAGTTCGCTTTCTCATTGATATGAGAAAAAACGAAAATGCAAATCTGAAATTATTCGATCCTGAAATGAAGTCTTGTCAGGGACCAGCCCTTTGGGTATACAACGATGCCATATTCACAGACCAAGACTTTGAAAATATTCTCCGTCTTGGAGGGCGTACCAAAGAAAAGGACGCTGAAAAGATTGGGAAGTTTGGGACTGGTTTCAACTCGGTGTACCGCCTAACTGATGTTCCAAGTTTAGTTAGTAGGAACTACATGCACTTTTTCGACCCTCATACCACACACCTTGGAAACGTTCTCCAGAACAAGAGTCAACCGGGTGTACGTCTCAGATTGAGTAGCACCAAAGCACTCCAGAGATTCCCAGATCAGTTCAAGCCATTTAATGGAGTGTTTGGGCTCGATTTCGGTGGAGGAAATGAGCCATTCAACTACAACGGAACACTCTTTAGACTGCCCCTCCGTTCAAAAGAAGCTGCACAGAAAAGCCAAATCTGCAAGGAGAGCTACGATGGGGAGAAGCTGATCAACCTGATGCAGAAAATGTGGAAATCATCACGAAACCTCCTGATGTTCACCAAAAAGGTAAAGAAGGTTGCCCTGTTCTACCTTTCTGAGAATTCTAGCGATCCTACCAGGGCTGAGGAGTTACTCACCATACAGAAAAACATGCGATCTCCTAGGATGAAGGATGACGGCATCGTTGTGTCAACTGAATCATTCCACTGCACAATGACTGCAAAGGGAAATGAAGTGATGTCACAGAAACAAGAAGTTAGTGGAGACCTGGACATTGTCAAAGTGATATGCAAGACTTCAGAACAGGCAGCATCTCTTGCAAAATCTCCGGATGGCAAAGAGTGTGGACTTTCACCAGAAGGTGCGGTTGCCTTTCCTTTTCATAGACTCCCAATGTCTAGATTTGAGAAGAAGATCTACTGCTTCCTTCCCCTCTCAATTAACAGTATGCTCCCAGTACATATCAACGGATCTTTTGCTGTAAAAGAGGATCGGCGGAGTCTTCACATGCCAGTGCCCGATGGAAGGTTGATTACCGAGAAATGGAATCACATACTTTTGGCAGATGTGATATGCAGAGCGTACGTTTCTCTCTTGTCTGACAGTGAGTTTATTCAACAAGTGAAGGACACATACGGATCAGATATGTCTCCTGAACAGTTGTGGCCGGATATTGATGACGTACCAAAGAATTCTGAATGTTCAGCACTGTTTGATGCTTTCTACAAGGCAATGGTAAATGGGTTTGATGGCCGTGTACCATCATTGTTCTGGAAAGATGGCAAATCGCATCAGTTCACGAATGTTGTGTTCCTTAGTGAAGAAGTTCAGAAAGAGACATCAGTCAGTGATGTGGTAACGAAGGTACTACGCGACCATCTCCCCTCAATGGAAGTGATGTCGTTGACCGAGAAAACGTGGAGAGCCCTAAAGAGAGTACAGCTGATAGATGAAGTTCTCAAGAGAACTTATGATTTCAACAGGTTCTTCAATGAAGTTTTTCTACCACAAATCAGTCAGGTGTCGGCCAACAACAGAAATCAACTGGTTTTGTTTGCACTCAATAAAAGCGAAGACACACTACAACATATGCTAAAATATGTGGAATGCATACCAGTAGAGAGGGGAACTGAACTGCGGAAACCTTGTGATCTAGTTCACCCCAAAGGCAAAGCTGCGCCTTTGTACTCGGAGTCTGAAAAGGTTTTCCCTCTGGGAGAAAAATTCAATGCCCCTGACACATTGGCGTCACTTAGTGAGCTAGGCATGGTGAAAGACTATCTTGATGAGGATATTTTCGTCGAGCGATGCGAGACTGTTCACATTCTGCATTCAAGCTGTATGGAAGGAGCTCAAACGAGATGCCATGCTGTACTGAAGTATCTGTCGGAGATGTTGGGGAGTGATTGGAATGAGAAAAAAACACTCAAAGAACGGCTTTCGAGTATCCCATTCTTGCCTATCATCTGTAAAGAAAACAGAGATCCAGCTCTACCATGGGTGGAAACGGACTGTGCTTATGCACCTGCTAATGATGTGTACTCTCATTCTAAAACATATTTGGTAAGCAGCACATCAAACGTTGTGGATGAATCAAAACAGTGGAAACTCTCCTGGAAAGTAGAGCACTTTCTTGGTCTTTCAGATAAATATCCCTCTGTCCAAGATGTACTCGAGCAGTTCTCGAACTTTCGTAGTCACTACGAAATGAATACTGGATGCATTTCTGGTCATCAGTTACAAATGATATGCAAGGCGGTCTACGAGCGTGTTGAAATCGCATGTAAAGACAATAGTCCAGACATCTCCAACGTAGATCTTCAAAATCAATCATTCTTCCTTGTAGATCGCAAGTTTGTAGTGGCCTCTGTGGTTGCCGATGGAGGTAGAGATCTTCCGCCGTATCTAAATAAAGCTTCCCAGTTCCTAAAAAAGTATCCTACTCTTCTGGAACGTGCATCATTGAAGAGGGAATTTGATGCCGGAGACTATCGAGGTGTTCTCCAATCTATACACGATGATAGCAGTGGGAAACCTTTAGACGACGAGGTCTTGGAGGTTGCTATCCTAGCTGCCGATCGACTTGCCAGTTTCCTAAAAGATGATGATAATGGGAAACCAACTCAAGATACATTTCTCCCAGATGAGCACATGTGCATGAGGCCTGTATCAGATCTCTGCTATAGGGACGTTAACTGGTTAGAACACGACGAAGTCAAACACCATAAGTGTCACATGAGAATCAGTTTTATGCTTGCAAAAAAGCTTAAAGTGAAGGATGTTCGACAACAGATGCTCTGGCCACATGAAATGGATTTCCCAGAAGAATTTGGCCAGCATGAGGAACTTACAAACCGTATCAAGAGAATTCTTGATTCATACCCGTCTGATGAAACAATACTAAAAGAACTTCTTCAGAATGCAGATGATGCTGGGGCAACTCAAATCCACTTTGTCTACGATCCTCGCTTACATAATGGAAAGAAACTTCTAGGAGATAACATGAAAGCTTTGCAGGGTCCTGCTCTTTGTGTCTTCAACAACAAGTCTTTTACAGATGACGATATTCGTGGGATACAGAATCTTGGAGAAGGTAGCAAAGCTGATCACATGGGAAAGATAGGCCGTTATGGGGTCGGTTTTAATGCCGTGTATCAACTCACGGATTGCCCAAGTTTCATCTCCAATGGTGAACGATTATGCATGTTTGACCCTCTGCTGAAATATATTCCGGGAGCAACACCGATTAAGCCGGGCCTTCAGATAAAAGTTAATGGTAGTGTGCGTTCTTCGTTCCCAGATATCTTTCAATGTTACTTGGAAGACATACTTGCAGATGGAGAAGAGGACTTTACTGTTTTTCGTTTTCCATTGCGGGAGGAAGCTTCGACACTCAACAAAAACGTATGGCGACCTACAGAGATTCGGAAGCTACTACAAGATTTTGAGGATGCTGCATTAGAGAGTCTTTTGTTTCTGAAAAACATCACTAAAATCAGCATATCAGAGGTAACAAGATCAGGAGCTATTGGCTCTACTCGTACTATCACAGCAGAGATAACCGAAGTGGAAGGTGAAAAGAAAATGGATTTCCTGCGCAAAGTTCAAGATATCAGTAGAGCAGCAAAGGATGACAGTACCTGGCAACCAGAACCAGCAGGAGTCATATACCAGATGAAATTGAAAGAGACAGGAAGAGATGAGGATTGGGTGATATGTCAGCAAGTAGGAAGTGCAGACACGGTTGAAGAAAACATAATGCGAAAACGTAAACTACTTCCAGTGGGAGCTGTTGCTGCCCGTCTGACAGATAAAAGAGGGGAACTCAAAGGAAGGGCTTACTGCTTCTTACCCCTTCCCATTGCAACGGGACTACCAGTTCATGTGCACGGATACTTCGCCTTAGACCATGAGAGTAGAAGACACTTGTGGGAAGGTAGCAAGACAGATGAACAAACAAAGTGGAACTTTCATGTCACCCAGAAAGTTATTGCACCGGCTTATGTGAATTTGCTGTTGTGGATAAAATATTTCTTTGTCAAGAAATATGAATGGTCACGATCGATGTCATGTGAACAGAAAGCTCACAATTTGAAAGTACTTCAGAAATACCACACTTTCTTTCCTAACATCGGCGAGAAAGGGTCGTACTGGAAAGAGCTTGAAGCCACTGTCTACGAAATTGTTGCCTCGAAAGCCCTGATGCTATTTCCTTCTCTATACAGAAAAGATGATGGCAACAACGACTTTTTCCTAACATGGAAGACCCCTGTCATGCCCATGCAGTCTCCAGACGAATCAAAGGTGGGATATTTCAACACACTGCCAAGCCAAATGAGTGACCACTACGCATTCCCTACAAGTAGCTCCTTGAAGGCTGAGATGCCAGAAAATGTGAACAGACTAAAGGAGACACTGATCGAAATCACATTTCCATTACTAGAGTCTCCGATATGGGTAATGCACAGTCTCCGTAATGCATGCAAGCATCTCAATCAGGAAACCATGAACCCTGAATCAGGCAACTATGAAGTTCTTGAAGTTTTACCTTCAAATGTGGTGTCGTTCCTTGGCGGAGACAATCCCCTTCAGAGGCAATTACCAATGCCACTTTCAAAGTCAAGGATCCAGGACGAGGAGAGACTGAAGGGACTCATTAATTACTGCAAGAAGGGAACAAAATCTAAGTTCAAAGACAGTCTCCACGGACTACCATTGCTCTTCACTCAGGATGGAAACTTGAGGAGGTTATCACGTGATGAGCGAGTCTTTGCATCAGAATTCTGCGATATTTTCATTCCTCAGAGTCATAGGTTTTTACATAAAAACTTTCTAGACACTCTACCACGAAATACCAGTGTCTTTTGTGAGCTTGGTGTGAGAGCAGTATCTACGCTTCTTGATGATTGCCACCCTTATCTCGAGTGTGCTTCAGATGAAATAATAACGCTCCAGAACAACCTTTCATCTAAATGGTTTGTACGTTTGTGGAGTCTTCTTGAATCCTTCTGCACAGAGACGACCAAGTGGACTGATTTTGCTCACGATATCAGAGTTGAACTTGGCCGTTGGGCGATATTACCTGTCACTGAAACAAAAACTCAATATCATCGTGAAATTAAGCTTGTGGCACCTGTCAGTTTATCCTCTACGATAATAGTCCAACCAACAGAGTCGGAAAAGAGATATTGGCTAATCTACTCCGCACTTAAATCACTGAACGTCTACAAGGTCGAAATATCCATTCTTCACAAAGACAATTGTAGATTGATACATCATCTCGTCACGCACAAGGGCGATAGCACGAGGGTCTTAGATGCTTTGATGTACTGGGCTGATAGAGACCTCGAGAGATTTGGAAACCTCAAAGCTGATCAGCATGAAGAAATCCTGAGATTCTTCAGTAACTGTGAGAGCCAAGCTGATCTCAAGAGGTTGAAGAGCCTGCCTTGCTTTAAATCGATTGCAGGTGACTTTGTCAGTATCAGAGAATTTGACACAGTTCTTGTCCTCCCAAGCATGATTCCGAAACAGGAACAAGATAAATGGGTTAGTACCACTCGTACTATATTCCTACAGTACAACATATCGCTTAAATCTCTATACAAGAAGCTAGGATTGACTGATACAATGGAGATGGACGTATATGAAAAGTACATTCTGCCGGTCTTTGACCAACTCAGCGAGGGCAGTCGTCTTGAACATCTTGTGCGGATCAAACAACTACTACAACCGCTACCCATTCATAACCCAAAGAAGTCCTTTAGTGGAACTAGGGAGGAAGCTAGTCAGAGATTAAGATTAAGTCACCTGCGTTTCATAACCGGTGCAAATGGGGAATTGCTGAAGGCCAAGGACTTCTATGACCCAGAAGTCAAGATATTTTCTCTAATGTGGAACGAGGTCCAGCTTCCACCAAAGCGCGTCATGGTTTCTTTAGGCCTTCGTTTCCTTCGAGAAATAGGACTACAAGTTGTTATTACCAGAGACTTATTCCTCTCCTTTGCCCAGCAGGTGCAGGGATCACACTCTGACCTCGAGGAGATGAAAAAGAAGTCCACTGCCCTTGTGTTGGAATTGAGAAGGAGATGTGATCTTCACAAAGACTCTTCTTTCCTACAGCGAGTCGGTATGGTTGACTTTCTTGTGAGTGACGGGATCAACACAGAGATGAAATCTATCAACCCACCCTTCATGAATAAAGGAACTCTCATAAGGTATTCTGGATCAAGTTCTTTCGAACACATACGACTGTTATGGTCCACCAACAGGATCCTGCCATATTATGCGGCCTCGGGGAAATGCTACTCTTGTAAAGAAACGTTTGATGAGAAAATAGGCGTTGCACAGGACCCTGAACTTATGAGCGTCATCAAGCATTTACGGAATATATGTAACAGACTCCAACAGAAGAATGACAAGAAGATATCTTTCCCTAAATATCTAGCTAGTGTACTACAGGAAATACTGACATTCGTTTCCTCCAAGTGCGCAGGACAAAACTGCTCTCAGGAACACCCCTGTGGAAGGTGCCGTATCATCAGAGATGAGTTGCGAAACGTACCTATCGTCTTTTTGGAGCTCGAGGATGAGCATCGCTTAGTCAAAGCAGAACAGATATCACGTACGGTGGAAGGAAATCTAGAGCCTTTTCTCTACCAGCTGCCAGACAAGTGGGTTCCTTTCTTCAAGTTATTTCAAATTCTTGGTGGAACAGTGAAACCTTCCATACGCCAATATGCTTTTGTTCTTGAAAGCCTCTACGAAAGGGGACAGAGTGCATTATCAAACCCGAATGTAGCAAAAATGGTAGACAGGGCCACGTGTGGTCTTTATGAAGAGTTAATGAAGACCGATTCTTCACAGATAGCTGCTGCATTTGTTCCCGGACACTCCCTGTATCTACCTTCATGTCAGCAAAGCTTGGAACGATCAGATCGCCTTCTAGTGAATGATATTGAACACTACACAAGCCGACTTCTTAGATCTAATCTACTACTCGTCAAGATCTTTCCAAGTCACGAACGAATCGCGCGAGAAGCTATCGCCAGGCTTCCTGAAAGGATGAAACCGAAAGCAGTAAGCGCAGAAGTGAAAGAAATATTGAGCAAGACTGGTAACGATTCGCAAAAGTGTTTCTTGACTGGAAACGAACCATGTGAGTTTGGAAGAAGACTTCAAATCCTGCGGTCCAAGGAGTTTCTTTTGGCGGTTTGGTCCATCATGAAGCACAACAGTCAAAAAGTGGACGAGGAGAAACGGTATAGAGATTGCCTTATTGGACTTAAGATTACATGTATGCAGCAGTTACATTCGATTCTGCAAATCAATGGCCAAGACATAGCAGGTAGTGAAACCGAAGTACCTTCCTTCATCAACAGTGATAATGAGCTGTTTGTACAACATAGTGAAGAAGAAAATAGAATGGAAACACTATTAAGTGTTGCAATCCATGTCAACCAAGTCCTTGGAAATGTGTTTGACGATCAATATATTTCTATCCTGCTATCTCAAGAATCTCCAACTACTATCCCGAAAGCACTAGCGAAGTTCGGCATTGCCGTAGAAAACATGGAAGACGAAAGTTTCAAGTTGCCTAATCCTGGAACTACTATTTCAGAACAACTCTACCACCTCATAGAACAGAATCCATGGATGTCTTTCAGCACAGGCGATTACGTAGGGTACGCACAAGCCGATGAAGACGGTGACTACTACATATACGCAGTAGTGATCAAGAGGATACGCAACGAGTCACTCAAGTCAGTTTATCTCATCGACATTGGAAAGGACAGCCCCATAGAGGCCAACGTGTTGGACATGCACAAGATTCACATCCCGAAGTCCACATCAGGTATAGCGCTTGTTCCATCTGATAAAGTAAACTCAGATGATGGTGGACCGTGTCTTTCTGGTCATCAGGAATCATCTCTTCCAACTGGTGTTGAAGAAGCAAAGCGACAGGTGACCGCGGAATCGGAGGAAATCTGGCAGCTTCCAGAGGAGCAGAAAAGGAAGGCTCTCCGCCGATTGATGCTAAAATGGCATCCAGACAAGCATCCAGAAGGTCCGAAGGAAATGTTTGTCAAAGCATCCCAACATCTCCAGAGCGAGCTACAAAGACTAGGAAAGGGTCTTTCAAAAACAAGTTCATCGTATGAAGACCTTTTCAAATCAACAGAGCAGAGAGCAAGGGACGACCAACGACGGTATACTGAATCCGGAGCAGGTTTTGGAGGAGGAGGAGGAGGAGGGGCTAGAGGGAGTTCTGGATCAGCTGACTGGAATATCTTCTTCACTGAGGCTTTGAGATCACCAGATATCCGCAACGCACGCCGTTGGCTACGCCAGGGACAAGAAGATCTCCGTGCTGCCCAACACGATCTTAACCCACATGATGAGCCGTCACTAGAGTGGGTGGCGTACAAGTGCCACCAGAGTGTAGAAAAGGCCCTCAAAGCTGCTCAACTTGCTATCAGAGGATGTTACAGTTGTACCCATAACATTTACGGTCTAGCCTGTGACGTCAGTGAACACGTAAAATCCTCAGAATTTCTTCAGGACGTATGCCAGCTCAGCTCTCTTGTGGGTGATCAACAGGCTCGGTACCCGGATAGGTGCGCCTTATCACAGATTCCTCACGAGTTCTTTAGCGACCAATCCAAAGGTGAGGAAATGATCCAGCTCGCCAGTAAAATTCTTGCAGTGGTTCAAACATCATTGCTTCCGTCCAGATCATGAACGCTAGGTTCGAAGGATACGTATCTAGGTATACACAAATATCGCTTTCGTTTCCACTTCTTTCACATAAACGACATACCTGCATTGTTGAACTGAAGCAAGACGTGAGTGACCTATTCTTCTAGTGACTCTTGCGAGAAGATTTGAATGAGTTGATATGTACTTTTGAAAGCGGTAACAGTATTTGTAATTGCGCTAAATAAACCAGTTTGTAGTTAGCCCATGATACACCTGACCCCCCAATATCCACAGATCTTTTACACATGGGGCTCTCCCACTTTGTGCACTTTAGAATTGTCCCTGCCAAAGTCATGGATGTACATCTCTCAGCCTTCTTGAGAAGAATGCTTCCACTTGTGTTCCTGAGACCTGCGGTGCATACATGAATAATTATGACATAAATTTCATAGGTACGTATCCAATATTCGTCTGATCTCTATCTGCACATGCGCAGAATCTATCTATATAACGACTTATTAATATCACTTTTGACTAAAAACCAATAGAATAATTTTAAATTTGGTAGATTTATGAATTGACTACTGATGCCATTAGGCCCTTTTCTTCCTCTCACACTGGTCGATATCATATTTCTTTAACTTATGTATCATTCGAACGAAGTACTTTTAATCATGTGCATTGACATTTGATTTAAAGTTTGAAATTTATAGGACCAATAATAAGAAAGTAAAGAATGTTTGAAATATGAGATCACTTAGTCTATGCTGATCTCAAATAAACTGCTCGGTGATAATTGTGATTGTGACCTAGTTGCGGATAACTCCTAATTGCCTTTTTCCTTGGGGCACTACTCAAAATATATTATGGATAGCAACTTATCAAGAATAGACCCATCTAAGCCATACCTTTTTGAAAAGGTGAAATTTTAGTCAATTTGTATGTTGGAACAAATTGGAAAGTTATCCCGCACTACATCAAATAGAGACTACCGATACCTGCTAGATGCTTTGATCGACGCAGCGGATGTCATTAAAAATAGTATTTTTATGTAAATTGATTAAATTGCATTTTGGATACCATATTTCTGTTATCCGTACAGAATCGACTTGTTGCAAAAGATAGAAAAACTATTTCCTTTATGTCAGATATACTGATATGTACCATACATTATTGAGTTTATGCGTAAATCAGTACCACCGTATCTATTAGGCCCGCACTGAGTAAATTCAATGATAGTTATTCATTTTCAATGTCCATCTTTTACTGTTGTAATGGGAAATTTTGGCATTTCTTGAATTGTGATACAATGAATACATTAAAAAATAGCTATTCAGTTTAGATGTTTATATATGTATTTGCAGCATTAACAGAAAACACAATCAATACTGAATTACTCATCATTAAACTGATAGATGTGTTGTAATATATTTTGCCGAAATAGTTATTGTGCACACACTTTCTGTGATGTGTGTTTGCACAACTGTTACTGTTATAATCTACAGATACTTGCATACATCGTAATCTTTGTAAATATATGTTTTATAATGTTAAAAGCAACTAAGGAACATACTAATATATGGTTAATATGAAGACCATAATTGATGTACTGTATTCTCACTGACTTATTCACATACATAAGTTGCATTGATATATTATAATGTTGTAATGATGAATGACTTTTTGATTCAAGAATCATATGATGGATGATTCTATAAGCATTTAATAATTTCCTACTTTTGTACATAATCAATAGTCTGCGAGACTCCGGAATATTTTATATCTGTTCTGATTGCGTCAAAATATTCTATCAACATAATATAATGAACCCATTGGCTCCGCAATACAATGTATTGATTTAAATGTAGCATTTTCCAGATTTCATATCATACAAATATTACATGCTATTGTTTACGTATGTAAATATTGCCTCTAATGTAATATTATTGATATATCATTCTTTGTTGACACAGATTCTTTCATGTACAGAGAGCACATCGTGCATCTTTATATAGAAGAATTTTGCATTATTCATTAAACACTTATAAAAGGTTGAACTATTTCAACACAACAACATTGACAAAAATATTAACTGTAAATAGTCTATCTGTAATATACACCCGTTAAATTGTTAAATTGTAAGAATTTGAGCTGAATTGCGAAAAAAGGTCGTTTGTTTGCCTTCACTCATGCAAGAGTTTTATCATGGCCATTCGCACTTTCGGAACTTACCATATCATGTTAGTAATCTGGATGAGTTTAAACAAGATAAATGGATGTACTCTATTCTCCTGAATTATATCTGTTACATGAACTTCATGTTTGACTTTAACTCATTGAAATAATATTGAATACTATTTTTAAGACTTAGGGATGTTGTTGTTTTATTCTTCAAAATATACCGACAAAGATATTTCATGGACGCGTTGATAATGATGCATTTTAGAAGGTTAATTCATATATATATATATACACGTTTATATATCGCACGTTTGTACAGAAGTGTAGAAATAACATTGCTTGCTTCCACTTTTTTAACTTGGAAGTATTTACATTATTTGTATTGCATTGTGAAAAGTTAATTTATCAATGAACTACTAAATGAAAATCAACTACTGAATTATAACGATGTATTTAGAAGGTGAATTCATATATACATATATATACATATATATCATATGCTTGTACAGAAGTTGAATATCAACTGCAGAAATAACATTGTTTGCTGACACTTTTTTTACTTGAAGTATTTACATTATTTTGATTGCACAATGAAAAGTGAATATAATTCAGCTACTGAATTATGGATGTATTTAAGAAGGTAAATTCATATATATATATATCGCACGTTTGTACAGAAGTTGAATCTCAACTGCATAAATAACATTGTTTGCTGACACTTTTTGAACTTGAAGTATTTACAGTAATTTAATTACACGTAGGAAAGAGAATATACCAATCAGCTACGGAATGAAAGAGTGTATGATTTTATTCTGTATATTTTGCAAACGTCTATTCGCATACACTGTTGCTTTAACAGTACTGAGAGGAATAAATCGATTGTAAATAATGTGTCTTTAGCTCACAGTTAGGATGTACAGAACATTTTGTGATATTACAATGAAATTATATACAAAGTACAATGTATATAGTTATGCACACGGAACTATAATGTAATGTTATTGAATTTCACTGAATTTGTTCAACACGAGATTCAAAGACAGCATTCTATAAATTCATTCGCACCAGTGTTATCTTGTTAATACAAAAAGAGCATTTTCCCATGAACTTGTGCTCAAGTTAATGACCGAAAATTATGTGTCGTTCATGAAATTGGCACATTCCATTTTATCTCAAATAATGTATTTCATGATTTTGTAGAATCTTGAGTGACTCTTTTGGTAATTTTACTGACAATATGATATCGCAGTTAGTATTTTTATACAGAGCATACCACTCCTGTGAGCTATTATGGGGTGTATGTTTCCTTCATTATCTTAATGTGTATGTATATATTGATTATGATGTACAGCAAATGATGGAGTGTAAATTATAATAATTGGAGAAATAACGATAATTTTTCTACTGATTATATTTAAATATTGGTTTGTACAGAGTATAAATGCATGGAGCCCCGATCTAAAAAAAAAATTGCAATTGTGTTCCGTTTCGAACAGAATAGCCTGTGATATTCAAGACTTTCCGAAGACTCCTTTGTTTTTTAAGTATACTAATGTATAGGACGTTTACGATTTTCAAGAAATTGTATTGAATTATGTTACAAACATGATGTAACTGTTAAGAAGATCGTTATTTATTGTTTGTATTTGTGTATATATTTAAATTTATATTGGGTTGATACTTGCACGATTGTGTGCAAAATATTGTACAGTTATTTTTAGAATTTCTTTTTTTCTTTTTTTTTTCACGTTATTTACCACGTCAAGAAAGTCGCTTAACGTGTTGTCGAGTTGGATCAAATCTTAGAGTTAAAATTTCAAGGTCTAGTTCGAGCTAGTACAGAAGATGAGTGCTATCTTTTAAGAAATCACAATAATTATTTTGTACATAGCCTACTGAAAATGCTTTTACACACTATTGAGAATATTCATGCCAAACCTCTCCACAGAAGAACCCCTTATTTTATGGTTTTGTATGCCTTTATGTATGGATTTTTAAAGTGTTGTTGTTGTTATTGTTGTCACACTGACATGTTTACCTGTATCGTCTACTAATTAGTATGTATATATTATGATGGAGAATTCTTTGTGATATTTTGAAGATTCCTTTGTTTTCTTGACTGTCGCTACACTGATCAATCTAATTACCTGGAGAATATACTATAATTCTCAATGTTCCATTAATACACTAGTTGTTACCCTTGCAAACATGTTTCCAGATTTTCATACAAAAGTCAAAACAAAGTTTCATATTTGAAACGACCACGGACATTGCTTTTTACTTGTAGAAATGTTCATTAAATATAGTATGTCAATGATTAAAACAGTATCATTCCAACAGAAACTGTTGTAGTTGTTTTAAAACAAATCTATGAGTGACAGTTTGTAACAAGGTTACGTTGCAGTTTGTTGTAATAATTATGTTACAAGACTTGTAAATAATAGGAGTTTCACATGATATTCATTGCATTCATCTGGCACTAATGCTTCACATACAATATGTGTCAAATATCGCTACACTGAGCAACAAAAAGATTGTGAAATAACTGTCATCTTATTTTGGAATTCAGATATTTTTGATGTATATTTTGTACGAGTATGGAAATATTGAGACTTATAAGCCTAGTCGAAATTTGTGATGTAAAAGACGAATTTTTACGAGTTTTGTTTGTTTATTTTCGAGTTAAAAATTAAAATGGAAAGAAAATGTTACGTATATATACATATAATACTATTTCGATGTTTGTATCCAAGAATTGTGCAACCTCACATTTTTTAGAGTGATTTTTTATATTGTGTTATATATAGTTTTGTATATAGTTTTCTATAGAGTTTGTTCTTCGTCTCAAGTATGTATGACGTTCCTTGAGGCTTCCGTACAATGCTATCCAGTCTGGAATTTTTCACACATACGTTTTCTTGAGTATCATGTTTATGTATTACAGCTAGTAAGCGACTTCGGAGATACTATCTGCTTGTATATTGGTGATACGTTGTGTTGTAGAGTTTCTTGCAATTAATTATGATTAGTAATCATGTGCGAGAGAAATGATTACGAACGATCATTTTCGTGATGATAATATGATTATGTATGAATTAATTATGAGGGCAGTGTACATTCTACATTTTGTGACGGCAAGGATCTGTCATTTTTGTACTATTTTCTTAGTTCATAGATATTCTGATAATGAAAGAAATATAGTGTTATGTTACAAATTTAAATCAAAGAAAACTTTAGTGACTTTAGAAATGTTAATTGCCTACCATACGGTATTTTGTCTTTCTTTTTCTTTCAAAAAGAAACTGTGTTTTTATTTTTTAAGCAATTATGTTGTCCTCTTTATAAATTCTATCAGTCGTTTTACATGTTTCCTTCATATTAAACTAAAAGTGTCATACATAATGTCAAAGTAGAAATTCACTGCTTTCAAACTTGCAGTCATAGGTCAACGTTGAGTGTCGTTTTAAAACAATTTTGATGAATAAAAGTTTGCTAAATGATAAAGTGCTGCTGGTGATATTGTACACTTATGGTCGGTCTTCTGTGTTTGCGAACCAATGAGGGACATATAGTTATGCTGAGAGAGAGAGAGAGAGAGATGAATAGAGAGAGGGGCAAGGGGAGGAGAGAAAAGAAAAAGAGAGAACGAGAGCGACAGAGATGGGATAGGGATATCGGAGGGAAGAGAGAGAGAGAGAGAGATTATAAGAAGTAGGCCTACGCTTTCGTCCATAAAGCGACTATTAGAGCAAGTTTCTCTTTATTTTCCCGCATTTAGAGTTTATATAATTAAGTTTCTTATCAAATGTTCATTTTAGTCGTTGATGATTAGAGTGTGCTAAAAGCCCCACCACTATTGTTTTTCCTCTTAATAAGATGTAATTGTTCACAATGCGACCTCTTTCTCGCAAATGAATATTCAGACCATCACACCCTCCTGCAAAGAATGATGCTGAAGTAGTATCTTGGACTATGTAAAGAGAGAAAAAAGTGTTGAAATAATCCCTCATAATTTAATCACAACGTAGGAATATATTCCAATGTCTAAAAGTTGTATATTTCCGCTTATAGGTTTCTCATTGCAGGTGCCCCCTTTTCCAGAAAGTGCCCTATTTTGTTGGTGCACCCCCCCCCCCCAATTTTTGGATGACGCTCCGCCGCACAGTGGGCCAGGGAGGAACCAAAGTGCGCCAAAACTCATTTTGGGGGATTTATTTTGTATAAACCCAGAGGAAATGTTTGGATTTCCAGGGATTTCCGCTTAAATTTGATTACTAACATTTTCTCTGATGTCTAAGCTTTAAGTTGATACCAGATTTGGCTGCCCGATTCTGCCCGTTATTATGTTAGAGCCGTTTTCCTTGCAACATTGCCCTGAAAAATGTGTTTATTTTGGTCCGCGGTGTCAGAACAAGTGTCACGCGCCCCCACGTACCGCAAATCCTTCATGATTCAGCCGCGGACCCCAAAAACAACACGTTTCTCGGGGCAATGTGGCAGGGGGAAATCGGCTCTAACATAACAACGGGCAAGATCGGGCAGCCAAATTTGGTATCACCTAACGCTTAGGCATCAGAGAAAATGGTGGTATTAAATTTTAAGCAGAACTCTGCGGAAATCTAAACATTTCCTCTGGATTTATAAAAAAACATGGATAATTAGTCAATTTTTTTCAGTGAATTACCCTATAATACATCTTGAAGATTGTGTTTCTATTAATTTTAACCTAATCATGCAACGAAATGAACTATCAGGAATATGTGAGAGCAATTTCATATCAATAACTTAAAAGCTTCATGTTAAATTGAAAGATTTATAAAATAAGTCACTTTTGCACTAAAGCTGTGAATATGTAGGATTTTGCTGTTTGAAGGAGTAAATTTATACCCTTATTGTGCATACCGGAATTAAACATTTTCTGAGGTATTCCTAAATGTATTACCTATCAACTGGGCAAAAAAAAATTGAAAAACACAAATCACCAAAAATAAGTTTTTGCGCACTTTGGTTCCACCCTGGCCCACTGTGCGCCGCCCCTGGCCCGGGGTGTATAAAACAAATAACTATGCTCAGATAGTTTTCAGTACGTAGCTACATCGATCATCACCCAAATATATATTTATACTTTTGTTACTGCTTTTTGTTGAATCATATTTTACGTACAGTATTTTCATAAAGCTAAACAATTTTTGTTTTCTTTATTTTTGTTTTCATATGTTTTAATGATAATTCATTTATTTCAGGACTTTTTAAAATATATTATTTTAATTTGGATTTAAACACCTTCATCAAAATTCGATGAAGTAATTTGAAGAAGAAAAAATAACAAACAAATCCATACAAAATACTGAGAGAACCGTTGGCCAAGAATTTTTTTTGCAGGGATCTCTAAAAATAAACGAGCTAGTATACTTCACTTTTCATGAATATATTCTCTAATTTCAGTTACTAATCCGTGTTTTTCTGCATGTGCTCAAATAAATTCGATGTTAGGCTGGTTTACATCTTTAAAAGTGGGTATACCCAGATCTCCCGCACGTGCGCACATGGACGTAGAATCAATTGCGCCTGTGGAAATTGATATTTAAGAGTAGACCTTCTTTTCTTTTTGTTTGCCTACTTGCACAGACCGAGTAATTTTGTATGACATGGATATTTCTCGAGGGATCATAACATCTTTTCATGTAAAACTACGATGTATTCAAAAGTTATTATTTCAAATCATCGTCAGGGTCTTGTTGATAAGTACAAAGAGTACGGAAATGTACTGACAAATATTCCCCAAAAAGGGAAAATTGAATTACTATTGCAATTTGGTACATAATAATATGCACGACACAAATAAAACATGGGCCATTATCAATGAATCGTAAGTTGGAAAATAAATATCACCGAGAAGTGATGAGGTGGATAGACTTATTAAATAGGTTCATGGAGAAAATATGCAAATTATATCTTCGTCTAATATTGATAATGTATTTAATGACTTTTTCGGGGTAAATATTGGACCAAATTTAGCAAATGAATTGCCGAATGAAAATATGGCATATGGTGGTTATTTGGGGCAGACTATATATAGAGCAATTTCTTTATTTTTGGAATTCGAAACCAATAACTGCAGTTGAAGTTAGAAGTCAAGTTTTGCTACTTGATACCAAAAAAAACATGTCGTCGCGATAACAGTCCAGAGCAATTGATGAAAGATAGTGCTCCCTAAATTTCACATCCACTGGCATATATATTTAAATTAATTGTCATAAGAAACTGGCAAGGTTCCAGATGAAATAAAAATTGCAAACGTTACTTTCCTACATAAAAAAGGGCCAAGAGTACATCCAGGTAACTATAGACCAATTTTTTATACGTTCAACCTGTTATAGGAAAAGTTTTAGAAAAATTGATAGATATCGGATTAGTTCATTTTTATAAACAAATGATACATTATATTACAATCAATATGGATTTCGGAAGAAACATGGTACTACATTGTCATTTATTAACTTGATGAATTCAACATTGAAATACATACATGTAGATCAGGGGAAAGTAACTTTCGGTATTGTGAGGTGGTCGAGATCTCGAGATCAATGACAGACATACAGATCATGTGAGAGGATCAAGCAAAGAGTCACTTTATTAGTAGTAACCAGTAACTGACACATTACATATCACATTATCATGCATTCCCCAAAACGTCATTTTATCAAGTATAAAACGAGTAAATTTGCCCCTTAAAGACCAACTGCCACTGTACAGTACAATTAAGCTGAAACTCTCAACAGTCAACATTAACACAGGTAAATACCTGACCAAAATACTTAACAGTCAATATAAAACTCATATAAAGCAACACATTCACAAATTTGGATAAACCAACACACAAGTAAGCACATATTATAGAATGAATAATGAAACTGACAATATCATAACAATGGAACAAAGACAAAATATCTCTGCTTTAAATGTCAAAATATCCCAAGACTAGAAATATTGATAAATCCTGGAAACTATAAATCTCTTTATATCTGCATCAAAAACAACTTTCATCAACCACTCCAATCTAAATATTTATCTTCCATACTTTTCTTACTTCCAAACAAAGTCTGACAATCTCCTGGCCTACCTTCACCACTGCTCTTACTCCTATTATTCCATATCAATTTTACATGTAACAATATTCTTTTAAAGCGATCTGCAAAATGAGAAATAAGGTTTACAATGATAGAGGGCGCTAGAAACCCATTAATGGCTAAATGGTCAAACAAAGTTCAATCGTCACTGATGTGCCATAATTAATATCCCCTTAGCAACCAAAATGCAAACAACATGCATTTCTTTCTATGTTCCCTATATTTCTCACTGACCTTGTTCCTGAACCAAGAACTAACTCATCTCATAAATTAGAGCGTAACCCTGGCCCTGGCCCTGGCCCTGGCCCTGGGGCCAGGTACAACATAAGCGCGCACGCACTACACCCAATTTTGGTACCGCGTTCAATTGATTAGTGTACATGACCATGTACTACAATATAAATGAATGTAGGCCCTATAACAAATCGTAACGTTAAGCATCGCACATTTTAACATTAAATCCCACATGATACAGCAAAATAATCACTGAAATCGTTCGTACACAATACTCAATTTACATAACAAACATTTAGCATAACATTATATTAATATTTAATAAACATAAAAGTGGTTCAAACTTCAAGTTTAGTCAACTCTCCTGTGAGAGGTACAAGCAAAGAGTGCGTGCCGGCTTGTCTCCGCACTCCGCCCTCTACAGGTTAAAGACAGGGTAATTTCCTAACCCCTTACAGTATCTTCATCGAGGGAGGGGGGGGGGGGGGGTATTTTTTTTTTTGGCTCTCGAAAATTCGAAAAATCGCAACTCCCCCCTCCCCCCCCCCTTGAGCTAGGGGTGGGGGCCCATCTCCAAAAAGGTAAAATTAACGTGTTTTTTCCTCCCCCCCCCCCCCCCCTTGGATCCGCCACTGGTATTCACAGATAGGAAGTACGTGCTATTAAGCAAATATTAACAGACTACGGGGGTAATGGTACAACTATTATCACCGAGGCGATGATAGTTTGTATCCATTGCCCGAGTAAAGGAGGTTAATATTTGTTTTATAACCCACATCGGCAATGTCTATTTAAAGTGAATTTTACATTATTAAAACATTTAACTAGGTGTTCGTTCGCGGTGTACTGATTCTGCAGACAGTTTAGCTTCAGCAGATATCGGTAGTGTTTCTATCGATTGCTTTCGTACCATCGTAGTCTACGCCCCTAGTTTTTATTCGCGGTGCGTATTTCTACTAGTAATCGTAGTAGTCTAGACTAGATCTAGACCCTCTGCATTAATAGGTCTAGATCTAGAGGTCTAGACTCTTTAGCAGCATAGTATTACAATTAATTGATTGAAATTAATATTATAGATGAACTTACCTCACTTGTTATCGTTCCAATGTCTACATCTATGGGCCAACAAAACTGGTAAAAATCCGAAACTAAGATGAGAACGTAGAACTTGTCGACACCTAGTCTGTATACTGTCTGGTCAATAAAACTAAATTAAACTGGTAAAAATCCGAAACTGAGAACGATGAACTGAATTGTCAACACATAACAACATGTCTATGTACACTATGGATGAATGACGAGCTAATTTGAATTATAAATGTTAACAATACATCCATGGAATTGGAAGGATGCTTGGCTGCTGAAGTTTCGGTTGATATTGACATTTTGTGTAGAGAGAACTCGGTAGGCCTAGATGCAAACTGCTGGGAGTTTGAGTTGAAGTTGATGATGGTTAGGCATTTATAGTTGAAGACATTTGGTGCAGTATCCTTTCGACTTGGGTTCGGATCCGGCGGAGAAAATTTGAATATTGTCATCTAGTTCAAGTAGATCAACGTCACCACCTCTACTACTAGTAGTACTAGTACTAGCAGTAACACAAGTAACAGGCACCACTGGCACTGGCTGTTGAACTTCCTGATCTGGGCCTGGATCTAGACTCCTGTTTACCATGGTATTTTCTAGGCCTAGATCTAGGTCTACTTCTAGCAAGGCAGAAGATAAAATATCCGACATCCTGGACTTTTGTGCAACACTTGTGCGAGCATTATGCTTAATGCTACCCTCTGACTTGTGTCCAGACACAGCCATTATGTCCCGGGAGGGATAACCAGCTTCATCTAAGAAGATAGTGACGCTCATTGCTCTCAAGCAGTGGTTGGTGTAGGGTGTTGAACAGTTGGCATTTTGGCTCATGATTTTCATCATTTTGCCCAAAGTGTTCTTGCCCAATGGACAGTTATCATACCAAACATTAGTTTTTGGAGCTTTGTTTGGTTTCTGCCAGAACCAGCTACATTTGGGATTGAGCTTGGCTTTGTACTTCAGCATTGATTCCACAGGACAGTTTGGATTCGTAGGTATTTCAAACATCCTTCCACCTTGGCTGGTGCTGTCATCATCGCGATGATTTTTTATGAGTTTGTCAACAATGCTGAAATAACGAAGGCCGTCGACTTCATTCGAAATAAAGTCATTAGGTGTCAGATCACGAAGATTCTACATCCCCCGGTTTGCAAAATATACCATGATATCCACAAACACTTTGTGCTGCAGTCATTTGGGTGCTTCTGAGTCGAGACTTTCTTGGATCAACTTCATGTCAGCTGTACTAACTGGTGTGTGATGTTTTACATTTGCTTTACCCTCAGATTTCAGTTGTGAAATAACTGATTTGAATACTCTTACAGACTTTGAGAAAGCTTTGTGATTAACAATGTCGAGTTCATGTGATGACAAGAAATTTCTCTGAAGGCCGTATCTGATTGCTTGCATTGACTTCTTTGAATAAAGATCTCCATTTCGATTTCTTGCTCCTGCATAGAATTTACAAAGAAGACTGTCGAGAAGTTTAATATCTTGTCCCAAATTTTCAATATGTTCAACCTTCATTTCCATCAGAAAATCTGTAAAAACCTTCGAAACATATTTGATTTGTCTTTTAGTATTAGTACTGTTGTGGATATCATAGGTATGTGCCCAATTGGAGCGTGTATACCTTGCAAACATTGTTTGTATCAATACATATCATTAGTTCTTGAATAGATGATGAATAAATGTATTCTGTACATATGAACGATAATGACCTGTCAAATTCATTGTCTCTTAATTTCTAATTTTTGAATAAGAAAAAAAAAACAGCTGTTAAAATCTTGGTGCTCACTGTGTATGATTGGTGAAGGTAAAAAGGGGGGGGGGGACTCATCAAAAATCTTGTGTAGCTTTACAATGAAAAGCCCATGCTGAAGGAACGTAGGAAGAAAGGACGTAAACAAAACGAATGAATGACACTAAATAATTATAAAGTTGATGATGTTGATAATAATGATGATGATGATGGTGGTGGTGCGATGATGACGATGGTGATTATGAGGAAGATGGTGGTGGTGATGACGATGATGCAGATGGTGGCGGTGATGATGACGATGGTGGTGATGATGACGATGGTGATTATGAGGAAGATATGGATAATGAGGGTGATATACAGTTGTTGAAAGCATAAGTGGAATGAGCATTGATTGAGTGCGATGAAATTCTTCTTCTTTTTTTTTAAATCAGAAATTTCATATTTTTGTGAATATAGTATTGACAAAATGAATCACTGCTGCAAACTTTGTTTTGCTTTTCTAACCCACCATTGTGTATGCTATGTACATAGTAAGCAGAGGGGGCGCTCCTGGGGTGGGGGCCCCTTTTTGAACTACCCCCAAAGTACCCCTTTTTACATAGGAAAAGTGCCCCCTTGATTTTCAGATAAGTGCCCATTTTTATTTCTCATAGGTGCCAAAATGAATCACAAAACGAGTCCCCAATTAGTCAAGGATCATGAACATCACAAAACCACGACAATCTGATTCGCCACCAAAGACAAGCATTACAAATCCCGAAACCGCCACAATAACTCCCAGAACATAACAGTCAGGAGGCCAATGTCTAAGTGTCAAGATGTCTACGATAACGAACCCTTTATTAACTAGTCTTGTCTCCAAGCGCACGCAGGCACGTCACACATTGTCAGGATCTTGCTGATAATTACCACAAGTACAGAAATGTACTGATGACCACGTTACTAAAATGCAGAAAGAATTACTATTGCAATTTGCAATATAACAATACGAAGAACACAAAATTATAACAATGGGCAGTTAACAATGAATTGTTTCTTGGAAATGACATATCACCGAGAAGTGGTGAGGTGGATCGACTATGCAACTTAGATCATTCTGCATCTGATATTAGTAGTTATACTAGTCTATCCAGGCAGGTAGAATTAATTAGCACCTAATTAGCATCTGATTAATGAGTCATTCATTACTCACTACAGGAGCGGATCTAGGGGAGGGGTTATGGGCTTAACACACCCCTTAGGCTGGTAAAAAAAGTGTCGGGGGCCAATTGATTTTTTGTAGTGCTGTCTACCCCCCCCCCCCCCTCTGAGCGAAATATTGGTCGCCTCGATTTTTAAATTTTGCTGGGTCAAACCCCCCACCCCCTTAGCAAAATGCTAGATCCGCCCTTGCACTAATGAACCATTTATAACTAGTGAGCATAATTAAAAGTACACTAGACTAATTAAAAGATCCTTCTACGATTTACGTCTTTAATAAGCGTTTTTCCTCTTTGATCGTCAGAAGGAAGGAAGTTTTCAGTAGCAGCGATTGGATGATTTTAATTAATCCTCTTGCTTATGATTGGTTAACGGAGACAGTGCTTGGTGATCATTGGGTGGCTAAAAAATAAAAGAGTGTGCTCTGACTAGTCGATGGGTGTGGTGCATAGGGACGTGTAGTCAAGAAATAACAGTAACGCAAAATACCTAATAAAGAACCAGTTCCGACAAGAAGGAGAATCAACTTGTATTTGGTGTAGCCTACATCGTTCACTGATGACTCAGTGAAGGAACATAATTTCTCAGCATTTGTACAGCATTATATAAATCTTTGTACGTGAACACTTGCGCTTTCATTGGTATACATCATGTTCAAAACAACCATGCAAGACCTAAAATCATATTAAAATCATTATCTGGAGTCCTTTATTTTCAAAATATCACAAGGAATTTTATGAGGAATTTACGTGATTATTTATTCTAGTTATTGAAATGAAATAAGTAAGGGTAGCAATAGGAAAAATTGGACGTTATCTTTTTGGCAAGGACACACTGTGATTCGTGTCTTCGCGTAACGTCTCTTACAATCGCGCGATAATTTTAGCTACTTGGGACTATGTTCAACAGTCTTTTTTATATAAACAGTTGACATGCATCAAGTGTTCTCTTTTATTAGGAATGTAAACAAATAATTATCAACTTTTATGACTATTATTTGCACTATGGCGTCATTGGTTTTCTTAAGACACGTAGATTATATTTGTCTCTTGTAGCGTCCAATCACCTGTAGACATAATAGCGTATTGATGAAAAGATATCAAGACCAATAGAGAACCAGTACATGTAAGAACAGGTTTTGGAATAGCTAACTGCAAATAAGTTAATTTTTGACTGAAAAAAACAGACATAGTGTCTACGACAAACGCTAGAGTATTATTATGGTTATAGACATTTATTTACGCCTTGCTTAACGTCTCACTTTATTTTTAAAAAGTTTCAAACTACGGGAGCTTGTGAACCCCATTTGATTGACTTATCATTCAATTGTAGACAACTATATCTTTAATATAGAAACATCGAAATCAATTTCTCTCTCGTAACTTCCAATAGATGTAGACACAATGTAGTGATAATGAATAAGATTGATAATAACTTGTATCGTGTTCGATTATTCAGGAATGGATATATGCAGCGACTTGCATGTATATTTGTCCTTCTTCTTCCAGCCTTTGTAACCCTTAGCCTCAGGATCTTTCTCTCCAAACGCGAACTTCCACAGCAAAGTCCTTTCGGTATTATATTTATAAAAACAATTCTAATTCAGTAAATAACAATCAGGAAGGCGATATTATGAATTAGCTGTAATACAACGATTCATTAATTCTATTGAAAATAACGGACTCCAGGTATATGATTGTGATATTAATTTAGGTCTTGGTCTTGCAAGATTCATACAAGAGTTGTTTTGAACATGTTGCATACCAATAAGACTCATTTGTATCGAGTCATAGTGACTCACATGATCCTTCAAGTGTTTCGCTGTACGGACAAACCAGTGACTCATCAATTTGAGTAAGGGTGACTCACTTTTTGTTGTGGGTGTACCGTGCAAAGTTTTTTTGTTGTCGCTTGTTTCGAGATTTGAACAAAGCGTGTACAATGTTTTATCTTCCATCAACAGTTTTTGTGTAGGGCCTAACAAATGGGGGGGCGAGCGCACCCTCCCTCATCACCGACGAATAGATGTCGACAAAATAACGATTTAATTTTTTATTTTTTTTCCTTCTTCTATCTTTTATTTCTTTAAAAAAAAAATTGTGAACCTTATTCGTATTGTCTTTAAAGATTTTGTTTTTTAGGTTTCAGCTCCTCGATACCCACTTTAATTTTTGCTTTCAGGAAAGAAATCTTGGGCAAACTCACACCGACCGTGACTTCGACGTATCCTTCTCTTTCACTATTCTACTTCAATCATTTGATTGACAATATCCGCATTTGGAATGTACTTTGATCATTCTTGAATGGTATGTTTAGACGGATATACGTACCCTGGATCTTCACTTAGAATAATGTTCTTTTTTGTTTCTATGTTGTTTTTTTTGCTTGTTAATTACCGTGCAAAGGAGTTTCGCTCCTTAATTGTTAACCCTTACCGTGCAAAGTTTTTTGTTGTTGCTTGTTTCGAGATTTGAACAAAACGTGAACAATGTTTTATCTTCCATCACCGTCATACCGCCATAACCTACATATTATATATGCAACAGTTTTTGTGTGGGGCCTAACAGATGTTGTCGGAAATATAATACCCTTTCACATTGTGCCACATAATTATTTCTGCTTCACGCAAGTTAATGAATGAACAGTATCATGAAAGAAAATCAGTTTCCTTTTTATAGTCCTTTACATTTTTGAACCGCATTTGTATAATATTGTTTGATGCTACATTCAGAAAAGATCCTGAAAAGCTTTAATTTTCTCCAAATTTGTTTATGGTGGCATAGCATTATAATAGGCTCCTCATATTTTAATGTTTTTAAATATCGGTTATCATATCTACTCAGTCTTGAGACACCTTGCTTTATGTAGAAAAAATATAATTGAATAAAGTTATCTACCTGTATGCGCTGTTGCTCTACAGTTTGTATGAACCTGTATTATTAGTTTTTGATGTGGAAAAAATAACTTCAAACTTCAAAATTTGGTTATTTTGAAATCTTGCATTCATTTACTACATTTGCCAAGTTATAATCAAGAAAAAGGGGTTAGTTTAAAGGTACATGTCCCATTTGCAGGCCAACAAAATGAAGTGGGAAAATAACGACTATTAGTTGTCGAATCGCCTTAAAAGCTATAGAGCCAGTAAGTAATAGTCTGATTTTTAGAACATTGTACCGAATGGTCGTACGTTTTATGCTGTGCAAAGATTCAATCAGTTTAATTTTGGCCATTACAAGAAGAGGGTTATTGATGTAGACAAATGCTCATGTACCTTTACAGCTCATTCTATGTATGTTATTACCAAAGAAAAAGAAAAGCCAGTCAGTCACTCAATAGTGTCTAACAATGAAGTCTAGCAAGTAAACGGGTTTCCTTGCATAATTTGAATATTAGGACACTGCTTACGTTTAAATTTCACAGATAGGACATACATGACATCTTCATAATTTCTATTCTTTTGACAGGGTAGCCCATTCACCAACAAGTAGTGGTCTTCCATGGGGCCCTGAATGAACATATTTACATCGTTTATAACATTAATACAGAACAGTAACAAAAATAATACTCGTTTGCAAAATAAACATATATCATTAACCTAGTAAACAGTAATGTCAATAGGAAAATATTAATTAAGTCGCAGTTATGTGAATAAGTCATGCTAATATTACAGAACATGCACGTAGTGTATGTTCGGCTGAGCAATTCACAAATTACAACTTTGTTTAAACAATCTCTTAAATGAATTGACAGAGGAAGCCGTTCTCAACGAATTATCTAGCTTATTCCATTCAAATATGGAAGAAACAATTGGGCTACACTTGTAACAATCAGTGTGAAATCTAGGCACACGTAAACATCCACTGTCTATTTGCCTTGAATGATACTCATGCACATCATTAGGATGGATTAAGCCTACCTGAAGGTAAGAAGGTGCTAAGTTATGAACGCATTTATATATCATCATAACGCGACTTAACTCAAACCGCTTGTCTAGTGTCATCCATTTCAGACTTGTGAACAAATCAGCCGACGGTGTGTCATATGTCTTGTTCAATATTATTCTTGCGGCCCTCTTTTGAATTTTTTGCAGCTTAGTTGTATGAGAATCTAATCGTGGCAACACTAGACTGTTATAAAGTAACTTTAAGGATTTTTGAAGCAAAAAACTCTTTGCTCTCTTTATCATGCTAATGTTTTTCTGGGTAAGTTTACTTACGCTTTCGATTTGTTTAGACCATTTCAATTCTTCAATTCAATTCCTGCAAAGTTCTACAGAATTTGATGTTGGCTGCAAAATGGACATTTCATATGACAGTTAAATCAGGACAAAATGAGCCAGTAATAAAAAAAAGTTTTGTTTGTTTAAAGTAATGCTTGCATTTCCATAATTTTATTAAACGAAATCGTTTTCACTGGCTCCCTGCCGTAGCAACAAACATAGTTGACAAAAGACTTAACTCCGTTTTGTTGACGATCAGCCATGCATGAAGTCTTTCGAGTAAACCAGCAGCGAATAGGGGGGGGGGGCAGGGAGCACGCGCCCCTCGTCCCCACTGCCCCCTGCCGATCGAACCAAAGCTGGCATACTCTCAATACAAACAATAACTTCACAAATTTGTACACGTATGCCCCAGGTAGAATTTGATAACCTTCTTTATTATACTTTCTTGCATGAAAGCTGAGACTATATAGGCCACGAAATAGTGTGGCACGTACGTATACCCCCCCCACACACACACACACACACACACCCACACACCTTCCCCCGCGACGGTACGTATGCCACAGCGTGTAGTTTGAATTTATAAATCTTAATAGAGACTAATTCCAATATTGTCATGGATTATAGTCATATCTTTTCGTCCATGCAGCTACTCTGTATAATGAAAAAAAAAAAATCGTTTTGTTGATCAAAATGTTTGAATCTCAGGTACTAGCTAGGTCAGTCCTCACCCTCCAGCAACCCCTCTCAATAGCGCACTCGAAAGTTCGGTAAACTACTGATTTATGTGATTGCATGGATATTGAACATATTTTAATACGGAATATTAACAAAATTCAACATAAATGGAGGTAGATCTGATCTATTTATATCTTGGTCTGGACAAAAATAAGTGTGGAATGAGAAGTATTGAACCCATGCAACCATGTTCACAATCATCACACATGTATCCCTCATGTAATCAACTTTGAAGTTACTTTATATATATATATATATATATATATATATATATATATATATAATAAAATTACAATACAAATATAGTGAAGCACAAAAATGAACAATTCAATTTTTAATTATAAAGGACAGGGATATGATAAAATGATTTGTTAAAGCAATCGGTTCAGAGGAAGTGAAAGAGACATGCATTCATAGCAAGATTGTGGGAATTCCCAGCAACCATGTATTTGAATAGCGATAGATATGGACATAATTATGGTGCACTATATACCGTAGCGGGGAATTTCCACCATCGACCTTTCTTATGGAGGTCATATGTACAAAATATTTTGACGCGTCTTTGCTGCCAGTGGTAGGCGTGCTAAGTTCGCACATAGGAAGGCCGAATAAAGGACGCAAATCGTTATAATTTTTTTTTTCTTTAAATAACTTTGGGGAATTTCGGTAAAGGCACAGTTTACATTAACAATGTGAACGTACGCTTCCAATTCTCGCGCTGCCCACTGCAAATGAATTTCACCTAAATCGCATGATTTTGCAATAATGTGCAACGTATATTATTGGCCTGACTCTCACCTATTTGCCCTACCACACAGGTGGTCGATTTCTGGCTAATTTAGGAGGGGGAGGGGGGGCACAAGTCCAAGAAAGTGCCCCCTTTCCTTGTCAGAAATTGTAAAGGAATATTGGACCTCTTTAATTTATCTCGAATCCGCCTCTGCTCAGAGTTTTGTGTAAGCTTTAGTGGTGATTTTTGTTTGTGTGTGTGAGGGAGGGGGGGGGCATTTGGGGAGGGGGAAGCGAGCGATATAAGATAATAAGGGCATAACATAATAATTTTGCCACTTGCACGGAACCAACCTGTGGGCTATTCAGCTCTGGCAGAACTGGACCATATGATTATATACAGGACCCGCGCTACCGCGGTGCTGGGGGAGGGGGGGGGGGGAGCCCCTCCCCACCCCCAATTTTTAGAAAAAGTATGTTTAAAATAAATAAAAAGAAACCAACCAAGGCCCCAGCAAAATCTCAATTTTTTTCCTGCTAAATGCGAAACCACATTTACCTTAAAGCGAAATTTAGCGAACCTATTAAATTCAGCATAAAAATAGCAAAAACGAGAAGTAAAAACACGGAGGCATCGTCAAGCATGTCGGCAAAGTTTCGGCGAATTCGGCAGTTTGTGGATTTATAAAAAAAAAATTTTCCCCTCAATCTGCGCATGATTTATATGCAAATTTTACCAAACAAGTCTCATTCACATCGTCATTAGTGTCACATATTTCTAAAGTTTGTGGCAAATTTGTTTTGTAGAGCAATATACATTATATATAAACCAAATCTCACGCAAAGTTTTTTGCAAAAGCGGTGAGTAATTGCATCCCGTAGGATACAACAAACATTTCCTGGTTAGTTTCCGGAAGCTGGAGAAGATTCATTTTCGCATAGTGCCCCACACTTTTTCAGGTTCCTCTAAAGTGCCCCTTTTTACATTAAAAAGTGCCCCCTTTGACTTCAGTTAAGTGCCCCTTTTTATTTCTAATATTTGTCCGTTCCAAGTTCTTCTAAGTGCCTCTATTACCACTTCTGATAATTAAGTGCCCCATTCACCTATGATAATTGCCCCTATTTAAATCTGAGAGGTGCTCATTTTACTTTAGCAAGTACCCTTTTCTGTTGTAATATGTGCCATTTCTCACCTATGATAAGTGCCCTTTTCCATTCTTTCTTTTTCAATAAGAGCCACTTCCCTTTCTCATAATACCACTAATTCTCACAAGTGCCCCTATTCATCTCAGGTGAGTGCCCCTTACCATCTTAGATAAGTTCCCCTCCACCTTTTATAATTGACTCTTTTCAAATCTGAGAGATGTTCCTTATATTTTGACAAGTGCCTCTTTTCCTTTGTATGCCATTTTCCTTCTGATAATTGCCTTTTTTTTCCTTTATAATAAGTGCCCCTTTTCCGTTGTCATAAGTGCCTTTCCTTTTCTTGTGAGTGCCCCTTATTAAGTGCGAAGAGTCCCCCATTTTCACCTCTGGTAATTCACCTGTTTACTCTGACATGTGCCTTTTTATTTTCTAATACACTGTTGGTCATAATGGTGGAATATTTATTTTCCCCCCAGTTTAGGGAAGGATTTTAATTTTTTTTTAAATTTCTAATAGATCTAGATAATGGCATATATTCTCAGATTTTATTGAATATTGATTTGTGAGTGTTTGTTTTGCGTGACTGCTTACTCATATGTGTGCTACTATGCTAATCAGATAAGGGACCTACGTCCTTAAGTCATAATTGACAGTAATGAGGATTAATGCCTCACAAAAGGGCACTAATATATAGCTGATCGACACGATTTTTATCCTGAGGCCTCACAGTAACGAGACCATTGCTTAGCCCCTGAATCATGACTGTACGCAGTGTTTGCTAGGGTACGCGGCCCCTTCCACAAATCCCCCAAAACGAAGAAAATGCAATAAATTGTCAAAAATTCATTGCATTTTCCCCCGGCCCCAAACAGGAAAAATTCCTCTGTAGGGCCATGCATTATGGTTCAAGGCATGGCCACACAGAGGAATTTTTCCTGTTGGGGGCCGGGGGGAAATGCAATGAATTTTTGACAATTGATTGCATTTTCTTCGTTTTGGGGGATTTGTGGGGGCGGCAGCGTACCCTAGCAAACACTGCGTACAGTCATGATTCAGGGGCTAAGCAATGGCCTCGTTACTGTGAGGCCCTAGGATAAAAATCGTGTCAATCAGCTATATTAGTGCCCTTTTGTGAGGCATTAATCCTCATTACTGTCAATTATGATTTAAGGACGTAGGTTCCCTAGCTGATTAGCATAGTAGCACACATATGATTTAGCAGTCACGCAAAATAAACAATCGCAAATTAATATTCAATAAAATCTGAGAATGTATGCCATTATCTAGATCTATTAGAAATTTTAAAAAAAATTAAATCCTTCCCTAAACTGGGGTAAAAATAAATATTCCACCATTATGACCAACAGTGTAGATGTCTTTTTCCTTTTGGATATCTGCCCCGCCGGGCCTTTTCATTTCCCCATACCCGGCTGCATACTACATGTATGATGCTCAAGCATTATCTTGTACCACAAGGAGAGAAACAAATATTGAAATCATCCCTGATAATGAAATTACTATGTAGGGGAATATACCAATTTTCTAAAAAAAGGTTCCTCTTTGTTGGTGCCCCCCCCCACTTTGAATGACGCTACCCCGCCCCTGGCCTGCTTAAACCCCTGAACTTTCGGGGGCTCTACCCCCTTGACCCCATGCCAATTTACGCTCCGCTCTACCTGGTCGTCACTACTTTACCCCCCCCCCCCACTCCACACTTTGAAAAACATAGCCTGGGCCCTGAATTATGTATGTCATATGTTGTTAGGGAAAGTATCTTGAATATTAAAATATTAATCATCGCAAGAATAATCGAATTAATACGCTAATGCGAACTTGATCAGATTTCTTTCGTTTTCGTAATCGAATGAAGTTTAAAATATGAAATGGGACAGAGGCTGCCTCTATAATTATTTGCATGCATGCACCACATGTTGTTGCATCTATATGCGCATGCGCTATATGCTATTGGCGATTTGGCGTATATATTATATATATCAAATCCGGCGGACTCAGACATTTCATTTAGAGATCAGCGATCTAGTCTTACATGAACGTTTTGAGAGATTCCCGACTCCCTTATACAAAAAGGCGGGAAGATACTACATCACATGCATCAGCAGATAGGCATTCTGTAGTCATTTATTTATATTGAAATGACTCAATGAAGTCTTGAAAGTTACTGGATGCTTTTCATTTCATTTCTTGTTGGACTCGGACTCGGAGTCGGAGCGTTGGGACTCTCGGAGTCTCGGGCCATGACTTTGGGAACGATGAACCAGTTTGATCGATAAATGTGCAACATTCTTCACTAGCGTCAATTTCTTGGAACAAAATGGTAAGTTTTATTTACTTTTAATAATGTATGAGACTGCCCCCGCCACTAAGTTATCAATAACGTAGTTGTTAACTTGTTATCAATGTGGACGTTTAGATTTGCACGAAGACAATGTGGATTGCTACGGTCGACGTCCTTTTAATGCACTGCCTTGAATGGACGTCACACGTATCAGTCCACGCAAATCTAAAAGTCCCTAATAACAAGTTACAAGCTACTGATATAAGCTACTGAAATCATGGCACCTGATTGGCTGAAATCAAATTTGTCATAGAAATTCAGCAGTTGTTATAGATAACAAGTTTTATGAAACGGGCACCAGGATTGTTCCCATTCTCAGCTGGGGAATTTGGTTCATTACAATTTTTCATTTCTAACTCATCATCTCTGTTACAATTAATTATTATGTTCGTTTCGTCAAAATCTATGACTATGATGGAGGTACACAAGTTAAGAAAGACACAAGTGTGTATTGATTCATATTCAAGTTTCAAGGCAAAAAGAAAAATGGTCAACTTTTGATAACAATTATTTACAATATCAATATTGCCACTGTTATAGTTATAGTTACACTAGTTCATATAATTCATTTATTTTCATTCTTATGTTGATCTTAATACATGTAACTATTAAACTTCGAGAGTAATGATTCATTTTCAGTAAACATGGACTATGTCAGAACCATGGAAGTTTCCTATCTTAGTTTAATTCCATTTCTATTAATATAAGGCAACGCGGGGAGGGGGGGGGTGGGTTGACGGGAGGGGGGCGGTGTTATTGGAAATATATTCCATCGTCTGAAAGTGTTCAGTACCATAGACATATTAAGTGTCAGCGTCTTTCTTCTATGTAGGGAAATTTCAAAGAGAGCTGAGCTCAATGATAGTTGTGATCACCCGACGGAGGCCCAAATTCGACTTCCCCTTATAAAGACACAATATGGACGTGGGATGTGGGAGAGGGGGGGGGGGGGGCGATGCGCTGAGCGCTAGCAGTCTTGGATAGCACACGCGCAGCGTATAATGGACCTACATGAATACGACAGTGCTAGTCCGTAATAGATTTATTCGTTAATTCTCATTGATAAACTTCAAAACTAGTAAAAGTAAACCATCAAGTTCCAAAAGAGTATATTTTTTGCTCTGGGCAGAGCACAATTAAAATATCAATATAAGCATTTCAGAGTCATAAGCTTTTAGCATCTTTATTAATTGAATTCCATTAATTACGCCTTGGAAACGGAGAATAGTTTTTGTCAATGAAGTTCGTACAATTGAATTTGTTCCTTGTTTCATAAGAATGGAACGAATTTTCGAACGCCCCCTCTCAAAAAATGAAATGGAATCTCTTAATACCAATCATGTGAAAGAATATGTTTTGACTAATACGTGATGATACAAATTTCGCCGGGAAACCGCCTACTAATTGATATATTTGGTAAATTATTATATCTATCCGGACTGGATACATATCGCGTAGTCCCATATACATCTTTCTGTGTACAGTGCTTGTAACTTTACCAAGACTGGGCCAAATTTCTTATCATTTTGATGATTCCAGAACCTTGCAGTACACACCAATACTTATATGCTAGATGATCAACCTTTTCTGATCGATTCCACAACGCTTCTTTCACAATGCAATCGCATGACCCGAACTGGTCTATACCTTTAAACATGTCATTTAATAGTGGTGGGACATGTTAGCTTACGGAAATAATACATGAATAACAAAATACTGATCACACGCGATTCATTCTGATATACAAGGGCATGTATTTCGCAATGACATATTTATCACGCGATGACAGTGTGAACGATTGCGCAATCACATGCCCGTCATGTTAGTCCAGAAACTGAAAATTGTAAAACTATGTGCACTTGCGGTATCCAGGGGCGGATCCACGTAGCGATTATTCCGGCCCGCCCCCCCCCTAGCCCCCCCCCAAAACGATAAAGAAAATAGGATAATAACGTAAAGTTAACCTTTATAAAACAAAAAACAAAAGCGTCCCCCCCCCCCGCTTATTCGCCGGCCTGCTGAGTCGGCACTAAATTTTGTATTAAGATTTGGCTACCCCCCCCCCCTTGACGCCGTCTGGATCCTCTGCAGGCGCGGATCCACGGGGGGGGGGGCTGACGGGTCAACAACAAAAAAATCAACAACAAAAAAATCTCACGAATTAGGTGAAAAAACAAAAATAGTGGTCTCACCCCCCCCCCCTTGCTTATTCACCGGCTGACTGAGTCGGCGCAAAATATTTTCTGAAAAATTGGACCAAAAAAAAAGTGCCTCCTACCCCCCCCCCCCCGCTTATTCACCGGTGGCTGAGTCGCGACTAATATTTTCTCACGGATTGGGCCCCCCCCCCCTCTTCCCGCCGGCTGGATCCGCCACTGGCGGTATCATTACTAGTCCAGAATCTGGCCTTTTCAATTTTGATCTTCACCACACCAACGCTATCATGCACCCCTGCTTACTTGCTACCAGCCGAAGATTACAGTTGGATGCCCAGTAACATGTTTTACCAGGCGCGAATCCAGGATTTCTTAGGGGGGGAAGCCCAAATTTGAAATTATGCGAGCCAAATATTGGTACGTAATGGTGACCAGCAGTGACGTAATGGGGGTGGGGGTGGGTGCAAGGAGGGGCGAGTTTTTCCCCTACCTCCTCCGCGAAGCGCGGAAGCTTCGACATTTCAATAAATTATTAAAGAAAGAAGGCGATTCGTTGTACCGTTCCCAAAAATAATCCTCGTCTGAATTATGTTCCCCCCCCCCCCTTCCCGCGCGAAGCGCGGAAGCTTTTACATTTTATTAAAACATTAGCGAAAGAAGACGATTCGTTGTACCGTTATGACTTTTAATCCTCGTATAAATTCAGTTTCCCCCTCCCGCGCGAAGCTTTTACGTTTCATTAAATCATTAAATAAAGAAGACGATTCGTTGTACCGCTCTCGAAAAAAATCCGCGTCTGAATTTAGTTTCCCCCCTTCCGCGCGAAAACTTTTACGTTTCATTAAATCATCAGAGAAAGAAGACGATTCGTTGTACCGTTCTCGACTCTTAATCCTTGTCTAAATTCAGTTCCCTCCCCTCCCGCGTGAAACGCGGAAGCTTCGACGTTTCATTAAATTATTAGAGAAAGAAGACGATTCGTTGTACCGCTCTCGAAAATACTCCTCGTCTGAATTTATTTTCCCCCTCCCGCGCGAAGCGCGGAAGCTTTTACGTTTCAATAAATCATTAGCGAAAGAAGACGATTCGTTGTACTGTTATGACTTTAATCCTCGTCTAAATTCAGTTTCCCCCCCTTCCCTCCCACGCGAAGCGCGGAAGCTTTTACGTTTCATTAAATCATTAGAGAAAGAAGATGATTCGTTGTACCGTTCTCGACTCTTAATTCTGTCTGAATTTCAAAAATGTTCTTTGTCTACTCCCTTTTCTTCCTACGTCCTCTTCCTTTTCACTCCTCTTTTTTTTCAGTGGGGACCACCTCACCCCCCCCCCCCCCACCCCCTGGCTACGCGCCTGCGGTCAGATGAATATATGTTGATACCTTGTTCTCCCCCGGAAGCTCAGCTGTTTAAGGCAATAATTTACGGTCAGATTATCATTCAGGGGTCCGCCTTAGGGCCCTAGGTGGGGTCCAGGGGGCAGAGCCCCGGAATTTCAGGGGTTTTAGGCATTTAATTACGGTCAGATGACCATTATTTTGATACGTAATTGTGACACTGGCAGGTCACTAATTGGCGTGGGGCTCAGGGGGCGGAGCCCCCGGAAGCTCAAGGGTTTTAGGCACTCAATTACGGTCAGATGAGTATTAAGGGGCCCGCCTTAGTGCTCTTGGTTGGGTCCAGGGGGCAGAGCCCCCGGAAGCTCAGGGGTTTTAGGCGTTTAATTATGGTCAGATGAGCATTTTTTGATACCTTATTATTTTGTGACACTGGCAGGACAATATTTGGCGTGGGGTCCAGGGGGCATAGCCCCTAGAAATCAGGGGTTTTAGGCATTAAATTACCACCAGATGAGCATCTAAGGGTCCGCCTTAGGGCCCTAGGTGGAATCCAGGGGGCAGAGCCCTCGGGGTTTTAGGCATTTAATCATGGTCAGATGAGCATGTTTTGATACCTCATCATAATGTGACACTGGCAGTTAACTATTTTCTCTTTCTTGCTCTCTTTCTTTCTATTTCTCTTTAAAATATTTTTCAAATAAAGTGAGGGGGGCTCGAGGATCCCGATTCCCGCCGTTCTGCGGGCCCTGACATGTAGGCATCTCAAGAAGCATTTTCTTGCCTGGCTGTAAATTTAGGAATTTGTCATTTTCCAACAAACGCGAGGTGAAAAGTGAGGAAAAATCTCGGAAAATTATGTCATTTCAGCATTATTTGTAAACCACCGTTATGGAATTAGAAATAAACCACGTTTGAATTTTATTTCCCCGAAGCCCCCCCCCCCCCCCATCTACACCTTGTTGGCGGGAAAATTGCAACTGATACCCCTTACCTTTCTTCATTCTCTTTTTTCTTCTTTCCCTTTCTCTCCTCTTTCCCTTTCCCTTCCCTTCCTTCTCTCTCTCTCTTTTAGGTTTGCTGGGGGGGGGGGGGGCAAGGTAATTTTGACCCCCACCGCGCTCCACACATTGTTGGCGGGATTAACCGCAACTGATCTCCCCTTCTTTTCTCCCTTTTCATTTCTTCTTCCTCTTTTTTGTTCCCTTTTAGCTCTCCTCTTTTCCTTTTCATTCCTTCTCTCTTTTTCTTTTTAGCGGGGACGGGGGGGGGGAGCAAGGGCCTTTTGCCCCCTCCCCCCCCCCCCCGATCCACAAATTGTTGGCGGGAAAATTGCAACTGATATCCCCCTTCTTTTCTTTTCTTCTTCCTCTTTTTTCCTTCCCTTTATCTCCTCTTTTCCTTTTTTTCTTTCCCTTTCCTTCCTTCTCTTTTTTTTTTGATTGGGGGGGGGGGGGGGGTGGGAGCCAACAGCATGGGAGGCAAGTCCCCCCCCCCCCCGATCTCCTTCTTCCCTCTCTTTTTTTCTTCTTCCTCTTCTTTTTTCCCTTTCTCTCCTCTTTCCCTTTCCCTTCTCTCTCTCTCCTTTTTTTTTTTTTTTTTTTTGGCGGGGGGGGGGGGGGGGGGGCAAGGCCCGCTCGGCGCCCCTGGATCCGCGCCTGTGTTTTACATTATTTGCAACCGACAGATAAGAAACCTTGTTTTCATTTTCTTGTCTAGTATAATCATGCATACATTATTATTTTAAACTATTGACCCATACAATTGGTATCGCTCGCTTGAAGGGCAAGTCGACTCCAAAAATAACTTACTTACAATAGAAGCAGAAAAAAATAATAAGAAAGTTATGAATTTTTGAAAAAGTATGTAAAACCATGGAACAATGGAAATCACTACACAAATTGCCATTTGGTAATCAGTTTGTGACGTCATGTCCTCCTTATTTATCATTTGCTTTATATATTTTAATCCCATTGATTTCCCTTTTTATCCCCCAAAACATGATTTCACCATGCCTTTGCTCAGGTTATATGATTTGTATCATATTGCGTGCATGGCATTTCACAAAATCTTTTATGAACTTTGAAGAATTGATTCTATGTTCTGAATATTGTATATATTTATAATTATTGATTTTTATATATTAAATAGTTTATCAAATTTCTAATTTTCATTATTTACTGAAACAAAATAAATACGCTTTATTAGTGCATCCACAAAAAAAACATATTACTATCAATTTAACTTGGATGCTGGTGTGAAGAAATAAGATTCTTAAGGGGAAAAATAGAAAATGTATGTTATCAATATAAAGAAAACAATTAGTGGATAGTGAGGTAATGACGTCACAGACCCATGAGTCAGTTGCCAGTTTGTCTTGTGATGTTGAAAGTTTTTCATGTTATCCAAAATTCATAACTTCCTTATTATTTATCAGATTTTGCTCAATTTTTTTCTCGATTGGTTTGTCAGATTTGTATGCTTCTATTTCAAGTTTTTATTGTTCCACATTTTACAAAAAATATAGACATACATATAAAATTTAAAAATTATACAATACATGCAGTGTAAATGAGCACTTCTCAATGATTCTCAATTCATAGAATAGATTAGTAGAATGCGAGGGACCTATTAAAAAGCAGTACTTGTATATTATAGGTTCCTGGAAAAAATAAGTATTGTAGATTAAAAAATCGTAGCAGTAAAGAAAGACGTAATTTAGAGGGGAGAATTTGAAGTGACTCGGAAACATTGTTGAAGGTTGATGAAAAAACTGCGTAAATTTTGTATGAAATGTTACTAATTATATTCCTTCTTCTGTATTTACCTTCTAACATTCAACAAATCCTGAAATTTGTTCAAACCACAAAGATATTTATGGTTTTCTTTGAAGGCATCACTGTGCGACACCCTATAACAGTAAATTCTCCCAACCATTTTTGAATTTTCCCAACCGTTTTCCATTAAAATAAGAAATAAGACAGGCTTTTAAAAAAATCTTTCAACAATTAAATGTCTGGAATGGTATATAGAGCCGATTCATTGCTTTGTGACGATTTACATTCACCTAAAATGTAATTAAATTGTGATAATATAGTTGGGAGAATTAAGGAATCGATCAGATCAGTTTTTCCCAATTTCTATCATTAATAATGGTTTGTTTTCACTCAAATTTGTCAGATAATCTTTAGTTGTTCATCTAGCATTAAAGTCACTACCTTAGCACCATTTTCTCTCATCTGAACAATGTTACCAAGTCCCTTTAAAACACAATGGAATAAGGAAATTTGTATACAAAATAATGCATTAGCACCAATACCCAGGCCAGAGTCACTTGGTTAAAATGCGAAGTCAAAATGCGTAGTCACCTGAGCAATTTAGGTTAGCATATAGCATAATTTAATTTGTTTATATACATTAAAAAAACGGAACATGCATCGTTAATTAACAGTTAAGATTATCATTGAAGAAGAAATGACTGGGAAGGGCAAGCAAATTATATTGGATGTAAGAATGTAAAAGAAAAACTCGAAGTTTGCGTTTAAAGCAATTTAACGATGGTGCTTGCTTCCTTAACCTCCGAATCCAAACCATTCCAAAAAGAGGGACCGGTATACATGATTGTTTTTTGGGCGAAAACAGTCCGGATTGGGGGAGATGGAAATTGTCTCTTTGTCTTGTGAGCCTGCAGAGCGGCGGGGCTCGGGGGCGCGAGCCTCCAAAGGTCAAGGGAATATATTGGGCAAATCAGCTGCTACATGAACTTTCCGAGGAAATAATGGAATGAATCAGATACTTTCAGAAAACAATTTGCAAGAAATAAAACGTTAGTGTGTGAAAGGGATCCCATCGTCTCATTTCTCATTTCTCCCTTTCTTTTTTCTGTCCTTTTAACCGCTTCCATCTTTTCATGATTTTCTTCATGATTTAATATGTATATCTATATTTTTTGTAAAATGTGGAACAAATAAAATTAGATTTTTTGGTTGTTGAAAACTAGTCCTTGTTTAGTAGTAGATAATTTTTTCCTCTCCCCCAATGAAAGTGCCTCCACAATAGCTTGACTCACATTACGCCACTGTAATGGAGAGCATCTGATTACAAAGACTGCAGTCTGAATGGTGTTTTAAAGATATATTCTGGTTTGGTTTATTCTATATTTTTCTCATCATTTTTTCTTTTCGTTTTATTCACATGCACAGGCGGAGAGTGACGACGATGACAGTGAGTATTCATTTTAACACATTCATGAATTACGCCCTAACAATGTATATCGAAGGATCATTTTTAGCTTAGTAAAATGAAACATATCTATCTTGGTTAGGTCCATATTGTCAATGAAAGATGGACTGGTTTTTCTTAGATTCAAACATCACCTCTGCCAATCTCGGTGATCTGTGTTTTATTGTCTCGTTATTGTTAGGGCATAATTCAAATTAGAGTCATCATTATATATAATAACAGTATTCAATAATGTCAATTACAATATAAGAGTATTTTAAGACCATTGCTTGATAAGAGTATTGGGAAGGAAAAGTGTAAGTTAATTCTAACACTTAATTGAAAGAGGAATTTTCTTTTGTCAGGCGTAGAAATCCAATAAAGCATTAAATAAAGTTACTCATATACAAAGCCAAAATTGGTACCCCCTATTCCCTCCCCCCCCCCCCCCGACAACAAAAGAGAAAGGAGGGGAGTCTTTCCTCTCTTTTTTTTCTCCTCAGGTTGTGTGCCGAAATATTTCACAAAACTTACGAAACACTATTTTTTTAGAATAAGGGATACAAACAAATTTGTTATTTTTGTGCTTTTTTGTTTTTGTTTACATATGATCAGATATATTTGAAACAATTGTATTTCAATACATTACACAATTTCTCTTCTCTTTTTTTTCAGATGATTTCGGGTTATCCCTTCCACCTGTAGTAGACTACTTAAGAACCATTTTAAGGGACTATAGTGATGGCCAGATCATAAAGGTAAACCATTTACTATGTTCTTAGTTATAATGCGATTCACTGAAGGATCCTTAAATTACTAAAAATTCATGAAAAATAAGCATGGTTTACTCTTAATGAAATTTGGGGTATCTGTACCCATGCACCCGGCTACACTGCCGTTCATTGTGGTGGTAGAAATAGGGTGCACTTTCTTGAAACTAGATATGACAATTTGTAAGCGACAGTGAGGGGAAATCTAGGTAAAGAGGGGCACTTATCGAAGGGCAATTATTTGAAAGCAAAAGGGACATTTATCAAAAGTAAGAAATCAAGGCACTTATCGGAAGGTGACAGGGCAATAATTAGAAATTAAAGAGGCACGTGTCAAAGTGAAAGGGGCCTCAGAAAGGGGCACTCAGAGACAGTGGCGGATCCCCCCCCCCCTTGAGAAAAAAATCATGTAAAAACACGTGATTTTACCTCTCTTTTTTTGGGGGGGGGGGGGGTGCAAATTTTTAAATTTTCGAGGACCAAAAAAAAAATGCACTCACTACCCCCCTCCCCCCCCCCCCCCCTTGAGAGAATTTTCGGCCGGCGCGATTTTCAAATTTTCGGGAGCAATTTTTGGAAGGGCTCAAGCCCTAGTAAAATAACGCTACTTTTCCTTTACAGGAGCTCGTTCAGAACGCCGAGGATGCCGGCGCAGATACTGTCAAATTCCTGTATGACGTCCGGCAGTATGGGACCGAGACGCTGTACCGAGATTCTCTAAAGCCTTACCAAGGTCCAGCCCTCTACTCCTTCAACAACGCCAAGTTCAAGAAAGCCGACTGGGATGGGATTCAGAAACCTGCCCGCAGCATTAAGAAGACAGATCCCCTGAAGGTTGGACGTTTCGGCATTGGATTCAATTCCGTGTACCACATAACAGGTGAGAAGAAAAAGTACAAATGGATAATTATATGAAATGGAAACACACAAAATATAGACACGTTTTCAAAATGACTTAGTTGCTATTCTCAAAATAATTCACTTTCGTGATACCACCCCACCCCTACCCACTTGTCAGGCGCGGATCCAGGACTTTTTTTTTTTTTTGCTCCTGAAAATTTGAAAATCGCGCCGGCCGAAAAGTCGCTCAGTGGGGGGGGGGGGGGGGGGGGGGGGGGGGGGGGGGGGGGGGGGGGGGGGGGGGGGGGGGGGGGGGGGGGGGGGGGGGGGGGGGGGGGGGGGGGGGGGGGGGTAGTGAGCACATTTTTTTTTTTTTGGTCCTCAAAAAAAATTTCAATTTGCACCCCCCCCCCCCCCCCCCCTTGAGCGCCAGGGGGGTGGGGGGCCCAACCCCCCAAAAAGGTAAAAATCACGTGATTTTACATGATTTTTTTCTCAAGGGGGGGGCCCGGGCCCCCCGGGCCCCCCCCCCCCCTGGATCCGCCACTGCCACTTATACACACACTGTCCCGCAAATAAAGACCTGAAAAGTTGTTTCGTTATAGATCACAGTAATAACAAAGAAATCTTTAATCCCTCCTGAGGCAAAGGGCTAGGATACTCCGGTGTTGTTTTCCGCCAATTGGCTAATGAAACGTGTTTTTATGGAAAGCGGTTTATCTTTGTAAAGTGAATTAATTAGTTGTAATTCTGTGATGAAACTAGTAACGTTTGAAAAATGAGCATAATCACAACAGTAACAATTGATAATACATGTAGTAGCTACTGGCGAGCTGTTCCTTGCAGACATAGCTGCTGATTTTTTTTTTAAGAAACAGGGGTCATGTTAGGTTATTAAATACGGAAACATCAATCTTATCAATCATTTGATTGTGTTATGTACTGTTGCATTGTGCACATTTGTTATCATTATCAGCATTATCCTTACTATAATCATGTTTTATCACTGTTATACGTATCAACCTTTCGGTTAATTTTCAGATTTACCGAGCATCATGAGCGACCGAAAGCTGGCATACATTGATCCATTAGAAAAACATTTTCTTGATAAGCAAGGTCGAGTCAAAACTGGAAGGCAATTTAGTTTCAGATCCAGCAGCGACATATTCTCGAAGTACAAAGACCAGTTTCAACCGTACCACAACATATTTCCAGGAGTAACAGGAGGGGTTTCCACAGGATATTTCGACGGCACGTTATTCAGATTTCCACTGCGGCATGACGCAAATAAGTTAAGTGACAAAACCTACAGCGATGAAGGCAAATTAAGCGAGCTTCTCCAGGCTTTCCGAGCCGATGCTGATGTTGCTATGCTGTTTTTGCGCTATTTGAATAACATCGAGGTGTTAAAGAGGCCATCCAATCTGCAAGAGCCATCACTTGTTGTACGAGTTCGAAGGGAACACGATCCAGAAACGCATCCACCGGGAAAGGAATTTTCTTCGCGTCTAGAAACTTACAGCTCTGATGTCAGTGGGCGCCGAGGGCCGATCAAGTTGATTGATTGTGTGACATTCACTACCGAAACACCGGAGGCATCCAATGCACAACGCTGGGTTGTTAGTCATCATATCGCGGGTGATAGCATGTCTCGAGAGCTTTCCGATTTGGCCGAGAAGCAAAGTTATCTCCCGTGGGCAGCTGTTGCTATTCCAGTAAGTTCTTCAGAGCCAAGAAATGTAACAGGTGAAGCAGAGAATAACAACATTGGTAGAGTGTTCTGCTTTCTTCCCCTGCCACCTGGTGAGGAGAGTCGGACGGGTTTACCAGTTCATGTGCATGGATTCTTTGCTGTCAATAGCGATCGCCGCGGGATCAAGTGGCCCGGACCTGACCAAACGGACACTCCAGCACAATGGAACCAACTTCTTGTGAGAGAACTTATTCCCATTGTATATGTCGACGCGATCAAATACGCCATTAGTAGTCACACCTCCCAGGACAAAGTGACCGCCGATTGCATCTATCGATCGTGGCCAGATCATGAAGAGGTTCGTGGAAACTGGGACATTCTCTTGGAACCATTCTACAATGCTCTCTTCCAGGAAACTATCATACATAGCGACAACAATGGGTGGATGAACATCGCCGACGTCCACTTCAACGAATTGAATGTGGATGAAGATATGGAGAAGGCCATCCTCAAGTGCTTCAATATCAAAGGCATTGCATACGCAAGAGTTCCCAATGTGTGCAGACAGGCCATCAGGAAGTTCTACAAAGATCAGATATCCACTGTTTCTGCTTCCAGCCTTTGCCGTTGCCTCCGTGAAGATCCTGCGATGTTGACCAAGCTCAATGCTGATGAGAAGCTTCTGATCCTTGAGTTCATCTTGCGGGAGGACGCCAGACAGGATCTGGAAGGATTGTGTCTTCTTCCTCTCGATGATGGAAGCTTCCACTTCTTCTCGAGTTCTGATGAAAAGAAAGTGTACATACCAACCACCAAGTTCCACCGACAGCTTGTGCCAGGAGGAAATCATCAATTCATCAGAACGGTACCAGAGGACAAGCCGCTTCATCAACTCCTGTCCAATATGGGTGTGCTTTGGTTTTCATTATTTTATCCTCAAACCGACTTACCTTGGGTAAAGTTGAGAAATTCAGCAACATAGATTGTGATTGAAAGTGGCCTCATTTGAGATAAACTTAGAGATTGTTAATTACAGCTGGAATTATTATACTAATTTCGTCACAATTTTATGTGGAAATTTTTCCTTCGAATAGAAATTATACAGCTAGGTATCTGAAAATCAGGTTTTAATCCTTAAAATGGAATGAGTTAGTCCACTGATATATGGGGGGGGGGGGAGGCGAAAAGTCAACCACTTTCCTGTAGAAACTGCCGCAGGCACATTTCTTTGATTTGTTTTCGTTCGATTTACTAGATTGTATCACAAAAGTACATTCATTGGTGCAAACTGGATAGATTAACTTTAAAAAATGGGCAAAATATTTGAGCGGATTGTGCATAGCCGAATTCTTTAGTCTGGCATCGTCGAAATTTAATTCTTATATTTTCCTACTATTTAAAAGTGATGCCAAATACGACCTCATGGGAATGTTTTCATAACCTTTATTGACAGTTTATCGAATAACTTCAACAATAGAGGCATAGAAAATACAGAAACGATTAACTTTTGTGTAAATAAATTAACAATTGTAATTATTCTTTATTTCATGTGCAGATGGGCGTTATCAGCTAAAAGCATTAACCCTTGATGCAGTAGCTGAGCTCTTGAAGACCAGTATGAAAACTCGGATAGACGATCAAGGGACCTGGGTACAAGACACAGACGGGCCTTCTCTAAATACATGGCTTGAAAAGGTCTGGTCAATGCTGTACAGAGAGAGTTCAAGTAAGTTACTTCTCTTTGAAGGTATCCATCTTGTACCGTTGTTTGAGGCCGATGGTGAGGGTAGAAGATTACTACCACTGTGCCCAAAGTCGGGAATTATCCAGAGAAGTCACCAAAGTCTCACATTGACAAATGATCTGGCAAACATTCTACAACAGATTGGAGTGACAGTCACAAACTGTCCTGATTATGTTCTCCGCCATCCAGCTATCATGCGTGACGAATATATCAAGATGCCAACATCAGAAGGGGTAGTTAAATGCCTTCTGCTTTCAGATGTTGAACTACTGGTCCAAATATTCCATTCCTTCTCCACCATTGATAGAGATGTTCTCGTAGAATATCTTGCACAGGCAAAACTTTCCCATGATGGTAAGAAACTTCTAAGTTGCCTACCACTATTTGAAAGAGTCGATGGAACCGGAAATTCAAACAAACCTTTGGTCAGTATTGAACAATGCGAAGGATACATCGAATGTTTCGAAGACGATATTCCTGCTCCATTGAAGCTCAAGGGGCTCTTGATCAATGGAAGAAGAAAATCTAAATGTCTGCTACAGAAGTTAGAAGTCTGTCTATTATCAAAATATCAGGTGATAATGAATGTCTTGGAAGAAGTTCATGAAGGGCAGTTGTACTCCAAGCAAGAAAAACAGCTCGTCTTGCAGTGGATAATGGAGCACTGGGAAGATATCAAAGCCAACTGCAAGTCCAGCGTAGACATTCTGCGTCATGTGAAATTCATCCCCAACAAGAATAATTCTTTATTGTCTCCCTGTGAACTCCTTGAGCCAAGGCATCCATTGCTTGACGAACTGTTTGCCTCTCAAGGAGTATTTCCGGTTGCACCATTTGATTCACCTCAGTTCATAGTAGCTTTCAAACAGCTTGGCATGCGTGGACCAAGTGAAGTTACTTCATCCGAGTTGATTACATGTGTTGAGATGGTTGCTGAATCTCAAAGCCCAGAAAAGGCTCGAACGCTACTAGAGCTCCTCACAAGTAACCAAAGCCTTCTCGAAAAATCTGTCATTGATCATATGAAACAGAAGCAATGCATTCCTTGCAGACAGTCTCCTCCAGAGTATTACCCCTTAGCTATTGAGTGGTATGGTAAACGTTCTACGAGACTGTCAACTCCCCACGAAATTCTGAGAGAAAATAAGCTAGCTGTACTGACATGTGGAGCCTCTAAATGCTTTACTTCCCAGGAGGACGAGAGTCGTTTCTCTACAGTCTACACAAAGATTGGAATGAATATCCCATCTCCAATAATTTCAGATCTCATGACACAGTTCGAAGACTGTGTCAGGTATGCAGAAGAGAGAACTGGGGAAGATGTTACTGATATAGTACCAATGCTTAAGGAGATCTATTCATGTCTAATGGAAGCGTGGCGCCAGGACAAGAACACCAAGAACCTCATCCTCAATCGAGCTAAAGTTTGTATCTGGAATGGAAGTGGCTTTTCAGAACCAAGCAAAATGTGTGCGGTAAAACTTCCATTTCATCTAGCTCCTTACATGGCATCTATTCCGCAATCTACTCTTGCATTTGCAGACTTGTTTGAAGCGCTCGGAGTTGAAAAAAACATGGCAGCAAATTCCAATGCTCTGGTTGACATACTGCATGAGATCAAAAAAAGATGTGACGATTCAAAAACTGATGTAGCCTTCCAACAAGGACAGCGCCAGCTGGTACTGCAGATCCTTCACCATCTACACGCCGCAGGAGAGTTCTCAGAAGAAGTTCGGGCACGCTTACTCGTTCCATCGCAAAGAGGAGAATGTCATCTCATTCCAGTTGATGAGAGCGCATACGTGGACAGAGAGTGGTTGAGACAAAGCACTGACAATGAGGAGATGGATGACGGTGAAGATTTTACTTTGATTCATTTAGATATCTCAATGGACCTTGCAATATTCCTCCATGTACGACCTGTCAGTCGACTTCTTCTAGATACAGAAGAATTGCAGGGTTTCACACCAGCTGGGCAGCATGAACCCTTAACTATGCGCTTGTGGAATATTCTCAAGAACAACTATGTGGACACCGCCATCATTAGTGAAATGATACAGAATGCGGAAGATGCAGGAGCTCAGGAAGTTCGCTTTCTCATTGATATGAGAAAAAACGAAAATGCAAATCTGAAATTATTCGATCCTGAAATGAGGTCTTGTCAGGGAGCAGCCCTTTGGGTATACAACGATGCCGTGTTCACTGACCAAGACTTTGAAAACATTCTCCGTCTTGGAGGGCGTACCAAGGAAAAGGACGCTGAAAAGATTGGGAAGTTTGGGACCGGTTTCAACTCGGTGTACCGCCTAACCGATGTTCCAAGTTTGGTTAGTAGGAACTACATGCAGTGTTTTGACCCTCATACCACACACCTTGGAAACGTTCTCCGAGACACGAGTCAACCTGGTGTACGTCTCAGATTGAATAGCACCAAAGCACTCCGGAGATTCCCAGATCAGTTCAAGCCATTCAAGGGAGTGTTTGGGCTCCATTTCAGTGGAGGAAATGAGCCATTCAACTACAACGGAACACTCTTTAGACTGCCTCTCCGTTCTGAAGAAGCTGCACAGAAAAGCCAAATATGCAAGGAGAGCTACGATGGGGAGAAACTAATCAACCTGATGCAGAAAATGTGGGAATCATCACAAAACCTCCTGGTGTTCACCAAACAGGTGAAGAAGGTTTCCCTGTTCTACCTTTCTGAGAATTCTAGCGATCCTACCAGGGCTGAGGAGTTACTCACCATACAGAAGACCGTGCATTCTCCTAGGGTGAAGAATGACGGCACCATCGTGTCAACTGAATCATTCCGCTGCCAACTGACCTCAAGGGGAGCAGAATTATTGCCACACATCAATGAAATAGGCAATCAGGAGCATACGAGTTCTTTCAACACCTTCAAAGTGGTATGCAAGACTTCAAAACAAGCATCGGTTGTTGCACAGTCTCAGGAAGGAAAGTCACATGGGCTTTCTCCAGAGGCTGCCGTAGCTATCCCATTGAATGTAAGAGATTTGCAGAAATTCGAGGGGGAGATCTACTGCGGTCTACCTTTGTCAGTTCCAAGCCTGCTTCCATTTCACATTGATGGTAGGTTCGCCATTAACGAAGATCGAAGAAGTCTACAATCACCGACACCACATGGGATGACTGTTTCTGAAAGATGGAATCATATATTGCTCTCTGACGTAATTTGCCGAGCATATGTCTCTCTTCTATCAGACAAAGATTTCATTCAACAAATCAAGAATACATACGGGACAGATGTGTCGCCACAGTTGTTGTGGCCTGATGTTGATAAAGTACCTGAGAATTCAGTGTGTTCAGGGCTGTTTAATGCTTTCTACAAAACGATAATCTGCGGATTGGATGGCAAACAACCAGCAGTTTTCTGGACAAATGACGAACCTCGTCAGTTTCACAATGTAGTATTTCTCGGCGAGGAACTGCAAACGATGAAAGGAATCAAGGACGACTGTGTACAGATTTTGACAACGTATCTGAAGGAGTACTGTCACAGTGGCCGCATGGTGGAAGTGATAGAGCTATCAACGAAGACGTGGCAAGCATTCGAGAGGGCAGGAGTACGTGATATGGTAGAGACTAGAACATACAATCTGAATAGGTTGTTTGACGAAGCGTTCCTGCCATATTTAGATAAAGTGCCACACGATCTGAGAGACCGCCTCATTCTCTTTGCGCTTGAAATGGACGGTAACCTGCATCAGAAACTTCGAGATGTGAAATGCATCACCGTCTTAGGAGAAGCCGAACTAAAGACACCCTGCGCCCTCATGCATCATGATGACCCTACACTACGTGAATTGTTTGAGCTTCAGGGAGTATTTCCAGGTGCACCATTCGATTCAGCTCATCTGATGCCAGTGTTCAACCGCCTTGGTATGCGAGGACCGAATGAAGTTACTCCAGTTGAGATGGTTGCATGTGTTGATCTTGTTGAGAAAACACAGTGCCCCAAGAAGGCCAGAGCTTTATTCGATCTCCTCGGGAAGAACCCTGGTCATTTTGACCGTTCACTGGCCGACGGCAGCACTGTAAGAGATTTCATGATGAACAAACGATGTATCCCTTGTAAACAGTCTCCGCCAGAATATTACCCACCGGATATCGAATGGCGTGGGAACACTTCATCCCGTCTCACAACTCCCCGAGAGATTTTGATAGAAACGAAGCAAGCCGTGCTAATGTCTGGAGCTTCCAAGTCTTTTATTTCTCAACAAGATGTTCTGTTTTCCACAGCTTTCACTCTGCTTGGAATAACATGCCACACTCCAGTGATCTCGGACGTCATAGCACAAATAGAACATTGTGTGAAGTATGCCACATACAGAACAGAACAAGATGTAACAGACATAATACCGATGCTCAAGGAGATCTATGCATTTCTGAGCAAAGAATGGCAACGTGATTCCAACGTCAGAAACTATATCTTGGATCGAGTAGAGTGTTGTGTTTGGAATGGCAACGGCTTTTCAGAACCAAGCAAAATGTGTACAGGTAATCTCCCGTTCGATCTAGCTCCTTACATGGCATCTATTCCCCAGGCTACTTGTGCGTTTAAAGATTTGTTTGAGGCGCTTGGGGTCAAAAGGAACATCGACACTAATTCGGAAGCTCTGGTTGAAATACTACATGAAATCAAGAGCAAATGTGACGTCCTAGGAGCAAATGTAACCTTCCAACAAAGACAGCGCCAACTTGTACTGCAGATCCTTCACCATCTACATGCCACAGGAGAGCTCTCAGAAGAAGCTCGGGTACGCTTACTCGTTCCATCGCAAAGAGAAGAATGTCATCTCATTCCAGTTGATGATAGCGCATACGTGGACAGAGACTGGTTGAGACAAAGCACCGACAATAAGGAGATGGATGCCGATGAAGACTTTACTTTGATTCATTCAGATATCTCAATGGAACTTGCAATATTCCTCCATGTACGACCTGTCAGTCGACTTCTCCTAGATACAGAAGAATTGCAGGGTTTCACACCAGCTGGGCAGCATGAACCCCTGACTATGCGCTTGTGGAATATTCTCAAGAACAACTATGTGGACACCGCCATCATTAGTGAAATGATACAGAATGCGGAAGATGCAGGAGCTCAGGAAGTTCGCTTTCTCATTGATATGAGAAAAAACGAAAATGCAAGCCTGAAACTATTCGATCCTGAAATGAAGTCTTGTCAGGGACCAGCCCTTTGGGTATACAATGATGCCGTATTCACAGACCAAGACTTTGAAAACATTCTCCGTCTTGGAGGGCGTACCAAGGAAAAGGACGCTGAAAAGATTGGGAAGTTTGGGACCGGTTTCAACTCGGTGTACCGCCTAACTGATGTTCCAAGTTTGGTTAGTAGGAACTTCATGCAGTGTTTTGACCCTCATACCACACACCTTGGAAACGTTCTCCGGGACAAGAGTCAACCTGGTGTACGTCTCAGATTGAATAGCACCAAAGCACTCCGGAGATTCCCAGATCAGTTCAAGCCTTTCAAGGGAGTGTTTGGGCTCCATTTCAGTGGAGGAAATGAGCCATTCAACTACAACGGAACACTCTTTAGACTGCCTCTCCGTTCTGAAGAAGCTGCACAGAAAAGCCAAATATGCAAGGAGAGCTACGATGGGGAGAAACTGATCAACCTGATGCAGAAAATGTGGGAATCATCTCAAAACCTCCTGGTGTTCACCAAAAAGGTTAAGAAGGTTGCCCTGTTCTACCTTTCTGAGAATTCTAGCGATCCTTCGAGGGCTGAGGAGTTACTCACCATACATAAGACCATGCATTCTCCTAGGGTGAAGGAAGATAGTACCGTCATTTCAACTGAATCAATCCACTGCACAATGACTACAAATGGAAATGAAATGATTTCAAAGAAACAAGAAGTTAGTGGAGACTTGAACATAGTTAAAGTGATATGCAAGACTTCAGAACAGGCAGCATCTCTTGCAAAATCTCCAGAAGGCGAAGAGTGTGGACTTTCACCTGAAGGTGCGGTTGCCTTTCCTTTTCATAGACCACCAATGTCTGAATTTGAGAAGCAGATCTACTGCTTTCTTCCCCTCTCAATTCCCAGCTTGTTCCCGGTACATATCAACGGATCTTTCGCTGTAAAAGAGGATCGGCGGAGTCTTCACATGCCAGTGCCCGATGGAAGGTTGATATCTGAGAAATGGAATCACATACTTCTTACAGATGTGATATGCAGAGCGTACGTTGCACTCTTGTCCGACAGTGAGTTTATTCAACAAGTGAATGACACATACGGCTCAGATATTTCTCCTGAGGAGTTGTGGCCAGATATTGATGACGTACCAAATAATTCAGAATGTTCAGCTCTGTTTGACGCTTTCTACAAAGCAATGGTATATGGGTTTGATGGCCGTGAATCATCATTGTTCTGGAAAGATGGCAAATCGCATCAGTTCACGAATGTTGTATTCCTTAGTGAAGAAGTTCAGAAAGAGACATCAGTCAGTGATGTAGTAACCAAGGTACTACGCGACCATCTCCCCTCAATGGAAGTGATGTCATTGACCGAGAAAACTTGGAAAGCCATAAGAAGAGTAGAGCTGATAGATGAAGTTCTCAAGAGAACTTATGATTTCAACAGGTTCTTCGATGAAGTGTTTCTACCACACATCAGTCAGATGCCGGACAACATCAGAAATCAACTGGTTTTGTTTGCACTCAATAAAAGTGAAGACACACTACAGCAGAAACTAAAAGATGTGGAATGCATACCAGTAGAGGGAGGATCTGAACTGCGGAAACCTTGTGATCTAGTACACCCTAAAGGCAAAGCTGCAACTTTGTACTCGGAGTCTGACAAGGTTTTCCCTCTGAGAGAAAAATTCAATGGCACCAACACATTGGCGTCACTAACTAAGCTAGGAATGGTGAAAGACTATCTTCATGAAGATATTTTCGTCGAGCGATGCGAGACTGTTCACATTCTGCATTCAAGCTGTATGGAAGGAGCTCAAACGAGATGCCATGCTGTACTGAAGTATCTTTCGGAGATGTTGAGGAGTGAATGGAATGGGAACGAAAACCTCAGAGAAAGGCTTGCGAGTATCCCATTCTTGCCTATCTTGTGTGAAGAAATCAGAGATCCAGCTCTACCATGGGTGGAAAGGGACTGTGCTTATGCATCTGCTAACGATGTGTACTCTCATTCTAAAACATATTTGGTAAGCAGCACGTCAAACGTTGTCGATGAATCAGAAGTGTGGAAGCTTCCCAAGAAAGTCGAGCACTTTCTTGGTCTTGTAGATAAATATCCTTCCGTCCAAGATGTACTCAAGCAGTTCTCGAACTTTCGTAGTCACTACGAATTGAAATATGACTCCATTTCTCCTCATCAGTTACAAATGATATGCAAAGCGATCTACGGTCGTGTTGAAATCGCATGTAAAGAAAATAGTCCTGATATCTCCAACGAAGATCTTCAGAATCAATCATTCTTCCTTGTAGATCGCAAGTTTGTAGTGGCCTCTATGGTTGCAGATGGAGGTAGAGATCTTTCACCGTATCTATTTAAAGCTTCCCATTTCCTGAAAATGTATCCCAGTCTTCTGGAACGTGCAGCATTGAAGAGGGAATTTGATGCCGAAGACTATCAAGGTGTTCTCCAATCTATCAACGAGGATAGCAGTGGGAAACCTCTAGATGATGAGGTATTGGAGGTTGCTATCCTAGCTGCCGATCGACTTGCCAGTTTCATCAAAGATGATGGGAAACGGCCTCCAGATGCATTTCTCCCAGATGAGGACAAATGCATGAGACCTGTATCAGATCTCTGCTACAGTGACGTTGATTGGTTTGAATACGACGAAGTCAAACTCCATAAGTGTCACAGGAGAATCAGTTTTATGCTTGCAAAAGAGCTTAATGTGAAGGATGTTCGACAACAGATGCTCCGGTCATACGATATGGGTTTCCCAGGGGAGGAGTTTGGCCAACATGAGAAACTTACAACCCGAATCAAGCGGATTCTTGAATCATACCCGTCTGATGAAACAATTCTGAAAGAACTGCTTCAAAATGCAGACGATGCTGGAGCAACTCAAATCCACTTTGTCTACGATCCTCGCTCACATAATGGAAAGAAACTTCTAGGAGATGGCATGAAAGCTTTGCAGGGTCCAGCTCTTTGTGTCTTCAACAACAAGTCTTTTACAGATGAAGATATTCGTGGGATACAGAATCTTGGAGAAGGTAGCAAAGCTGATCATATGGAAAAGATAGGCCGTTATGGGGTCGGTTTCAATGCGGTGTATCAACTTACGGATTGCCCAAGTTTCATCTCCAAAGGTGAACGATTATGCATGTTTGACCCTCTGCAGAAGTATATTCCGGGAGCAACATCGACTAAGCCGGGCCGTCAGATAAGGGTTAATGGCAGTGTGCGTTCTTCGTATCCAGATACCTTTCAATGCTACTTGGAAGACATACTTGCAGATGGGGAAGAAGACTTTACTGTTTTTCGTTTTCCATTGCGGGAAGAAGCTTCAAAACTAAGCAAAAACGTATGGCGAGCCGAAAAGATTCGGGAGCTACTACTAGACTTTGAGAATGCTGCATTCGAGAGTCTTTTGTTTCTGAAAAACATCACTACAATCAGCATATCAGAGCTAACAAGGTCAGGAGCTATTGGCTCTACTCGTACTATCACTGCAGAGATAACCGAAGTGGAAGGTAAAAAGAAAATGGATTTCTTGCACAAAGTTCAAGATATCAGCAGAGCAGCCAAGGATGACAGTACCTGGCAACCAGAACCAGCAGAAGTCATATACCAGATGAGATTGAAAGGAAAAGGAAGAGATGAGGATTGGGTGATATGTCAGCAAGTAGGAAGTGCAGACACGGCTGAAGAAAACATAATGCGAAAATATAAACTACTTCCAGTGGGGGCTGTTGCTGCCCGTCTGACAGATAAAAGAGGGGAACTCAAAGGAACGGCTTTCTGCTTCTTACCCCTTCCCATTGCAACGGGACTTCCAGTTCACGTACACGGATACTTCGCCTTAGACCATGAGAGTAGAAGACACTTGTGGGAAGGTAGCAAAACAGATGAACAAACAAAGTGGAACTTGCACCTCATCCAGAAAGTTATTGCACCGGCTTATGTGAAGTTACTGTTGTGGATACAGGAATTCTTTGTCAGGAAATATGCATGGTCAGGATCAATGTCATGTGAACAGAAAGCTCACACTTTGAAACTCCTTCAGAAATACCACACCTTCTTTCCTAACCCTAGCGACAAAGGGCCGTACTGGAAAGCGCTTGAAGCCACGGTCTACGAAATTGTTGCCTCGAAAGCCCTGATGCTATTTCCTTCTCTATACAGAAAAGATGATGACAACAGCGACTTTTTCCTAACATGGAAGACCCCTGTCGTGCCCATGCAGTCTCCAGACGAATCAAATTTGGGATATTTCAACACACTGCCAAACCACATGAGCGACAACTACACATTACCTAGCTACTTGAAAGCTGAGAATCAAGAAAATGTGAAAAAGCTGAAGGAGACATTGATCGAAATCACATTTCCATTACTAGAGTCTCCGACATGGGTAATGCACCGTCTCCGCAATGCATGCAAACATCTCAATCAGGAAGCCATGAACCATGAATTAGGAAACTACGAAGTTCTTGAAGTTTTACCTTCAAATGTGGTGTCGTTCCTTGGCGGAGACAACCCCCTTCAGAGGCAATTACCAATGCAAATTTCAAAATCAAGGATCCATGACGAGAAGAGACTGAAGGGACTTATAGGTTACTGCAAGAAGGGAACACAATCTAACTTCAAAGACAGTCTCCACGGACTACCATTGCTCTTCACTCAGGATGGGAATTTGCGGAGGTTATCACGTGATGAGCGAGTCTTTGCATCAGAATTCTGCGATCTTTTCAAGCCTCAGAGTCATAGGTTTCTACAAATCGACTTTCTAGACACTCTACCACGAAATGCCGATGTCTTTTGTAAGCTTGATGTGAGGGCAGTATCTGCGCTTCTTGATGATTGCCACCCTTATCTCGAGTCTGCTACAGGTGAAATAATAACGCTCCAGAACAACCTTTCATCTGAATGGTTTGAACGTTTGTGGAGTCTTCTTGAATCCTTCTGCACAGAGACGAACAAGTTGACTGATGTTGCTCACGATATCAGAGCTGAACTTGGCCGTTGGGCGATATTACCTGTCACTGAAACAAAAACTCAGTATTTTCGGGAAATTAAGCTTGTGGCACCTATCAGTTTATCCTCTACGATAATAGTCCAACCAACCGAGTCGGATTATTGGCCAATCTACTCAGCACTTAAATCACTGAACGTCTACAAGGTCAAAAAATCCATTCTTCGCGAAGAAAATTATAGGTTAATACATCATCTCGTCACACACAAGGGCGATATCACGAGGGTTTTAGATGCTTTGATGTACTGGGTTGATAGAGACGTCAAGAGATTCAGAAACCTCAAAGCTGATCAACATGAAGAAATCCTGAGATTCTTCAGTAACTGTGGAAGCCCAGCTGATCTCAAGAGGTTGAAGAGCCTACCTTGCTTCATGTCGATTGCAGGTGACTTTGTCAGTATCAAAGGTTTTGACACAGTTCTTGTCCTCCCAAGTGAGATTCCGAAAGAAGAACAAGATAAATGGGTTAGTACCACAAGCGCTATATTTCTACAGTACAACGTATCGCTTGCATCTCTATACAAGAAGCTAGAATTGTCTGATACAACAGAGATTGATGTGTATGTAAAGTACATTCTGCCGGTCTTTGACCAACTCAGCGAGGACAGTCGTCTTGAACATCTTGTGCGGATCAAAGAATTACTACAAATGTTACCCTCTCATTACCCAAAGAGGTCCTTCATGGGAACTAGGGAGGAAGCTATTTCGAGATTAGGACTAAGCAACCTGCGTTTCATAACCAGTGCAAATGGGGAATTGCTGATGGCCGAGGACTTCTATGACCCAACAGTCGATATATTTTTTCTAATGTTGAACAAGGTCCAGTTTCCACCAGAGCGCGTCGTAGATTCTTTAGGCCTTGCATTCCTTCGAGAAATAGGGTTACAAGTGGTTATTACCAGAGACTTATTCCTCTCCTTTGCCCAGCAGTTGCAGTTATCACACTCTGACCTTAAGGAGATGAAAAAGAAGTCCAATGCTCTTGTGTCGGAATTGAGAAAGACATGTGATCTTCACAAAGACTCTTCTTTCCTACAGCGAGTCGGTATGGTTGACTTTCTTGTGAGTGACGGGATCAGCACAGAGATGAAATCTATCCACCCACCCTTCATGAAGAAAGGAACTCTCATGAGGTATTCTGGATCAAGTTGTTTCAAACACACACAACTGATATGGTCCATCAACAGCATCCTGCCAAAATATGCGGCCTTGGGGAAATGTAACTCTTGTAAAGAAACGTTCGATGAGAAAATAGGCGTTGCACAGAACCCTGAACTTATGAGCGTTATCCAGCATTTACGGAAAATATGTAACAGACTCCAACAGAAGAACGACAAGAAGATATCTTTGCCTGAAGATCTAGCTAGTGTACTACAGGAAATATTGACATTCGTTTCCTCCAAGTGCGCAGGACAAAGCTGCTCCCAGGAACACCCCTGTGAAAGTTGCTGCATCATCAGAGATGAGTTGCGAAACGTACCTATCGTCTTTTTGGAGCTCGAGGATGAGCATCGCTTAATCAAAGCAGAACAGATATCACGTACGATGGAAGGAAATCTAGAGCCTTTTATCTACCAGCTGCCAGACAAGTGGGTTCCTTTCTTCAAGGTATTTCAAATTCTTGGTGGAACGGTGAAACCTTCCATACGCCAATATGCTTTTGTTCTTGAAAGCCTCTACGAAAGGGGACAGAGTGCACGGTCAAACCCAAATGTAGTAAACATAATAGACAGGGCCACGTGTGGCCTTTATGAAGAGTTAATGAAGACAGATTCTTCACAGATAGCTGATGCATTTGTTCCCGGACACTCCCTGTATCTACCTTCATGTCAGCAAAGCTTGGAACGATCAGATCGCCTTCTAATGAATGATGTCGAACACTATACAAACCGACTTCGTAGATCTAATCTCCCACTCGTCAAGATCTTTCCAAGTCACGAACGAATCGCGCGAGAAGCTATCGCCAGGCTTCCTGAAAGGATGAAACCGAAAGCAGTAAGTGCAGAAGTGAAGGAAATGTTGAGCAAGACTGGTAACGATTCGCAAAAGTGTTTCTTGTCTGGAAACGAACCATGTGAGTTTGGAAGAAGACTTCAAATCCTGCAGTCTAAGGAGTTTCTTATGGCGGTTTGCTCCATCATGAGGCACAACAGTCGAAAAGTGGACGAGGAGACCAGGAAACAGTTTAAAGATCGCCTTACTAGACTGAAGATTACATGTTTCCAGCAGTTACATTCGATTCTGCAAATCAATGGCCAAGACATAGGAGGTAGTGAAACCAAAGTACCTTCCTTCATCAACAGTGATTATGAGCTGTTTGTACAACATAGTGAAGTAAGAAATATGATGGTAACACTAGTAAGTGTTGCAATCCATGTCAACCAAGTCCTTGGAAATGTGTTTGAGGATAGAAATCAAATGTCTATCCTGCTATCTCAAGAATCTCCAAGTACTATCCCGGAAGCACTGGCGATGTTCGGCATTGCTGTAGAAATAATGGAAGATGACACAAGTTTCAAGTTGCCTAATCCTGGAAGTACTATTCCAGAACAACTCTACCACCTCATAGAACAGAACCCCTGGACGTCTTTCAGCACAGGCGATTATGTAGGGTACGCACAAACGGATGAAGACGGTGAATACTACATGTACGCAGTAGTGGTCAAAAGGATACGCCAAGAGTCACTCAAGTCAGTTTATCTCATCGACATTGGAAAGGACAGCCCCATAGAAGCCAATGTGGTGGACATGCACAAGATTGACATCCCGAGGTCCACATCAGGTATGGAGCTCGTTCCATCTGACAAAGTAAACTCAGATGATGCTGGACCTTTTTTTTCTGGTCATCGGGAATCATCTCTTCCGACTGATATTGAAGAAGCAAAGCAACAGGTGACTGTAGAATTGGAGGAGATCTGGCAGCTTCCAGAGGAGCAGAAAAGGAAGGCTCTCCGCCGATTGATGCTAAAATGGCATCCAGACAAGCATCCAGAAGGTCCGAAGGAACTGTTTGACGAAGCATTCAAACATCTCCAGAGTGAACTTCAAAGACTAGAAAAGGGTCTTTCAAAAACAAGTTCATCGTATGACGACCTTTTCAAGTCAGCTGACCAGAGAGCAAGGGAAGACCGACGACGGTATACTCACTTCGGAGGATTTGCATCAGGATTTTGGGCAGGAGCTGGTTCTGGTTTTGGAGGAGGAAGGGGTAGAGGAGGTTCTGGATCAGGTTACTGGAAGAGCTTTTTCACTGAGGCTTCGAGATCACCAGATATCCGCAATGCACGCCGTTGGCTTCGCCAGGGACAAGAAGATCTCCGTGCTGCCCAACACGATCTTAACCCACACGATGAGCCTTCACTAGAGTGGGTGGCATACAAGTGCCACCAGAGTGTAGAAAAGGCCCTCAAAGCTGCTCAACTTGCCATCAGAGGATTATACGATTTTACCCATTATATTACTAGTCTAGCCCGTGAAGTGAGTGAACACTTAAAATCATCAGAATTTCTCCAGGACGTATGCCAGCTCAGTTCTCTCGTGGAAGATCAACGGGCTCGGTACCCGGATAGGTGCGCCTCCTCACAGATTCCTCACGAGGCCTTTAGCGACCAATCCAAAGGTGAGGAAATGATCCAGCTCGCCCGTAAAATTCTTGCAGTGGTTCAAACATCATTGGAACGCTAGGTTCGAAGGATACGTATCTAGGTATACACAACTATCATTTTCGTTTTCACTGCTTTCACATAAACGACGTACCTGCATTGTGGAATCGAAGCAAGACGTGAGTGACCATATTCTTCTAGAGACTCTTGCGAGAAGATTTGTACTTATGAAAGCGGTAACAGTATTTGTAATCGCGCTAAATAAACCAGTTTGTAGTTAGCCCATGATACACCCGACCCCCAATATCCACAGATCTTTTACACATGGGGCTCTCCCACTCTGTGCACTTTAGAATTATCACTGCCAAAGTCATGGATGTATATTTGTTCGCCCTCTTGAGAAGAATGCTTCCACCTGTGTTCCTTAGAACTGTCGGTGCATACATTAATAATGATGACATAAATTTCATAAGCACGTATTCAATATTCGTCTGATCTCTATCTGCACATGCGCAGAATCTATTCATGTGGTGCTTATTAATATCACTTTTGACTAAAAACCAATCGAATAATATTAAATTCGGTAGATTTATGAATTGACTACTGATGCCATCAGGCCCTTTTCTCCCTCTCACACTGGTCGATATCATATTTCTTTAACTTATGTATCATTCGAACGAAGTACTTTTAATCATGTGCATTGACATTTGATTTAAAGTTTGAAATATATAGGACCAATAATAAGAAAGTAAAGAATGTTTGAAATATGAGATCACTAAGTCTATGCGGATCTCAAATAAACTGCTCGGTGATACTACTATTTCCCTTTTGTCAGATATACTGATATGTACCATATATTATTGAGTTTATGCGTAAATCAGTACCACCGTATTTATTAGGCCCGCACTCAGTAAATTCAATGATAGTTATTCATTTTCAATGTCCATCTTTTACTGTTGTAATGGGAATTTTTGGTATTTCTTGCTTTGAATTGTGATACAATGAATACATTAAATAATAGCTATTCAGTGTAGATGTATTTAACTGTATTTGCAGCATTAAACAATTTTTTAAACTCAATTAGTCATCATTAAACTGATAGATGTGCAGTAATATATTTTGCCAAGATTGTTATTAAGTGCACACCCTTTCTGTGATATAAATTTTCTTTGTTTTTGCACTACTGTAGAAGAAGTGTTATAATTTACAGATATTTGTATACATCGTAATCTTTGTGAATATATGTTTTATGATGTTAAAAGCAACTAAAGAACATACTAATATATGGTAGTTAGGAAGACCATAATTGATGTACTGTATTCTCACTGACTTATTCACATACATAAGTTGCATTGATATATTATAATGTTGTAATGATGAATGAATTTTTTATTCAAGTGTCATATGATGGAGGATTTTATGAATATAAATAATGTTCTACTTTTGTACATATTCAATAGTCTGCAAGACTCTGGAATATTATATATCTGTTCTGATTGCGTCAAAACATTCTATCAACCGAATACAATGAAGCCATTGGCGCCACAAAACAATGTATTGATTTAAATGTAGTATCTTCCAGATTTCATATCATACAAATATTACATACTATTTTGTACATATGTAAATACTGTCACTAATGTAATATTATTGATATATCATTCTTTGTTGACACAGATTCTGTCATGTACAGAGAGCAAATTGTGCATCTTTATATAGAAGAATTTTGCATTATTATCATGTTGAACTATTTCAACATAACAACATTGACAAAAATATTAACTGTAAATAGTCTACCTGTAATATAGACCCGTTATATTGTAAGAATTTGAGCTGAATTGCGAAAAAAGGGTCGTTTGTTTCCCTTCACTCATGCGAAAGTTTTATCATGGCAATTCGCACTTCGGAACTTACCAGGTCATGTTAGTAATCTGGATGAGTTTAAACAAGATAAATGGATGTACTCTATTCTCCTGAATTATATCTGTTTAATACATGAACTTCATGTTTGACTTTAACTCATTGAAATAATATTGAATAATATTTTCAAGACTTAGGGATGTTGTTATTGTTGTTTTTTGCTTCAAAATAAAAGACATTTCATGGACGCGTTGATAATGATGCATTTTAGAAGGTGAATTCATATATATATATATATATTATATCGCACGTTTGTACATAAGTGTAATATCAACTGCAGAAACAACATTGTTTGCTGACACCTTTTTTTTTAACTTGAAGTATTTACAGTATTTGGATTGCACGAAGAAAAGTGAATAAATCAGTCAACTACTGAATGAAAAGAGTGAATGTTTTTATAATGTATTTTTCGCAGACATCTATACTTATAGACTGCAGCTTAGTACTGAGAGGAATAAATCGCTTGTATATTATGTGTCTTTAGCTCAGTTAGTATGTACAAAACATTTGGTGATATTACAGAAAAAGGATAAATTACGAAGATTTCTGTCACGTGTATTAACACAGAACATAATCAATGAAGATGCACTGTACTTCCAACAACAAAAAATCATATTGCGCAAATATAACATACACTGTATATAGTTTTGCACAGGGAACTTTAATGTAATGTTATTGAATTTCACTGAATTTCGTTCACACAATATTTCGGACACCACTTGGTATATTTTCCTTCACACTTTGAAATATGAAAAGAGCGGGGTTTTTACCCTTGAATTTGCGCTCAAATTGATGACCGAGAATTATGTGTCGTTCATGAAGATTGGCATATTCCATTTTATCTCAAATGATGCATTTCACGAATTTGGAAAATCTTGATTGACTCTCTTGATGGTTTTACTGACAATATATTATTGCAGTTTTTATTTGTATACAGAGCGTACCACTCCTGTGAGCTATTATAGGGTGTGTGTTTTCTTCATTGTCAGTATGTGTATGTTTATATTAATTATGATGTGCATTTGTGTATATAATTGTTTTTTATATTCTTTATGTGCAGATGAGTAAGTAAAAGAAAAAGGAAAAAGCAAAATATGATAAAAATACAATGTTGGTTTGATATTTGCACGATTGTGTATAAAATATTGTACAGTTATTTTGATAATGTTTTTTCTTTCGTTTTTCAAGAAATTTTTCAAGAAAGTCGCTTAACATGTTGTTGAGTTGGATCAAATCTTAAAGTTCAAAGTTCAAGGTCTAGTTCAAGTTAGTACAGAAGATGAGTGTTATCTTTAAGAAATTAACAGTATTCTTTTGTACATAGCCTATATAAAGTTACTGAAAATGCTTTTACAGAATACTGAGAGTATCTGTGCCAAACCTCTCCAAAGTATAACCCCCTTTGTATAGTTTTGTATGCCTTTATGTATAGATTTTTAAATTGTTGTTGTTATTGTTGTCACACTGACATGTTTACCTGTATCGTCTACTAATGAGTATGTATATATTATGATGCAGAATTCTTTGTGATATTTTGAAGATTCCTTTGTTTTCTTGACTGTCGCTACACTGATCAATCTAATTACCTGGAGAATATACTATAATTCTCAATTTTCCATTTATACACTAGTTGTTACCCTTGCATACATGTTTCCAGATTTTCATACAAAACAAAGTTTCATATTTAAAACGACCACGGACATTTGCTTTTTACTTGTAGAAATGTTTATTAAATATAGTATGTCAATGATGAAAACAATTATATCATTCCAACAGAAACTGTTGTAGTTGTTTTAAAACAAAACTATGAGTGACAGTTTGTAACAAGGTAACGTTGCAGTTTGTTGTAATAATTATGTTACAAGACTTGTAAATAATTGGAATTTCACATGATATTCATTTGATTCATCTGACACCAATGCTTCACGTACAATATGTGTCAAATATCGCCAACATGAGCTACAAACAGATTGTGAAATAACTGTAATCTTATTCTGGGATTCAGATATTTTTTATGTATATTTTGAACGAGTATGGAAATATTGAGACTATAAGCCTAGTCGAAATTTGTGATGTAAAAGACGAATTTTTTACGAGTTTTGTTTGTTTAATTTCGAGTTAAATTAAAATGGAAAGAAAATGTTATGTATATATACATGTAATACTATTTCGATGTTTGTATCCAAGAATTGTGCAACCTCACATTTTTTAGAGTGATTTTGTATATTGTGTTATAAATAGTTTTGTATATAGTTTTCTATAGAGCTTGTTCTTCGCCTCAAGTATGTATGACGTTCCTTGAGGCTTCCGTACAATGCTATCCAGTCTGGAATTTTTCACACATACGTTTTCTTGAGTATCATGTTTATGTATTACAGCTAGTAAGCGACTTCGGAGATACCATCTGCTTGTATATTGGTGATACGTTGTGTTGTAGAGTTTCTTGCAATTAAATATGATTAGTAATCACGTGCGAGAGAAATGATTACGAACGATCATTTTTGTGATGATAACATGATTATGTATGAATTAATTATGAGGGCAGTGTACATTCTACATTTTGTGACGGCAAGGATCTGTCATTTTTGTAATTTGTCTTAGTTCATAAGTGATACTCTGATAATGAAAGAAATATAGTGTTATGTTACAAATTTAAATCAAAGAAAACTTTAGTGACTTTAAACATGTTAATTGCCTACCATACGGTATTTTGTCTTTCTTTTTCTTTCAAAAAGAAACTGTGTTTTTATTTTTTAAGCTTATGTTGTTCTCTATTTAAATTCTATCGGTCGTTTTACATGTTTCATTCATATTGAACTAAAAGTGTCATACATAATGTCAAAGTAGAAATTAACTGCTTTCAAACCTGCAGTCATAGGTCAACGCTGAGTGTCGTTTTGAAACCAATTTTGATGAATAAAAGTTTGCTAAATGATAAAGTGCTGTTGGTGACATTGTACACTTATGGTCGGTCTTCTGTATTTGCGAAACGATGAGGGACAGATAGTTATGCTGAGAGAGAGAGAGAGAGGGATGAATAGAGAGAGGGGTATAAGGGGAGGAGAGAAAAGAAAAAAGAGAGAACGAGAGCGACAGAGATGGGATGGGGATATCGGAGGAGGGAAGAGAGAGAGAGAGAGCTTATAAGAAGTAGGCCTACGCTGTCGTCCATAAAGCGACTATTAGAGCAAGTTTGTCTTTATTTCCCCGCATTTAGAGTTTATATAATTAATTTTCTTATCAAATGTTCATTTTAGTCGTTGATGATTAGAGTGTGCTAAAAGCCCCACCACTATTGTTTTTCCTCTTAATAAGATGTAATTGTTCACAATGCGACCTCTTTCTCGCAAATAAATATTCAGACCATCACACCCTACTGCAAAGAATGATGCTGAAGTAGTATCTTGGACTATGTAAAGAGAGAAAAAAGTGTTGAAATAATCCCTCATAATTTAATCACAACGTAGGAATATATTCCAATGTCTAAAAGTTGTATATTTCCGCTTATAGGTTTCTTATTGCAGGTGCCCCCTTTTCCAGAAAGTGCCCTATTTTGTTGGTGCACCCCCCCCCCCCCCCCCAATTTTTGGATGACGCTCCGCCGCACAGTGGGCCAGGGAGGAACCAAAGTGCGCCAAAACTCATTTTTGGGGATTTATTTTGTATAAACCCAGAGGAAATGTTTGGATTTCCAGGGATTTCCGCTTAAATTTGATTACTAACATTTTCTCTGATGTCTAAGCTTTAAGTTGATACCAGATTTGGCTGCCCGATTCTGCCCGTTATTATGTTAGAGCCGTTTTCCTTGCAACATTGCCCCGAAAAATGTGTTTATTTTGGTCCGCGGTGTCAGAACAAGTGTCACGCGCCCCCACGTACCGCAAATCCTTCATGATTCAGCCGCGGACCCCAAAAACAACACGTTTTTCGGGGCAATGTGGCAAGGGAAATCGGCTCTAACATAACAACGGGCAAGATCGGGCAGCCAAATTTGGTATCACCTAACGCTTAGGCATCAGAGAAAATGGTGGTATTAAATTTTAAGCAGAACTCTGCGGAAATCTAAACATTTCCTCTGGATTTATAAAAAAACATGGATAATTAGTCCAAAAAAAATTCAGTGAATTACCCTATAATACATCATGAAGATTGTGTTTCTATTAATTTTAACCTAATCATGCAACGAAATGAACTATCAGGAATATGTGAGAGCAATTTCATATCAATAACTTAAAAGCTTCATGTTAAATTGAAAGATTTATAAAATAAGTCACTTTTGCACTAAAGCTGTGAATATGTAGGATTTTGCTGTTTGAAGGAGTAAATTTATACCCTTATTGTGCATACCGGAATTAAACATTTTCTGTGGTATTCCTAAATGTATTACCAATCAACTGGGCAAAAAAAAAATTGAAAAACATAAATCACCAAAAATAAGTTTTGGCGCACTTTGGTTCCTCCCTGGCCCACTGTGCGCCGCCCCTGGCCCGGGGTGTATAAAACAAATAACTATGCTCAGGTAGTCTGCAGTACGTAGCTACATCGATCATCACCCAAATGGATATTCATACTTTTGTTACTGCTTTTTGTTGAATCATATTTTATGTACAGTATTTTTATATAGCTAAACAATTTTTGTTTTGTTTATTTTTGTTTTCATATGTTTTAATGATAATTCATTTATTTCAGGACTTTTTAAAATATATTATTTTAATTTGGATTTATACACCTTCATCAAAATTCGATGAAGTAATTTGAAGAAGAAAAAAACAAAAAAAAACGAATCCATACAAAATACTGAGAGAACCGTTGGCCAAGAATTTTTTTGCAGGGATCTCTAAAAATAAATGAGCTAGTATACTTCACTTTTCATGAATATATTCTCTAATTTCAGTTATTAATCCGTGTTTTTCTGCATGTGCTCAAATAAATTCGATGTTAGGCTGGTCTACATCTTTAAAAGTGGGTATACCCAGATCTCCCGCACGTGCGCACATGGACGTAGAATCAATTGCGCCTGTGAAAATGGATATTTAAGAGTAGACCTTCTTTTCTTTTTGTTTGCCCACTTGCACAGACCGAGTAATTTTGTATGACATGGATATTTCTCGAGGGATCATAACATCTTTTCATGTAAAACTACGATGTATTCAAAAGTTATTATTTCAAATCATCGTCAGGGTCTTGTTGATAAGTACAAAGAGTACGGAAATGTACTGACAAATATTCCCCCAAAAGGGAAAATTGACTTACTATTGCAATTTGTTACATAATAATAATTTATGCACGACACATATAAAACATGGGCTATTATCAATGAATCGTAAGTTGGAAAATAAATATCACCGAGAAGTGATGAGGTGGATAGACTCATTAAGTAGGTTCATGGAGAAAATATGCAAATTATATCTGCATCTAATATTGATAATGTATTTAATGACTTTTTCGGGGTAAATATTGGACCGAATTTAGCAAATGAATTGCCGAATGAAAATATGGCATATGGTGGTTTTGGGGGGCAGACTATATATAGAGCAATTTCTTTATTTTTGGAATTCGAAACCAATAACTGCAGTTGAAGTTAGAAGTCAAGTTTTGCTACTTGATACCAAAAAAGGCATGTCGTCGCGATAACAGTCCAGAGCAATTGATGAAAGATAGTGCTCCCCAAATTTCACATCCACGGGCATATATATTTAAATTAATTGTCATAAGAAACTGGCAAGGTTCCAGATGAAATAAAAATTGCAAACGTTACTTTCCTACATAAAAAAAGGGCCAAGAGTACATCCAGGTAACTATAGACCAATTTCATACGTTCAACCTGTTATAGGAAAAGTTTTAGAAAAATTGATAGATATCGGATTAGTTCATTTTTAGAAACAAATGATACATTATATTACAATCAATATGGATTTCGGAAGAAACATGGTACTACATTGTCATTTATTAACTTGATGAATTCAACATTGAAATACATAGATCAGGGGAAAGTAACTTTCGGTATTGTGAGGTGGTCGAGATCTCGAGATCAATGACAGACATACAGATCCTGTGAGAGGAACAAGCAAAGAGTCACTTTATTAGTAGTAACCAGTAACTGACACATTACATATCACATTATCATGGAGATCATGCATTCCCCAAAACGTCATTTTATCAAATATAAAACGAGCAAATTTGCCCTTTAAAAACCAATTGACACTGTACAGTACAATTAAGCTGAAACTCTCAACATTAACACAGGTAAATACCTGACCAAAATACTTAAACAAATAAGTAACAGTCAATATAAAACGCATATAAAGCAACACATTCACAAATTGGGATAAACCAACACACAAGTAAGCACATATTATAGAATGAATAATGAAACTGACAATATCATAACAATGGAACAAAGACAAAATATATCTGCTTTAAAAATCAAAATATATTGATAAATCCTGGAAACTATGAATCTCTTTATATCTGCATCAAATACAACTTTCATCAACCACTCCAATCTAAATATCTATCTTCCACACTTTTCTTACTTCCAACAAAGTCTGACAATCTCCTGGCCTACCTTCACTACTGCTCTTATTCCTATTATTCCATATCAATTTTACATGTAACAATATTCTTTTAAAGCGATCTGCAAAATGAGAAATAAGGTTTACAATGATAGAGGGCGCTAGAAACCCATTAATGGCTAAATAGTCAAACAAAGTTCAATCGTCACTGTTTGATGTGCCATAATTAATATCCCCTTAGCAACCAAAATGCAAACAACATGCATTTCTTCCTATGTTCCCTATATTTCTCACTGACCTTGTTCCTGAACCAAGAACTAACTCATCACATAAATTAGAGCGTAACTTTGGCCCTGGCCCTGGCCCTGGGGCCAGGTACAACATTAGCGCGCACGCACTACACCCAATTTTGGTACCGCGTTCAATTGATTAGTGTACATGACCATGTACTACAATATAAATGAATGTAGGCCCTGTAACAAATCATAACGTTAAGCATCGCACATTTTAACATTAAATCCCCGCTTCCACTACAATCATATCAACCCACATGATACAGCAAAATAATCACTGAAATCGTTCTGACACAATACTCAATTTACATAACAAACATTTAGCATAACATTATATTAATATTTAATAAACATAAAAGTGGTCCAAACTTCAAGTTTAGTCAACTCACCTGTGAGAGGTACAAGCAAAGAGTGCGTGTCGGCTTGTCTCCGCACTCCGCCCTCTACAGGTTAAAGCCAGGGTAATTTCCAAACCTCTTACAGTATCTTCATCGATTTTAAGAAAGCATTTATTACAACTAATCATAATATATTACTAGGTAAACCATCGAACTATGGCATGCGAGGGTAACCTCTTAAATGGTTAACAGACTTAGTTACCGATTTCAGTTTGTTCAATGTGGTCAAACATTATCTCGTAGGATCAGTATTTTTTGTTTGGCCCTCGAAAATTCGAAAAATCGCAACCCCCCCCCCTTGAGCGCCAGGGGTTAGGGCCCATCTCCCTAAAGGCAAAATCAACGTGTTTTTACATGTTTCTTTTCCCCAGGCCCGCCCCCCCCCCTGGATCCGCCACTGGTATTCACATATAGGAAGTTCGTGCTATAACATTTAGTGAATGGACAACTCGTACAACACCACTATTTAAAAGATTGCTTCATGTTTAATCTAGTTAATAACAATTTGCCTCATATTTTAATAGAGTACTGTGATATTATAGAGCAGAGCTATTCCACAAGACAAAAAGAAGGTGAAAAATTACGTCCTCCAAAAAACAGAAAAATCTGTTTTCTTTTCTTCCTCTTCTTTTCCAATCATCTTCTCCTTTCAATCTTCAAATGCCTATGCCACTTATCCGGAAGATCTGTATGCATAGATTATAGGCCTACCATGGAGTTCAATTGTTTTCTTCTCGCAATCGCTCATTATCAATTCTGCCAGGTATCCGACCACAGAAAAATGTACGGAAACACTGACTAAAAAGTAAACCAGCAGCGGATACGGGGGGAGGGCGGATGCAGGCCCCTGCTTAACCAAAGCTGGCATACTCTCGATACAAAAACAAAAATATAACCTCACAAATTTGTACATTACATTTACATTACATTTTTACTTTATTATAATTCCCTGCATGTCAGCTTAGAAATAGGCTTAAGTGAGCCACGTACGAAAGCCCCCCCCCCTTACCTCCCCCACGACAGTAGGCATGCGACAGCCTCTAGATTCAATTACACTGTAATCTTTATGGAGACTATTTCCAATATTGTCACGGATTAAAGTTATATTTTGTTCGTCCATGCAGCTACTTTGAACGACTGAATCAATTTTTTTTGATCAAAATTTTGATTCACAGTCGCTATATACATATAGCTAAGTCAGTCCTCCATCCTCCATTCTTGAACAATCCTCTCACTAGCAAACTAGCAAGTTCGGTGAACTAATTATATATTTTAATAGATTGAAACATACTTTAACATGGAATATTAACAAAGATCCACATATATGGAGGTAGATCTAATAGGATTAGAAGTAGAGAACGGTACAACAAATCGTCTTCTTTATCTAATAATTTAATGCCAATGAAACAACAAAGCTTCCGCGCTTCGCGCGGGAGGGGGGGGGGGGGGGCAACTGAATTCAGACAAGGACACGATACAACGAATCGTCTTCTTTCTCTAATTATTTAATGAAACGGGAAAGGGATGGGCGAAAATGAATTCAGACACGGATTAAGAGTAATAATTTAATGAAACGTCAAAGCTTGGGGGAAACTGAATTCAGACAAGGACACGATACAACGAATCGCCTTCTTTCTCTATTGATTTAATGAAACGTGAAAGCTTTCGCGCGGGATGGGCGAAAATGAATTCAGACACGGATTAAGAGTAATAATTTATTAAAACGTCAAAGCTTCCGCGCTTCACGCGGGAGGGGGGGGGAGAACTGAATTCAGACAAGGATTACAAGTCGAGAACAGTACAATGAATCGTCTTTTTTCTCTAATTATTAAATGAAATGTCATAGCTTCTGTGCTTCGCGCGGGAGGGGCGAAACAAGAATTAAGAGTCGAGAACGTTACAACGGAGCGTCTTCTTTCTCTAATAATTCAATGAGGTGTCAAATGTTCTGCGCTTCGCTCGGGAGGGGGAAAACAAAATAATAATCTAGTTACTGGCCCGGGTTTAAAGGGTTAAATTTGTAGACATATGAACATTGGCATAAATATATTTGTCGGTAATTAATTGGTGGCTAGTTTTGTTGGTAATCGGTGGTTTCTACACCCCACCCCTCCCCCACTGAAAATGTGGTTCTAAAATTGCAAATGCTTCCTACTCGGGAGGGGGTCAGAACCCTCTACCAGACCCACCCCCGCTTGGTCGTTCCGCTCCCTAGCCGCTGAAGCCTCGCTCTGTCGCTTCATCATTTTACATATATTTCACCCCCATGCCATGTTGAGCCCCCCCCCCCCCCCGGTAAGAAATTTCTTGATCCGCCACTGATGCCCATACCCCTTGAACTTTGGGGGCTCCATCCTTGACCCCCGCCAGGGCTTTGCCCCAAGACCCCACTTTGAAAAACGTTCAGCGGGGTGATGCGAATTTTTTTGTCAGCCACCCCAAACGTTTTTGCTCATTACGCCACTGAACCTTTTATTATAAAAGACAGAGATATGCTAAAATGATTTGCATCATGCTTTTTGTTATCAAAGTAACAAGGATAATTGATATAAAGTAGAGGAAGAGGAAGAGACATGCGCACTGTACTTTCAGTAGTAGGTGTGCCAAGTCCTTACGTAGGTAGGCCGAATAATTATGCAAACATGTTGTTTTCTTGTTCTTTGAAAAACTTTGGGGAATTTCGGTAAAGGCACTTTTTACATCAAAAAGTTAAACGCTTCCCATTCGCCGCGCTACCAACTACCATTAACGTATACCTCAATCGCATGATCTAGCAATTATATGCACCGTAAAGTCCGGGCCTGATTCGCATTTATTTGCCCTATACCAGACATGTCGTCGGAGAATCTGGTCGATTTAGGAAGGGGGCACAAGTCCAAGAAAGGGCTCCCTTTGCTCGTCAGCCGCCTCTGTCAGTGTTTTGTGTGAGCTTTAGCGATGAAAGGCTTGGGGGGGGGGGGTGATTGGAAGGGGGAAGCGAGTAATATATTATAACAAGGATATAACATAAAGGAGTTTTGCCGGCTGGACTATTCTTTAATCTAAACTGTTGATGTACAGGCTTTTGTAAAGCCGGGGGCGGTGGGTGGGGGGGGGGTATATGAATGGAATGCAGGGAGCACGGCTGAAATTACACAACCCTCCAACCCTGCTTCAGCACACTTCACTTCCCATGCTTTCAACACAGGCCGACAGTTGTTACATCACCCCCTCCCCTAACCAATTCCCCTTGTTTCAGGAACAAACCCTTTTCAGTCGTTGTGCGTAACAGAGTCTGAAATATGAGAATACAAGTACGCTAAGACTTTAGCCGCTCCTGACACCGCCACAAACTGACAGATCTTGGCTCTGCTCAAGGCTTTACGTATTGTATATTATATTTGTCATACTGTTCGGGAAAGTATATATTATTTCGATTAGATAAATTGTAATCGAATGAAGTTTTGAATATGAAATGGGACCGGGGCTGTCACTATATTTGCATGCATGCACTACATGTTATTGCATTTATCTGCGCATGTGCTATGCCTTATCCGGCGAACTCGGACATTTAATTCGGTGATCTAGTCTTACATGGACTTTTTGAGAGATTCCCGAGACTCCCAATACGAAAAGACGGGACGATATCACAGCCCGCGCGTCACCGTTATGTAGTCATTTAGTTTCTAGTAATGACTCGATGAGGTATTCAAAGTAACCATGGATGCTTTTAATTTAATGGTCATGATTACCACCTGCACCGCGCATATATGTTTGCCTAACGAAGAATAAAAAAAAACCTTCCTGTTGGAATGTTGGGACTCTCGGAATCGACCTCAGGCCGTAAAATCGGGACAGATGAACCAGTTTGATCGATAAATGTGCAATATTTTTCACAACCGTTCATTTCTTCAAACAAAATGGTAAGCTTTATTTTACTTTCAATAATTTATGAGAATGTAATATGCCTTTGGGATTGTAAGGTACATGCGAATATTGCTCCGGGCCACTTGCTGCCAGTGCTACAACTAAGTGCTGTTTTTAACTTTTGTACATAAACAAAATATAACATGTTTGTTAATAATAATTGACTTAACGCTTAATTGACTCTCAAAAGCACTCCTACAAGACATGTGGACTAACCATAAGTACGTTATGGAGATAGTTCCTGGGTGCGATTCTTACTGTCTTAAATATTTTTTTCACACATAGGCCTTTATTACAATTTAAAAAAAAGTTTCGTGTAAATATTCCAACTGTCGATGAGGAAATGAAGTAATGTTTTTTTTCTTCCAATCAATGTCGTTCACCTTTAATACAAAAAATGCTCCACTACTCGGCAACCAATTTCGTTCACTTTTTTTAAAATATCACCTTTAAAAAATATATAAAATGCTCCACTACTCGGCAACTAATTTCGATTCGGTTTGTTTTGTCTGACCGGGTAGCCTAACATTTGATTGTAGATTGGAAAACATTGCAATTAATCCAAAAACTACGTAGGGTTTTATCTAATGCGTTAGAAAGAGCAGAATGAGATCTACGAGATAATTCCAGTATCTATCTCTCTACCCATCCCCTCTCCCCGAAAAAAGAAAGAATTAATGTCCTTCTGGCTCTAAACAGACGACTTTATTTAATGTGACCGTGAACATATAACCATGTACATTTAGCAATACAATGAACTTCCGCTAATACAGAGTGTATCAAAAAAATGTTAGCCAATATTGGTAGCTTCTTATTAAAAAGTTATAACCTGTGTCACCTTCAATTTATTGTAAAGAAGAACTAATCCCATGTCTAATTATACCATTTTCATAATTGGGCTGCCAAGAGTGACCGGACAGCAGGCTTTTCCAAAAGTATTGTCAAAATCCTCTTGTACCTAATTTGGGCTGAAGCAATGATTGTGGGTCAAAATCCATTATGTGTGTTATCTCATTCCAAAACAAATGTTCCTTTATTCCTTTATTCGTAAGCTTCTCATTGAGTGATACAAAATGGATAACAGTTTATCAGGGATGTTACCTTTTAAAAAATAAAAGTCTGTTGTCAATTTCTTTGATATTTATCATCATAAATCTTCTTTCTTGCATTTGGGTCCAGTAACCTTTGAGTTTTCGATTGTTATTCGAGATAAACACATTATGCTCCTTACGCATGTGAAATGGCGCAGTGGACAGGTGAGCAGAGAGAACTTGGATATATCATGAGACGAGAAGTTATTATATAGGCTGTTTAAAATAATTAAAGGTTATCCTGTCGATTCCAACAAGGTTCTGTGAAAACCTAGTTACATTGCCTCATTTTAAACAATGAAGCACAAGGCACAATTTAACTTTTAAAATAATTTAAGACCAAAGAAGCGCATGCATATGGCCTGACCAATATTACCCCTAAAGCCAAAACTTGGAACAAGGCGATTTTGACAACATTTGTTAAAGACCCTAGTGCTCATTCACCCGTGGCAGAAATTATTATGAATAGGGTATCATTGGAAAGAAATTAGTTACTCTTCATCAAGAAAGCAATTCCAAAGTCATATTGGTTATGACTTTTCAAATAGGAGCTACCACAGTTGGGTCAACTTTTTATTGAAACGCCCTGTATAATCGCAAGTGACTCATTCTGATACATGAGCATGTATTTCGCAATGCCATAATTCTCACGCGATGACAATGTGAACGGTTGCGCAATCACATGCCGTCATGTTATTCGGGAAATTGACAATTATAAAAATATGTGCCTGCAAGTGCACATATTTTTATAATTGTCAATTTCCCGAATAACATCATTATCATTATCACACTGGCAGATTGGGGGAGCACAACCGGTCTCTGCCCCCAATAATAACGGTGCCTTATTCAATATATATATTTTTTTTTCATTTTCATTTTTTTTTTCTTCCAATAAAAACACAATATTTACATAATGAATACTAACAAAAATATACATTGGAAGGACCACTAAGAAAGCAATACTTACCAGGAGGGGCCCTGTACAAATAATTATAAAGAAAGAAACGAGCATAGATGAAATTTGAATGAAATCTATCAACATGCAATAGTAATAAAATATTCAAAAAACACCCATGCATAAAGGATTAAGGGAGAGATATCTTTAAAATATGATGAAACTGCATCATCTGACATCACACTACCTATCAAAAATGCCATCTGCTTGATGATAGCATCTACTCGCGATATATTCTATTTTTCATCTCACTATGTTACCGTAGCTAAAAGGAGATAAAAGCCCTTAGTAACTAAAATTGTCATTTTAGCTCATATCAAAGTGTCAACTTTAGAGCGCTATAACTTTTTGTGTTAGAAAAGAAATGAACTTCGAATTTAGATATAATATAAACCATATGTATGGACATTTTTTAAAGAAAGTTCCAAGTCAGCAGTTTTCATAATTCTTTAAATATGTAGAGATAGGTATTTTGGCGCAATCAATTAACCAGCTATGTGTAAGATAATAACAGACCTGGATTCAAATGATAGACTGGTGTCACTCTCTAAAAACTATATACTTGAAAGTTGGAATCAGAACATGCACTCGCATCCCCTCACCCATAACCGTAAGATGCGGTGGGATGGTGTCAAGCTCCCCTCATTTTTTTGAACGCATCTAATAGGCATCCGGCCCGTCACCTCATATCCAGGAAGCAGAATTACACCATATCCGAGTATGCGGCTAGCTTGCTTGCAAACATCTTGTCTGGTGGGTGTATTTTTCATTACGAAATAACATATTTGCTACTGCTACCTGAACCCTGTCTTATAAAGAGTTAATATCCTTAGCAACTATGTACATAAGAGACAGGGTAGTACTGCAAACTTGTGATTGATTTGGATCAATCGCAACTCTTTATAAGACGGGTCTACAACGTCTCTTCCACCTTCACTTCATTGTGGTGTCTGGTCATTTAGCAGCTTGTCGTAGGCATTTGTGAAGGAGATCTCATTTGAAATGTTCTAATGTATTTCTCTCTTCCACTTTTCACAAGGGCTTGAAGAATCATTGGTGCTTGCAAGAGTGTGTGGGGTTTATAACTTATAGTATCTCCCTAAAGAATTTTAGGAACGTTATTATTTTTATCAGTAATTTTCTTATATTCTGCACAAATCTATTTAGATCAATAATTTTAAAGCAATAATTCCGGAGATCTCTAAATTCGACGTCAGATCGGAACCCCCGGGGGGGGGGGGGGTACTCAGATTATAGTCGGACGGAGGTGTGCGGCTGAGACCTCCGAACCCATACCCACATCCAAGGGTCCTTTTGCTGAAATAGGTACCCATGTCTAAGCATTTTTTGTGAAAAATGGACCCATGTCTAAGGATTTCAAACGTCAAATATTACATTTTTTAAGCTGTAATAATACACTCCAGCAAAGCATATGAAGAGTCAACGCTAATGCATATTGACCTTTAGCACGGCACTACGCGTTAATAGGCAGCATTTAAATACATGAATAGTCAATACACTCGTAACTACGGAGCCCGGGAAGGGACATGGTAAAAATATTTTTATCTCGTTAAAACGAGATAGTTATCTCGTTTTAATGAGATAGTATCTCGTTAAAACGACATAGTATCTCGTTTTAATGAGATAATATCTCGTTAAAACGACATAGTATCTCGTTAAAACGACATAGTATCTCGTTAAAACGAGATAGTTATCTCGTTTTAATGAGATAGTATCTCGTTAAAACGACATAGTATCTCGTTAAAACGACATAGTATCTCGTTAAAACGAGATAGTTATCTCGTTTTAATGAGATAGTTATCTCGTTTTAATGAGATAGTATCTCGTATAAGTCCATTGCATACTGGAACCGGGTGGTCCCTGTATTAAGCCTATGGGAGTGAGAGAATTCAGTAGTCCACGGGCTAACAACATAATACCCGCGAGGCTAGACTAGACTGCGCGCGCTGGCGCTAGCGCGCTCGCTGTCATGCTTAATGCAGTAATAGCGTATATAGCCAGGCGGCCATGCCATGCCAGGAATTGTACGTATGTACTACTAACTTACGTCTACGGTAGATCGACTGAATTCAACCAGAAGTTGCCGGTTGCAATCGCGAGGATTGAAGGTTAGTTCACTTCTTTTACTTATTTATGGCCGGGTCATTCAATGTAAAAGTGAACAAACAGCTAATTTAACAGATTTGCTCTTTTTCGCGATCAGTTCTAGATCTGTGTAACGTTAATTTTAAGACTGCTCAATTAGCAGACTGCAGTCCCCATCGGAAGCGCCCTGTTCTGGGGCCCGACGCTTCAGGCTCTCCGCGGTCTGGGTCTGGGACCCTGGCCTTGGGCTTGGCCTGCTGGGAAGGCTGTGGTCATTTTGCAAGCTAGAGACAAAGTAAACTAGATCTAGACGTTACTTTTTTACGTGCTCGCATTGCAGTAGAAGTGTGGAATTTTCGTATGTATAGATCTAGATCTAGACTAGTCTAGATATACGAGGAAAAAGCAAGCAAATGTCAGAATTGTAAAAAAAAAAAACAACCTCATATTCCACGGCTATTGATGTCTAGTGACTTAGTGTGTAGAGTCTAGATCTAGATTCAACTATGCAATATGCAATACACCGCAACTTAGTCTTAGTATAGATCTAGATCTATTTCAGCGACGCGGCGGATCCAGGATTTTTCAAAAGGGAGGGCCGAAGTTGGACCGAAATATCAGCCTCTATTTGGCGTTGACGGTTGGATCCGCTGAGATTGCATATCTGGCTTCTCTAAATGCCTCTGAGCTCTGTCATTTTGTCAAAAGAATGCCCCCAGAAAGATGGTTATTCCTGTCTAGGCCGAAGTCTGCTCAGCCTCAGGGCCTCATCAGGCACCAGAAAAATTCGCTGACCAGCGAAAAAAGTGGAAAAAATGATCCTTAGCTTTTTCAAGTGTCTGTTTAGATCTAGTCTAGATCTAGATCTACCCAAAATATTCCTTGACAAGCAAACAAAAAGGAGAAGGGGAGGGCCATGGCCGATTCCCCCCCCCCCCCTTGATTCCGCCACAGTATAGATTCTATGACTATGTTGTTCAAATTATTTGCTAGGTACCAGTTTACTAGTAGGTTTATTGTCACCCTTAGTCCTTACACTTCTAGCCATGTAATAACATTAACAGTAACTGGGATTTTGTCAAAATGTTTACATTTACGTATCTAGAGGCTAATAAAAAAACATCAGTGCAACACTGTTGAGTATGTTGAAGCACTAAAAATAGAGGATTTATTTATTTAATAAATTTACTGTCTTCATATTAACTTTCATTGCTAACATGTTGAGCTATTTGATAACATTATTTTTTTATTTTTTTTTTCTCAGTAAATTTACAATATTTTAATGTTTAAATGTTGCTGAAATAGTTACTTGACAAATGCAAAGTAAGATTAATAAACAAAAACCAGTGTGCATGAAAAGTTTATTTAACCAGTTCTTTGGGGGGAAAAACACTGTTGCCTGTGCGTTTAAGATAGGTATACACCATGGGGCTAACGTAGTGAGCCCCATGCCTGCAGGGGTGGTTTATTGTACTAGTAACTACGAGTGTAGAAAATCAATAAGTTTTGAAATATTATAAATAAGGACTAGACCTAGACTGCATGCATGGCTGGAATACTCCCCCAGGGAGTGGAGAATGTGCATAGATTGTGTGCGGGCAATCCTGATTGAATCCGATGACCGGGGACGGGGTAATAATAATCTGTAAACTGCTTAGATACATTATTAATGTCTTACTCTTAAGCACTATAAAAAAGCGGATTATTATTATTATTGATTGTGTTTTCAATATTTTAATTTTGTATTCATTGTATTTCTTCAGTAACTTAATGCCTGGCTAAAACATCGACAAACTTAAACTAATGTCATACATAAGTGTTAATACATGTGTAGGATCTACATCTATATAAGTTAGTTGGGAGTAGACTCTAGACCCTATATCATACATGTATGTATATGGTCCATCCATGCATGGACCACATACTCATCTCCCATCTTCCAAAAAAGAATAGCTAATGATTTTGGTAACAAAAAAATTGCCTCACTAATCATCACTGCTTCTTTGTTTTCTGTCTTCAGCGTGTTCTTCGGCAACACTGAGGCAGCATTTGAGAAGAAATATCCCTCAGGCTCAGCTCACCAATTGAAGGACAAGGACAAGGGTTCTATCCAGAGTTTCCAAGTAAGATAATTCCTCTTATAATCCTATTCAGTGTAAGTGTTAAAAAAAGAAACTGAATTGAAATAAGAAATTAAATTAGATAGAAGAATAGGCAGCAAGATGAGGGGTAATGGAATGTAAGTTCTAGGAAAAAGTTTTGAAAACACTTGTAACGATTTCTGGATCTGGATGTATACGATGCTGGACCAGTTGGTTTATGATTGCAGCAGATGAGAGAGGGCGCAAAGAATAGATAGTTGAATCGTAGGTGGCTCTTCTCAATCTTAGACTTGAACACCTTTGATGATGGACAGACTATTGATTACTTATTAGAGTACAGACTCAGTAATTTTGAATCCAAAGGACCTGTAGATGGTACGTACTGAACTGATAGACTCTTAGAGCTGTAGCGTACCTTTAGGATAGACCTAAACAATCCAATTTTCTGGGCATTAGTTGGCACATAACCTTATTCTTGAAACTTATGACCTAATTCTTGTGCAGCCCTGATATGGGTATTAATTGCACAGGTCACTTACTGACTTTTTCTTAAATTCTCTTTTTAGGCACAATTTTTGTAGGGTGTTTTCTGCAGCTGTGACCCATGCATACACACCCTAGCCTCCAGCACAGCATTGACCACCCAGCTAATCTCATTCAGGTATGACTTTCTGGGATTGATTTGAAGCTCAATGAACAGAAGGCTCAAGATTAGCTATTGTCACCTTCATCAGGGGTGGGTTCATTAGGATCAGGGGTGGGGGCTAAATGGAAAAGGGAACAGATTTATCAATTTTTTTGGTCAAAATGCATGATCACATGTAACCAAACTTGGCAGGAATCATTCAAAATTCTACCCATGGATGTACAATTTTTAATCATGCATGTAACTCAATAAATGTCTTAAGATTGTTCTAAAGATAAAAGAAAGGGGCTAAAGTGTGGTTCGATTCACCTCTCATTCCATGTGTATACCTTCACCATGTACAAAGTCTATGGCACTAGACTATGGAAATGGTAAGCTGTCACTGGCAATTCAATGCCAATGATGAAATAAATGGCAGTGCTTGGAGTGGTGACATTAACCATAATGCGATTGAAGTAAATAATGAAATGTTTCATGTATTTAAAAAAAAAAAATGCATTTTCAGATTGTAACCGATATATGTATGACTATAGGAATCATCCATGAGGATAGGAGCTCAATGTAACTTAATTCAAACTCTCTGCAAGTGAGAATCAGCAACAGGTAAATTATTCACAAGTTGCATATTATAGTAAGTTCATACATGTACCTCTTCAAAAAACAGAAAGACTAAACATTTTATTATATTTCAAGAAATGTAGGTAATTGTTAGTCACTACCTAAGCCCCCCCCCAAAAAAAAAAAAAATGCATCATTAGTCGTCACTGTTCCCTCCTTTTTTCATTTTCATGCTTTCAGCATTTTCCTTGGCAACATTGAGGCAGCATTTGAGAAGAATTAACCTTCAACTCACCAACCTGCTCTTAGGCATTTTCTTCAAGGATGCTATCCACAGATGCCAAGTAAGTGGAACAGATATACGAGGTGTGTCAGAAAAGTTCCAGGACTGATATCACAAAAGAAATATATACCCAAATTACAGACTTTGAGTTTTCCCTTTCGAAGCAATCCCACTGGAGTCTTACACAATGTCCCATCTTTCTCTGCCATGCCTCCATGCACTCCTGAATGATTTTTCTTGGATCCTCTGCAGCTTTTTCCGTCCTCATGGCCATGTTTACATCTTCCACATTTGTAACTCTTTGTGCGACCAACCATGAAACCCCTGTGTGCCCCATTATTTTAGGGAGTGACAATTTTGCCGCATTCTGCCAGACACTCCTAATTCAAAGGGCTGTAACTTTTTCTGCAATCGTTATGAAGAAAAATTGTGTCCAGCAAAGTTGTCTAGTTTTGTATTGGCTTTCCAGTCATATATATTTCTATTCTTTGGCTAATTTTGGGACCCAACACTTAAGAGGGGCGTTAAACTGTTATCAATCAAGCATCTCAACACTGAGCAAACAGATACTATAAATTGGTTCTTTCTATTGAAGAATATTACTGCCATTTTACCTCAAATGAATATTTCCTTTGTTAAGAAGAGTGTTTGATGCTATTCTAATTAAACAAGACAAAAATAAAAGAAATCCATTCCTTTCTAATTTCCATACGTCTGGGTCATTCGCTCTAAAGTTTGAACGAAGTTATTTTCATGAAATTTCATCAAAACTAGGGAGGATGTGCCACTCAAGACTACTTCCCTTGAATGCCGTACTATTTGATGAATATCCATACTATTTCAAGGTGATGTTTCCATGATCTGCTTTTAAATCTTGTTTGGTTTCTTTCTTCTTTTTTTTTGCCACAGATGTCGAAGTTGTACCACGACAAGCTAGAAAAGATTTTGATTCCGACTAAACCATTCTTTAAAGGTCCACTGCCTTAGGAAATTAAAACTTTTATGTCTTGTATCAAGACCCTTTTAAAGCAACATAATAACAATTGTTTCATAAATAAATGCCTCCTTATATTTTTTACAATTTTTTGAAAACCTCTCCAAGTTGCTCGTCTAATGGTGGACCCCGCCCTTAAAATTCTCAGAGTTCCTCGGAATGATTGACCAAAGGATTAGTGATGTTATATCAAGAACGATCTCCGCTTAGGCAAGCTACGGTGCTTGCTAGCCAGCTCTGCAGGCATTATGTTTTGTACACAAACATAAACAATTACTTTTGTTATTAAATAGTGTGCTATGCATCTTTACTTGTTATTTATTGTGGTGAAATTTCACTAATGGCCCAATTTTAAAAAGAGAGCTATACCATGAGTCGAAGAAGATCGTAATTGATTTGAATGCCTGTATAACGTGTCAACTAAATGCATGCTATAAAGAATTTCAAAGGTAAGAAAAAAATGTTTCATATATCTAAGTGACTGAATGTTTTTCGTACTACCTTCTTCTCAATTTAAAGAAATATTGAAAGTGGTATATCAGAGTGAAGAAACTTGTGTTTTTCCCTTTACAAGCTCTGCTCTTTCTTACTTCACTTTCAAATTTCCTCTCTTGTTATATAAACATTTAGCGATTGCTTTACTTCACACATTCAAGCAATGTATACTATCCCTCCTAAAAAAAAAGTTTGTAGATGTGTTAACAATAGATATGGCGACGAAATGTATCAGCATCTCTGAAATGCCTAAGCATAAAAAATGTTGGCAATTTCTCTGAATTTTATTTTTTTATATTTTTTATGGAACATTGTTTACATTAATTGCCTAGTTCTTGGCATGCAAATGGTGGACACTTTATTAATTTCTTTATATTTTTGTGCTGTACATATGTAGAGGAATCTTGTCATAAGCAATCGTGTTCGTCTGCCAGAAAGTTTTTTTTTGTTTTACTCGGGAAATTGTGAGGATTGTTTATTATATTCGTACAATGAATTTCAGTATGTTATGTTGTGTTACGTGTAAGCGACAATTCATTTTTATAACAGCTCCTATCGTCCTAGCATTCATTGATAGTAGGCCTATATTGTGACACATTGAGATACCTTGAACTTGAAACTACGTTTACATCTTTTTCGAATTCACGAAAATACAAAAGAAAGATGTACAATAATTGTATTCACATTTACAACAGTTTGTTTATTACACATAAAATAAAGTATGTTTTATCACAAAATCAGTTTATTTTCCTTGTTCTTTTGTTTTGGAGGGAGGGGGATGTATTCAGAGCAAATTCTAAGAAGCAAGATGGTGAACTTTTCATTAAAATGGGACAAATAAGTTGTTATCAAGTTTTGATAGTGATTAAAATGTACAAGATAATAGACATGACGAAATTAAAATAACATGTCCCTCTTGCTTCAATATTGTTATTATACATATCTTCCAGAGGGATCTAAGTCGAGTTCTATAATGAACTTTTCTCAAATTCAGTCTAATTTTGATGAAATTGTTACTATCTTCATTTTGTGGATTTTGCTCTGTTTATTTATTTAATCCAATCTTTAACTACTTGGCTTTTTCTTGTCACGTTGTGATGCATGTGTTTGAATGATTGTACATGTCCGATGTAGTATGATCTTGACGATGTTCTTATGAACGGACGACTGATGTTGGTGTGAATATGTTTTTGAGTTGGTGTTGGTAATGTCAGAAGGATGTTGGCATGAACTGGAAAGGGGAGGTACAACGTCGGCACATGGTGGGATACGGGTTGGCATAACGTTGCTTCTACGTCGGCAAATGGTGGAGAAGAGGTTGGCATAACGTTGGTCTAGCATTGGCACATGGTGGAGGAGGGGTCGGCACTTGGTGGGAAAAGGGTTGGCATTATGTTAGGACAACGTCGGGGAGACGTCGGCACATAGTGTAAAAGGGGTTGGCATTACGTTGGTCCTACGTCAGGGAGACGTCGGCACATGGTGGAAAAGGGGTTGGCATTACGTTTGTCCTATGTCGGCATATGGTGGGATAGGGGTTGACATGACGTTGGTCATACGTCGGGGGACGTTGGCCCGATGTTGGCTTAATGTCATTTCGTCGTTGTCGAGCCAACGTTGGCCCGCCGGCAAGAAAGCCGTTGGCCCAACATCACATTGGCGACGATGGCGCAACGTAACAGCCCACGACGTCGGCACGTGGTGGGATAGGGGTTGGCATAACATTGGTCCAATGTCGGAACTACGTCGGCACATGGTGGGATAGGGGTTGGAATAACGTTTGTCCTACGTCGTGGAGACGTCGGCACATGGTTGAAAAGGGGTTGGTATAACGTTGGGCCAATGTCGAGGAGACGTCGGCACATGGTGGGATAAGGGTTGGCATAACGTTTATCCAATGTCGGAACAACGTCGGCACATGGTGGGATAGGGATTGGCATAACGTTGGTCGTACGTCGGCACATGGTTAAAAAAGGGTTGGGACGACGTTGGTCCAATGTCGGAAAGACGTCGGCATACGGTGGAAAAGAGGTTGGCATAACGTTGGTTCAATGTCGGGAGGACATCGGCACATATGGTCGGATAGGGGTCGGCACAACGTTGGCCCGATGTTGGCTTAATGTCATTTTGTCACTGTCGGGCCAACGTTGGCCCGCCGGCAAGAAAGCCGTGGGCCCAACATCATGTTGGTGACGTTGGACCAACGTAACAGCTTACGTTGGCCCCACGTTGGCGTAACGTCGTATTGTTATCTGGGTTAATACAGGGACCACCCGGTTCCAGTATGCAATGGACTTATACGAGATACTATCTCATTAAAACGAGATAACTATCTCATTAAAACGAGATACTATGTCGTTTTAACGAGATACTATCTCATTAAAACGAGATAACTATCTCGTTTTAACGAGATACTATGTCGTTTTAACGAGATACTATCTCATTAAAACGAGATACTATGTCGTTTTAACGAGATACTATCTCATTAAAACGAGATAACTATCTCGTTTTAACGAGATACTATGTCGTTTTAACGAGATACTATCTCATTAAAACGAGATACTATGTCGTTTTAACGAGATACTATCTCATTAAAACGAGATAACTATCTCGTTTTAACGAGATAAAAATATTTTTACCATGTCCCTTCCCGGGCTCCGTAACACAGAGATGCACACAATAATGCCGATGCGGCTGATCGGCAAGTTCGACAGTGGACTCACAATTTGATTTTTTTAATTATTCTTTCTAACATCGGAAAGTTGAAAAAATGTATTTTACTGCTACTTAGATCTTATCAATTGTCACTAAAGTATAGATTTTTAGTGAAATTGGTTGAGTTTTATACAGTGGTGTTTGAAATGTTGAGAATCAATAGCACAGCTTTTAATACACAGCCAGGATAGTAATGCACCTATGTGTGTATTAATACAATGGCCAAAAATTTTGCAGTTTCTCGATAAAATTGTTTATTAACTGTACCATACAACATGTAGTTTACAAGTAGTTTACACACATAAAAATGAAAACACCATGCAACATAATTATACTGTGCTAGCACCTCTAGCATCTGTTCTAATTGAAGGACTTTTCCTGTTTTAATTAACGTACCCGTACACGAGCTCTCAAGCATTGGCTATATAGCTCCCTGCTTGAGCCCCGCTGCTGCCCGGCTGCTGGACAGAGGGTACGCAGGGTATAGCTGATGATCATATCATTTTCAGCGTGCAAAGCGCTACAAGTTTCCGGGGGTACGACCCCTATACGGGCGGATACCATACCTAGCGCGCATTATGCCATATGAGTACCCGGTATAGAGCCCATGGGGTCGTGATATATGTGGTACCCCGGGATCTAGTTGAGTTTACGAGCTACTTTGAGGTCAGTGCGTACACCTCGTACACTGGAAATGCAATCAGCCGAAGGATTCATTTATTTAGAGATGGGAGAGATTTAGGCATTTGCAATGTAGGAGAAAATCCCAAAATCCCGGAGAAAATGAGGGAGAAAAGAGGGGAAAGGAATAAATGAAAAAAGGGACCCATGTCTAAGGATCTTTCCTGAAAAAGTCACCCTTCCGAGCGGCACATCCCCGTATACCCAATATACGTGAGTACCCCCCCCCCCCCCGGGATCGGAACGAGCCACAACTGAAAACAATATTATAAAGCAAGGATTAGTAAATTCACGCACGAGTGTTTACCGCTGATTTATTCAAACATGGATTGACAATGGCATGAATTGCAAGTCAGAATGTCATTGAATCTAGACGAGAAGTTGCCATGTGATGAGATCGGTATTACTGACAAAACACCAGTCAAAGGTTCAAACTACCACCCAGTGTTTTCAGTTTTTTCCATCGGGGCAGTGAGTGCAGGAAAGGGTTTCAGGCGTATCAGGACAATTACCCTCTGGACAATCACCCCCGGAAAATTACCCCACGGAAAACTACCCCCTAAGGACTATAACCCCCATGAAATTTCCCCCGGAAAACTACCCCCCGAAGACAATACCCCCCCCCCCCCGAAGACAATAACCCCCCAGAAACCCCCCCCCCCAAAAAAAAAAAAAAAAAAAATAAAAAATAAATAAAAAAAAATAAAAAAAATAAAAAAATAAAAGACAATTACCACCCGGATTTCTTTTCTTTCTTTTAATACAACTTATATTAATCACTTCGTACATACATCATGGTAACAATAATCATAAAATAACTGCACAATAATTACAACAGGTAAAAACAAATGAAAAACGTCAAACAATACGAAAATACTGGGTAAAACTTCTTTTTTACAGTGTATATCATAGGATTTACATTAATTCTTCCACAGGGGACAATTTCTTATAGTGCATTCCTTCAATCTTCTCCTGTTTTGCAATGTTAAGTTCTAGGTATTTCGTATTACTGATAAAATCCATTAGCCCACTTAAAACTGGTTTTGCGTTTTTCCATTTGTGGATATAAATATATCTTGTAAACATCAGCAGCAAATGATTTAATAAGATAATATTGGGCCCTTTCCAATCTTTAATGAATCCAAACATCATTCTCTTCCTACTGAGATCTTCAAACTTAACGTTAAATTTCTTGCCAATCTTATCAACAAATTCCTGTCTAAGCTTAGAAGCAACATCACAGTCATAAAATATATGAACAGGTGTTTCTAAAGTTGAATTACAAAAGGTACAATTCACTGACTCAACTAATTTCATCTTGTACAATCTGTTATTAGTATAAAGTATGTTATGTGACAGTTTGAATAGGAAAACTCTCATTTGTACTTCAATTGTGCACTTGAAAGGTATCGTTCTCTTGAATATCAAAGGTGCTAGAAAATAATTGTTCACAAACTGGTCTTGCTATTACTTCAGAAAGAAAACCCTTGTACACTATTTTCGCCTTGAGTTTATATAGTTCAGTTATCGAGAACTCTAATTGTGAGTGCTCTTCGCTTTCTCTATTCAAAAACATTTGATAAACTATAGGGATCAAATTCACATTTCCACCCTTTTTTCACAAAGTTCACTATTGCCATGTATTGTAAAAAATATTTGTTTGAAACATCTTTTTCATTCCAAAAATCAAAATGGAGAATTTCTCCATTGTTATCAAACAATTGGTATATGTTACCAGTGGCGGATCCAGGGGGGCCCGGGCCGGGTGGCCCGTCCCCCCCCCCCCCTTAAGAAAAAAAATCATGTAAAAACACGTGATTTTTACCTTTTTAGGGGGGTTGAGCCCCCCCCCCCCCCTGGCGCTCAAGGGGGGGGGGGGGGGTACAAATTTTAAAATTTATGAGGACCAAAAAAAAAAAAATTCTCACTACCCCCCCTCCCCCCATTGAGCGACTTTTCGGCCGGCGCGATTTTCAAATTTTTGGGAGCAAAAAAAAAAATAAAATAAATAGTGCTCACTACCCCCCCCCCCCCCCCCCCCCCCCCCCCCCCCCCCCCCCCGCCCCATCCAAGCTTCATTTCGCTAATTTCATGTATTTTTTCAGCTCTTCCTCTAGCTCCTGTCTCAACTTTTCCTTTTCACATTTTTCCTTTTTAAATATGGGATAGTAAATTCTCATATTTTAAATTTCAGCCAGTCCCACAGCATTTTGTAGCCATGTTCATGTTCTAATCATCAACCCATAAAGGAACATTGTCACTAAGAGCCTCAACAAATTCCTCACTGTTTAATAAACTGTTGTTGAATTTCCAGTATGAAGGCCACATTCTCTGTTTCTTAACACGTAAGTGCAATGTATCATAATTATGATCAGACAACACTCATGGAACTATATCATTTTACACTACGTCAGTTTGCAATGTGATGAGCCAGAAGTCTAGTCTTGATTGGAGTTACTTCTCCAAATGAATCTTTTAGTTGTTTTGTTCCTTACTCTCCAAATATCAATAAGACAAAAATAATCTTTCAAACTGTCTACCACTACCAGGGTACAAGAATGCTTTCAAACTGTTTTCATAGCATCTCCTTCTCTATTCATGGCCAAATCCTGAATAAAATTAAAATCACCTCCTATTATACATGTATGACCTTCATCATCAAATTCTTGCAGTATTGAATAGAAACCATTAAAAGCTCTACATCATCTCTTTCGTTGTTGGGTGCATAAATATTGTTTATAACAAAATATTTCTTGTATATTTCAACTTTGATACATAAAAAACGTCCTACTTTATCTTTAACCGAGTCAATAAGTCTAATGTCCGAAGTTCTTCTCAATATTATATACACATTCATCTGCTCATAGATGTTCCATGGCTGAATATTATGTTTGATCTGATTTTCGGTGGAATGTTTTTCTTGTAATAGAATTATATCCTTTTTTAAAACTTTGACAGGTAATTGAAGTATCACTTCGTACGTTATGCGTCATTAATTCCAAATCCATTATCCATCCTGTAAGCATCAAATGTTGGTTGCACTATTTCAAACAAAAACATATACAGTTACAATAGAAAAAAAATGAACAAAAAGGTGTGCATGAGGTTGTTACATCAGCCTCTTTCATCATAGCTCATGCGACGCCTTGCGTAGTAAAATAAATGATCTGATATAACCCTCCTTGTTGAACGAACTTAATCAAAATTGTCTTTTGTTGCTTTATCAACTTGCTCTTTCCTTCATTGTTGCTTAAGTTCTGTCTCTTTCTGTTGACGTGTCTTTAACTTTCAGCCTTTCTCATACTCAACTTATGTCCGTGTTTGTTTGTCGCGATAGAAGAGCCTTGCTGGATATAAGTGTAAGCCCTTCCGTGCTCTTCCTTTTCTGTCTGGTATGTGACATATTTCTTGCGCAGGTCTCTCATCTCCTTAGGTAGTATTTTATCAATGAAAATAGGATTCTCCTTATCCTGATAAACAAATGGTTTGTTTTTGAGTAGTTTTCAGGCACTTGTGAGTACGGCACTTCTTGTGGTATAACCAGGCGCGTACGCAGGGGGGGGGGGGGGGTTGAACCCCCTTCAGTTTTTTTATGTGTGTATTTTGGAACAACCCCCCCCCCCCCTTTATGGTGTTTTTTTCTTTTTTTTTAAATACCAAAAAAAATACCAAAACAAATTATGCCAATGGCTAACCTAAAAAAAGTGACCTTACCCACCCCCCTTACAACGGAACAAAATGTCAATTTTTTCAAATTTCGAGACTCCCCCCCCCCCCCCCCCCCCCGCTTATTCAGCGGCTGGCTGAGTCGTTGCGATTTTTTGGGGACAAAATAAAAATAATAAAAATATCCTCTTCCCCCCCCCCCCCCCCCGCTTATTCAGCGGCTGGCTGATTCGTTGCGATTTTTTTTTGGCCCGATTTAAAAATGTCAACCCCCCCCCCCCCCCTTGAAAAAATCCTGCGTACGCTACTGGGTATAACGATTGAACGCAACCATTATCGGACGAGGAGCCCCTCTTTTGGATGACTGACCAGAGCGGTGTACCCCCTCTATAGGCGGGTTTTGCCCCTGTAGATCCAAATGTGACTCTGCAAAGGGCTGGATCAGCCCTACACAATTTCCTTTCTCACAGCCCTCAGGGAAGCCAAATAATACAGCTGAGCATCTCATTTCTCTAGCTGCAAGATCAACGAAACGTTCCTTCTTTCATTGATTTTCTTTCTCAAGCACTTTCACTCTGTCTTTTGTTTCATTTAGCTCAAAATCATTGTGCTGTTGTTTGTCATTCAACTTGTCGATGTCTTTCCTGTTTTCACTTATCTTCTGTAGAGCCACATCTAGTCTGGATGTCAAGTTTTTCATTCATTTTGTCCACTTTACTGTTTGTATTGTCCATTTTGTTAATAATCGTCATAAGCAAATCCTTTGTATCATTGGCTGCGATGTTATTCGCCTGATGCCCCTTACCGTTTGTTCGTCGTTTCTTGTCAACATGGTCCATCGTACTGCTGTCAGATTCCACGCCCAGAGCTTCGGGGATAGATTTGACGAGGTGTCCGGCAGGTACTTCACTCGTACTTTGAGTATCCATTTGTCCCCGCTATTGTCCATAATTTCTGCTTCTTTATCTGATTTGTCTCCAGGTTGTTCAAAGTATTTAGCGATGGTATTTGGGTTATCTAAGATCCTTTTCCTAGCAGACATTTCTGCTTTTCTGCATCGGGTTTTCTCACTTAGCAAAAATGCGTGATGTATCTAAAAGTGCGCCATCTTCTCATCGCCCACATGTGTCTTGCACCACCCGGAAAATTACCCCAGGACAATTATCCCCACCCCTGAAACTACCCCCCTATGATAATTACCCCACCCCCAAGACAATTACCCCCACCCCTGAAACTTACCCCCTATTCATTAAGGAGGAAGTCCATCCTGATAATACGTTGGTATTAATAAAAGCATAATTTTGTCGAGGGGTACTTGTCCTCAGGAGGTGGAGGAAGGGGGGGGGGTTGTCTTAGGGGGTTATTTTCAGGGGGTAATTGTCCTTGGGAGGTAATTCGTCGCTGTTTTCACGAAGTGACGGTAGTGAAAAAAATTGCATTCACTTTGCGTTACGATTTTCCTCACTACCGTCACTTCGTGAAAATAGGGACGAATTGTCCATGTGGGGGGTAATTGTCCTAGGGGGTAAATTTCCTCAGGGGTAATAGTCCTTGGGGGGGGGGGGTAATAGTCCCGCTGGTAATCGGCAGGGGGGGTGATTGCCCAGGGGATAGTAATGTTTTCATAAAACCTGTTTCAGGCAGGGCAAACCTAATTGTTGCCGATTTGAAGTACACACACAAAATACACACACAGCTCGACGATGTTACTGATGCATATTCATTAGGGCATAAGCGAATGCCTTACGTCAGAATACATTAGCGCGAACTTTTGACCCCGCACACTGGCAAAAGCATCTAGAGTTTAAACGTTCTTTTCGACGATGGTTTTGGGCAATCGAGCGATGAGTGGAGACACCACGCTCTGTGTGGGATGTGTGTAGGTGGAGGAGGACATAGATGATTGAAGAATTAAAAAAATACATAAAAAAAGGACAGAATTTGGACTAGTGGATGCCACGCACATTTTTTTAAATACTAAAAGTGTCATTTTTTGCACAAAATTTGAAGTAATAAACTTGTTAAATATACATTTGAGTGTTGGATATTACATATGTATAGTGCAATGAAACATAAAAGTGTGATTTACTCCGAATAGTGGACTATCAAAACTAATTATATTTCAAATTTTTTGACACACCATTAATCTGTTCAATGAAACTCTTTTTCTTGATTAAACAATATATGTTGTCACGCCACAAAACAGAAAGAAAAAATTATCAGATAATGTGATGGATAAGTCATTTTGTAATCCCAAATGAATTGATGTCTTTTTACAGGATGCGCATTTTGAGTGGAAACACACTGTACATGTACCGTACATGGCAATTCCAACATATTTTAAATATGTCAATATACGCCAAAAAGAAGACACAAAAAAGGTATTAAACAAATACCTAAAACAGATTTTTGTTTTCTTCTTTTTTTCTTAAATAAAAAAATGGTTAAATGAAAGTTTGCATAATTTAAAATGGTGACTTTCTGTTTTCTAGGACCCTCGGATATGATAAACTGTCTGGTTGCGACAAGGTAGGTGATGGACGTGAGCGCTGGGCCGTTATAATGAAAACGAATCACGACATATTGGAATTTTGACTGAATATTATGATTTTCGACAACATGAAACAAATCGTAAGCATTTAAAGGTGTAGACCAGTTTTTGAAACGCCCCCCTCTCAACAAGTGAAATGGAAGCTCTTATTACCAATCATGTGAAAGAATTTGTTTTTACTAATACGTGATGATACAAATTTTGCCGGGAAACCGCCTATTGATTGATATATTTGGCAAATTATAATATAGGGTAGTCCCATATACATCTTTCTGTGTACAGTGCTTGTAACTTTACTAAGACTGGGCCAAATTTCTTATCATTTTGATGATTCCAGAACCTTGCAGTACACACCAAAGCTTATATGCTAGATGATCAACGTTTTCTGATTGATTCCACAACGTTCAAGTCTTTCACAATGTGTATTGAAATTTTAGCTCATATGAGATGAAAGGAATCAGTTTTGGAAATACAGAAATAAAGCAAGTTCTGTATGCAGACGATATAACGCTTTTCATTGAAGATTCGAATTCATTTAAGGAAATTAAACATATTTTTGAATGTTTTTATAAAAATATCAGGCTTAAAGTTAAACAAGGACAAGACATTCATTTTGCCCTTAGGTCCACAATTAATCCACTCATACATTTCCGTTTGGGAAGCAAGTTGACATTGTTAAAATACTAGGAATTTATTTTTTCAATACACGAAGATATCAGAGAACAAATGAATCATAAAGAAATATTGAGCAAGATTAAAAAAACTTTTTACGTGGTGTCAGCAGCGCGATTTAACATTAATGGGGAAAATTCAATTAATGAAAGTATGTGGCTATTCTAAAATTATATATTTGTCATCATTGATGCCAGTTCCAGAATGGGTGTATAGCGTAATTGAAGAAATATGTTTTGTTTTTTTGTGCAGAAGTAAGGGCAAAATTAAAAAGAGCATCATGTTTTAGACTATCCGCAGGGTGGGCTCGCAATGATGAATTTCCGACTGTTTGTAAAGGCACAGAGAATAATGTGGATAAAAAGTCTTTTAACAGGAACTCAAGCTATTAAATGGAAACATTACTTTTAATATTTAATTAGACCTAATGGGCGGGAATTTAATATTTTATTGCTACTATTGGAGAGATACAGTGAAATTTATGGTACCTTCTTTTATCAGAATCTTCTGAAAGCATGAATAGATATGAAAGAATATGTTAAAACAGAAGAGAGATACAGAGGGAATGAAATATTGTATAATAATAAGTTTATTCCACTAGAAGGTCAAACTTTATTTGAGGAAAATTTGTTTTAACAAAATATATATCGACTTCATCACATTTGTGATGAACAAGTGTTATTAAAAAAAGATGCATATTTTATTGCCATTGGTTTAAGTAAGGAGAAGAAATTACAAAAGTTAACACAATCTATTCAATAATTCCTCACGGATGGAAACAGATTGTTCAGCCTGCAAGAAAGTTCATCCACTGTGGCCTTAGTTTAGAATTAATATTTGCAAAGAAGGTTTTTAAATTTGAGGAAATAACTGCAAAGATGGTGTATAAAAGTCAAATCAAGAAGAATGCAGAAATCAGCTCAGCATTTCATAACTTAATGGAACTTTATAATATTACAACTAAAGAAGTGGAAAAGATTTTTGTTCAACCAAGGTTTTCCACATTGAACAGTAAACTGAGAGAATTTCAGTTTAAACTTTTGCATAGAATAGTTTATACAAACCATCATTTGCATAGATTTAAATTTCGTACAAACGGTTTTTGTTCGTACTGCAATATTTTGGAGGAAACCTATCAACATGTAATTTTTGAATGAAATATGATAAAAAGATTCTGGCAAAAATGTGCTGATAAACTCAATTTACCAATTCTACAGACTGTTTTGGAAAAAAATTCATAATGGAATAAATGGGAGTAATATGAAAACAGAGCAATTACTAAACCACATTCTGATTTTGATTAAATTGAAGATTTTTAATAGTAGAGAGAACGGGAAGCCTCCAAATGTATATGAAGTAAGAGATACATTTCTCGAAAATAGGAAAGAGGAACAAAAAAATTGCAATGGAAAGGGATACTCTTTCAATTCACTTTAAAAAATGGGAGACCTTGGAAAGTTTTTTGTAATATAAATTAACTTTAAAAAATCAACATCCCAGCCCTCTATCCTAGCAGTATTTCTTTACTTTATGTTTATATTTGTTTTTTTGTTTTTTGTTTTTTTAATTTATTTTTTAGAGGGGGGGGTTGTTTTGGGGTATTTTTGTATCTTTATCTCTCTTTTGGGGGGGGGGGGAGTTTTTTCTCTTTTCAGAGGTAGTACTGTATTTCTTTATGAAAAAAAAATGTTTAAACAATATTTTGACAGACTATGATATTTCATGTACAAGCATTTATTTATTTTTGTTTAATTCAACAGATAAAGTGTTGTTTTTTTAAAGAAGCACAAAATGAACATGAAATGACTTAGTATTTTATCATTATTATTATTATTATTATTGTTTTAAACGAATAAGCAAATTTATGAAAGAGTTGTTTTGTTTAGCAATTGATGTTGAGAATTATACTTTTGAATTGTATTCTGATTATTCTGAGTTATATTTTGATTATTTTGAGTTGTATTTTGAGTTGTATTTTGATTATTCTGAGTATGATGTAAATTGCATTGTTGTAAAGCGCATAGAGAATTTATTATTATGCGCTATATAAAAATTACTTTATTATTATTTATTATTAATTGCATGATTTCGATTATATTATATGTACTGCCTCTGGTATTGAGAAAATAAACACCTTATAAATATTAAAAAGCAATGCAAACGCATGACCAGAGCTGGTCTATACCTTTAAAGGGATAGTTGAGTTCTTGTTTAAGACCGCAAATGCCTTCAAAAAGTATGATTATTGCTCTTATTCTTATTTATGACATTTATGACATTTCTAGTGCCCTTTTTAAAACCTAAAAATGCTATGAAGGTAATTGTAGACCCTAACATTTGTGAATTTAGATTGAATACGATCATACCAATTCAGCTCTACTTTTAAAACAATACGGTGACCGTTAATCAATTAATAACATAATAATAACAATACACGGGCCGGCTGGTTGTGCGTATTATAAGCTACACGAAAAAGCCAACAAAAAGCCAATATTGGTATTGGTTGGTATAAAACGTATAAGGCGCTATCTCGAATATTTGATACCACCACAAATATTAGAAATTGTTATATTTATGAATATTTTAGCTGTCTCTGTACCGATTTTGATCAATCAAAGATGATTTTGTCATTTAAATTGTATATTTTTTACAAATTGGACACTCAGTTTATCTGACAAAAAAAATATTTTGTGTAGCGCCCTCTGCAACAAAACTCAACTATCCCTTTAATGACTTCAGCCGTCCGTTTGATTATAATTAAAATTTGAGTCATTTCAAGTAACAAAATAAGGCCGTTGCCATGGAATCGGAATGTTAAAGAATTGGTTATCTTAGAACCCCCCCCCCCCCCCTAAGGAGAGAGGGGGAAGAACCACTAATGTTTTTTGGCTCAGCGGGGGGTGGGAGTGGATTTTTTCCACTCAAAATCCACCCCACCCCCTTTTTTTCCAGGGGAGGGGGCCGTCTTCTTTGTTTACAAAAAGTGTGTTTTTACCTGTTTTTTGGCCAGGGGAGGGGCCCGCCCCCCCCCCCCCCCTGGATCTGCACAGGGGTCAATATCACATGAAAACACGATGTTATGATATTAATAATACTCTGTATTCATAGTGGTTGATGCATCTGCATGCGCTGTTGATCAGTCGCTATTATTGTTCCCGACTCAAGCGTTGCAAAATAAACAGAAAAAAGTATGACAATTGTGATCACATGACTGAGAAAATCATTAATAATACTGCTCTTCCCGCTGGCCATGCAAATGATATTACTCTATCGTTGCCAGAATAAAACCGAGGTCGAGAGGGAACATGTGGGCAAAACACGTTGCCCAAGGATGTAAGCGGTAGCACTGATAAGGAACGAACCTTTTGCATGCGTGTCAAGAGTCCTCACAGTGCTCTTTAATGATATTTGGATATTCAGAAGCTGATACTTAACTTTTGACATTGTTTCCAACCTAGCAGTATCAACATTCATTTCAACCTTCATAATGAAGGGAGTTTAAAAAAAAATGTTTCCAACTTGTGTTTTGAGGATTTAGCAGAGAGGGACAGAGAAGTATATATTCTCACGAATAACGACTACGTAAATTCAGATTTTCCCGTCCATTTTAACACTTTTTCAATCAATTTCGTACTTTCTACAATTATTTTTGTCCCGACACTTCCGAATCTTGTACATTTTTAGTCAATTTCGCCTCTGGTCATTCATTATTTTAACTTTGTCCAGTCAGTCTAATCATTTCGCATCCAAGTTCGTCAAAGTCAAATAAAGTTCGTCATCCTCGGTTGCCATGATCACATTTATGTCTTATTTATTCCAATGTTCCAATTTCCAATGTTTTCTAAATGTTTTCAAGACACTATCAATTTTATCAATCATAGTGTTATCTAGCTTTATGTCCCAAAAGCATATCTGAGCAATAATTGTTGCTGAATTTTAGCACCAATTATTCGCCAGTGTTGCTCTTTAATACAACCATGACATGGAGTAGCAATTTACTCTTTCGGAGCTTATGATGATTCGTTTACTGTTGATTCCACTCGGTTGAATCCACTTTTCGTAGGAATTATATTTATATTTAAATATAAATACAACACATGTACCTAACTTTTGCGATGTTTTGGTTATTTTTCTCATTGTTATGTAGGCAGGTGAAAGACGGGGCCAAAAGAGGAAAGCCCAGGAGCTCCTTTTGAAGGATGAGAGAGATGAAGTAAAGGTGAGCTTAAACTGTTTGTTAAGGCTGGATATTTGATAAATTGTTAGTATTTGACAGCTCTGTTAATATGAAATAAGAGATAGTGAAACTTAGGATGGGTCAATATTACATGAAAAACACGATGTAATGATTTGAATAATACTCTTTATTCATAGCGGTTAATGCATTTGCATGCGCTGTTGATCTATTCTATTATATTTTTCGATCATAGTTCTATGAAATTGACAATTGTTAAAAAAAAAATGTACACTTGCGGTCTCATAATTACACTGGCAGATAGGGGGAGCACAGCCGGTCTCTGCCCCAATAGTGCCTACCTTATTTTTTAATCTTTCATTTTTATTTTTCCCCCACATAATAATGACATAATAAATACAAATACAAAATACATTGGAAGGACCGCTAAGAAGGATAACAACATTATTAGGAGAGGCTGACTACAAATATAAGGAACTAACTGAGCTCAAAAGAAATTTGAATATTTATAATCTCCAGGCATTAACAATAAAATATAAAATATACATCCATATAAACCTATTCATTCCAATACCTTATACCACACCCGTATTCTCACACACACACACACACACACACACACACACACACGTACACGCACGTACACACATAACCACGCACACATACACACACACTCATCAGCTTATGTTACATACAGCACACACAGAACAGCTTTACAGAAAAAGAAAAGGGACAACGAGTTAGAAAGTTAGAGAGAGAGAGAGAGAGAGAGTATAGAAAACAATAAAAGCTTAAAGAAAAATGAAGAACGTAAAGAAGCTTTTTCTCAGTACACAGCATTCGCGCAAACATTAACTGTTTACGTAAATATTTGATCCTTGTAAAAGTTGTACTGCTTTTAACATCATTCCATCCATGGACACCTTGGAAACGGAGAATATGTTTGGTTAATGAAGTGCGTGCAAAGTGGATATGTTCCTTGTTTCATAAGAATGGAAAGAAGAATTTACCTTAAACATGTCATTGAATAGTGGTGGGAGATTTAGCTTATGAAAATAATAAATACTAATCGTACGCGACTCATTCCGATACATGGGCATGTATTTCGCAATACCAAATTTATCACGCGATGACAGTATGAACGGTTGCGCAATCACATGCCGTCATGTTATGGAAAATTGTAAAAACATGTGTACTTGCAGTATCATTATTACACTAGGGCGCTTTCGCAAACACGACGGAAGCAAACACGACGGGAGAATAACGGTGATACAGCTTGCGAAAGCGCCCTACTAGCAGATTGGGGGAAGGGGGGGGGGGGGTTGGAGCACAGCAGCACAACCGGTCTCTGCCCCAACTGTGCTTAATTACTTGAAATGTTCGGCGACAAATGCACCTGAAAGATGATCTTTTTATTTGTTGCTTACATGTCAAAACTTTTTTTTTTTAAATTTGCTTGTCAGAGATTTTAGGAACTGCACCCCACCCCCTTCCCCACATATGGAAACGTTTGCTCGGAATTGTCTCATAAAAGAATTTGACCACGAACTGACTCCCACACGGTGTTGAGTGCTCAGGGGTCACAGGCCACCGGCTTCATTGGGCAGGCAGTTCCATTATGTGAACGGGTAAATTAACTATTACAAAATGAGGGGACACATTACATTGTACAATAGGGACACACATTGTTTTTATTGTGCAGAACATACTCTTTTATTGACTTACTTATTGCATGAAACTATACCAAAATGCATTTTCTATTCTAACAATTGGAGTACAAAGAATAATAACAGGTGAATGAAATGCATAAACATCACCAACACCTGGGGAGGAAGCATTTTTAAATTTGAATACATATAGTTGATAAACGACTCCGATGAAAATATAAAACCAAAATGAAATTTACGTTCTGGCAATTGGAGTACAAAGAATGATAGCAGGTGAATGAAATGCTTCAACAGCAACACAAACACCTGGGAAGCTAGGAAGCATCCATAAATTTGAATAATTTAGTTGATAAACGATTCCGCATGTGGACGTTTGTTGGAGCAGAAAGCAGTAGATTCGTAACGACACGAAACCATTTAACAGAATGTCGGAACGTAAATTAAATTTGGCGCTGTTGGAAAATGCATCTTTCTACCCTGCGACTTTAATGGTACGATCCAGTAAATCAAAACAGTAAAATGGGTCTTATTTTAAAATTACTCATTAAATAAAACCCAAAACTTCAGTGATATCAGAAAAAATATGTTATATCTTACTAATAATTACAAAAAAGATGTATAAACATTGTGAAAGTGTCTCATTTCATGATAAAAGACACCTATTTAGCAAATATGACGACATTAGTGCGCTTGCATCAGGAAATTCAAGGTCAAAAGGTCCATTCAGACGCTGATAAGTTATTGGTCGAGCCTTTTTGTTTCCTTTATTCCGACAAAATTATACAATCAATCAAAACAAGTTTGATACCAGAAGAAAGCTAACGATTAGTATTTTCATTAACCGCTTGCCCCAAAGTCTCTTGACCACAGTGGAACGAGTGAGAGCTTGCGAGAGCGGCCAAAGTGTGATTGAAACTCACTATTTGCTCTTCTCCAACGCAAAAAGAGACGACATTGTGCTGGATAAATGTATTTTTTCCGACAAAAGTACAGAAAATTTGCATATGGTCTTTTTATATTATACTTTATGAAATTTTACGCGAGTGACTTCCGGGCGCCCCAATGCTGGAAAGAAACGCACATTTTAGAAAACTTCACTTTTTCATGCACGCAAGTCAGATTGAGCGGATGATACAACGTTTCCATATGCCACCCCACAATATTCTGGATCTGCCCCTGCTAATCATGGTTATTCAAGAAATAGTAAAATAAAAAACAAAACGAAATAAACAAATAAACAAAAAAACACCCCGAAAAGATTTATATGATTGCACGCGGTTCAAATGACAATAATTAAACATGAGACTGACAGCCCACGAGACCTATGATGATAATGAACTAAAAGATAATTATAATTGATAATAATAATAATAATAATACCCATAATAATAATAATAATAGTAATTCCGAAAATGATAATAATAATGATAATAACAATAATAATAGTAATACCGAAAATGATAATGATAATGATAATGATAATTATCTCGTGAGCCTTCCAGCCACTTTTCACAGGGTTCACAACGGGATCGATATTAATTTCCTTATGTATAACAGTTTAATCGTAGGGCCAAAGTCAAATATGCCTAGTTTTGGTGTTAATTTCCACTACTTTACAAAGTAAGTACACCTTGTTTATTCAATAAATTTTTATAATAGTACACAATATTTCAGAGGTAAGAGAAAAAAAGTTGGAGGGGCTTCCGAAACGGCGGCCCTTTCGGTCGTATTCATGTGGAAATGGACAGTCGTGCCCCTCTCCTCCCGCCTTGATGAGGGAATATATTTGTTTATAAAGGGGTTGCATACAAACATAGTTGCAATAATTATATGTATAGTGCATGTGTGACTGGAAATTTTTTATGTTGGGCAGAAATAGAAATTCATGATTTTTTTCAGTACAGAGCAAATGGGAGGGGACCTCGAAAGATACGTCACAGAGTTGCCGATTTGTGTTTGATTGATCGCAACTTCAAAAATTCATAACTGTCTTATTTTAAATCAGAGTTTGCTCAAACTTTCACTGACATGTACCTCTCACTTTTTTGCTATAAAAGCCAGCTTGATATCATGGTGGACTTCCCCTTTAAAACTCTATTTAATCCCACCAATAGGAGGGAGGGTCAAAGAATAGTCGATGAAGAGGAGGGGGCGGGGGCTACTGACCATCCCCAAATTTCTGACACGTCACAAAGTATAGAAGAAGTAATTATCAATTACACTCAACACTCATATTGGAACATTGTGAATTACTTTGTACATAAAATATGTCACCGTTGACCTACCGTACAGGCCCAGATTTTTAAAAATTTAAAAAGTCAGTTGTGCACAAAAACACATTCAGGCCCACATGCTATATGTTATACATTCCATAACTCAACGGAATTGATATCAACTTAAAGGTAATTAAATTTCCATCATAAGACAACAGACCCATGGTGATGGAATTGAAATTTATCTTTAAAACTAGATTTAAACACACCAAACACTTCCTCAATAGTCAATACAGTAGTACACAAAGCAGTCAATAACTTTGGGACTCTAATTTTCACTGAAAAGCGATATGAACCTCTCCTTATAGATGGGCGAATTCCTTAAAAGTTATTAAAATACACTTATCTGATTTTGATATATGGAAAAGAATCTGTTCGATAAAATTCCTTTTTTGTGAGAAAAAAAAATCACCAAAACGCTTTTTCACTTACAAATTTCGATGTTCTATTAAAATTGGTAACAAAATGTAGATGATTTAATTCTCTTTCATGTGACACAACGGTGGTTCAAGTTTTCTTTGAAATATCATTTCGAAAATACTATTTTTTGTAAAATGCTGGTTTGGTTTATTCTCTTTTTTCCTCATCTTTTTGTTTTCGTTTTTATTCACATGCACAGGCAAAGAGAGGAGACGATGACCGTGAGTACAATTTATTTCAACACATTCAAGAATTACGCCTTCAAAATGTTTTTCAAATGACCAATTTTAGATTAGTAAAATGAAACATATCTATCTTGGTTAGGTCCATATCGTCAATGAAAGGCGGAGAGGTTGAATTCAAAACATCACCTCTGCTTATCTCGGTGAACTTTGTTTTATTGTTTCTTTTATTGTTATGGCATTATTCAAATGAGAGTCATCATGATATATAATAACAGATGTATTTATTAATGTCAATTACAATATAAAAGTTGAAACGTAGAATTCTGTTCACATGCATGAAATCATTCCCAGAAAAATTGGCATCGATTGCACCACAAGAGACCATTTTAACTGCACTTCAGACTATTACTTGAAAAACATATTGGGAAGGTTTGAATAAATAAGCGTAAGTGTATTCAAACACTAAATCAAAAGTAATTTTTTTTTTACTTAGGAGTACGTATCCAATAAAGCATTTAATAAGGTTACTCAGAAACATGTAACTTCATCCCAGTCAGCTCTTCTACAAAGGTTTTGAGAGGGATTTGGGAGGGGGTTGCGTTTTTTTGTCTTAAAACAAAAATTAGTACCCCCCATTCCCCCCCCCCCCAAAAAAAAGGGGGGAGGCATTTTTCCTTTTTCTTCAGGTTATATGCCGAAATATCGCAAACATTCTATGAAACACTATTTTCTAGAATAAGGGATACAAAAAAGTTTATTTTTGTTTTTCTTTTGTTTTTGTTTTTTGCTTTTGTTTACTTATGACCGGGTATATTAGAAAATTATAATCCAAAACATTACACAATTTCTCTTCTCTTTTTTTCCAGATGATTTCGGGATATCCGTTCCACCTTTAGTAGACTACTTAAGGACCATTTTAAGAGAATATAGTGACGGCCAGATCATAAAGGTAAACCTTTCACTACTTGTTAGTTATACTACGATTCGCAGAAGGATCATTAAATTACTCAAGATTACTCAAGATATGAAATTTGGGGCACCCATCCCCTTCAGAAGAAGGGGAATGGTCACTTATTAGAAAGAAAAAAGGGGCACTTATCAGAAGGTGAAACGGCACTTATGAGAAATTATAACAAAAATTTACGAGTCAGTAATGTTCTTAACTTCTTACATAGGCCGATCCCGGAAAGGGAGGGGTTGGGAATGGTGGATTACAATTAATTTGAGGTATTAAAGAAACATGTAGAAAACAAGTTTAGTGTACATGGTCATAGACTTTTTTTTAAAGAGCCCAAGCCCTAGTAAAATGGCGCTGCTTTGCCTATGCAGGAGCTTGTTCAGAACGCCGAGGATGCCGGCGCAGATACTGTCAAATTCCTGTATGACGTAAGGCACCATGGGACCGAGACACTGTACCTAGATTCTCTAGCACCTTACCAGGGTCCAGCCCTCTACTCCTTCAACAATGCCAAGTTCAAGCAAGCCGACTGGGATGGGATTCGGACGCCTGCCCGTAGCAAGAAGAAGACGGATCGTCTGAAGGTTGGACGTTTCGGCATTGGATTCAATTCCGTGTACCACATAACAGGTGAGAACGATATTAAAATACCAATAGATACATATATGAAAAAATGGAGGCACACAACATATAGACACCTTCCCATAATGACCTAGTTAATATTCTCAAAATATTTTTCTTTGGTGATACCACCCCACCCCCTGCCTGTGCCGCAAATAAAGAGCCTTTAAAGTCGTTTCGTTATAGATCAGTGTAGTTTAGCCCCCTCCTGAGGGAGATGTCTTGATACTCTGGAGTTGTTTCCCGGCGCCTATTGGCTATTGAAATGTGCGTTCTTTTTAAATGGAAAGTGGTTTATCTTTGTAAGGTGAAGTGATTACTTGCTATTCTAAGATGAAACTAAGTGAGTTTGGAAAGTCAGAGCATATTCAAAATAGTAATAGTTGATAATAGTAGTTACTGGCGAGTTTAGTCCTTTCAGACAAAGCTGCTGAAAAAAGATGTTAACAGCACATTTAAAAAAAAAAAATTGTCCCGAAATTCGAAAAATTGGCCGATCGATATTTCGTTCCGTGGGGGGGGGGAGGGGTGGGTGGGTAATGTCATCTTTTTGGGGTCACCCATTAGCACAATTCTTTTTTTTTATTTATTTTTTTTAATTAAAACAAAAATTTAAAAAATTGAGGGGCGAGGGGGGGTTCCTCCAAAACATACACACACAATCAAAAGTGGAGGGGGATGCACCTGGATTGTGTTATATACTTTTTTTTAGCATTGCAAGCATTATTGTTTCATTACTTTTATACTTATCACCCTTTCGATTACTTTTCAGATTTACCGAGCATCATGAGCGACCAAAAGCTGGCATTCATTGATCCATTAGAGGAACATTTTTTTGACAAGCGTGGTCGAGTCAAAACTGGATGGCAATTTGGTCTCAGATCCGACAGCGACATATTCTCGAAGTACGAAGACCAGTTTCAACCCTACCACAACATATTTCCCGGAGTAACAGGAGGGATTTCTACGGGATATTTCGACGGCACGTTGTTTAGATTTCCTCTGCGGCATGCGGCAAATAGTTTAAGTGACAAAATATACAGCGATGAAGGCAAATTAAGCGAGCTTCTCCAGGCTTTTCGAGCCGATGCTGACGTTGCTATGCTCTTTTTGCGCTCTTTGAATAACATCGAGGTGTTAAAGAGGCCATACGATCTGCAAGAGCCATCACTTGTTGTACGAGTTCGAAGGGAACACGATCCAAAAACACATCCACCGGGAAAAGAATTTTCTTCGCGTCTAGAAACTTACTGCTCTGATGTCAGTGGGCGCAGAGGGCCAATCAAGTTGATTGATTGTGTGACATTCACTACCGAAACACCGGAGGCATCCAAGGCACAACGCTGGGTTGTGAGTCATCATATCGCGGGTGATAGCATGTCTCTAGAGCTTTCCGATTTGGCCGAGAAGCAAAGTTATCTCCCTTGGGCAGCTGTTGCTATTCCCGTGAGTTCATCAGAACTAAGCAATGTATCAGGTGAAGCAGAGAATAACAACATTGGTAGAGTGTTCTGCTTTCTTCCTCTGCCACCTGGTGAGGAGAGTCGGACGGGTTTACCAGTTCACGTGCATGGATTCTTTGCTGTCAATAGCGATCGCCGCGGGATCAAGTGGCCCGGACCTGACCAAACGGACACTCTAGCACAATGGAACCAACTTCTTGTGAGAGAACTTATTCCACTTGTATATGTCGACGCGATCAAATACGCCATTAGTATTCACACCTCCCAGGACAGCGTGACCGCCGATTGCATCTATCGATCGTGGCCAGATCAAGAAGAGGTTCGTGGAAACTGGGATATTCTCTTGGAACCATTCTACAATGCTCTCTTCCAGGAAACTATCATACATAGCGACAACAATGGGTGGATGAACATCGCCGACGTCCACTTCAACGAGTTGAAAGTGGATGAAGATATGGAACAGGTCATCCTCAAGTGCTTCGACATCAAAGGCATTGCACACGCAAGGGTTCCCAATGTGTGCAGACAGGCCATCAGGAAGTTCTACAAACCTCAGCTATCCACTGTTTCTGCTTCCAGCCTTTGCCGTTGCCTCCGTGAAGATCCTGCGATTTTGACCAAGCTTAATGCTGAGGAGAAGCTTCTGGTCCTTAAGTTCATCTTGCGGGAGGACGCGAGACAGGATCTGGAAGGATTATGTCTTCTTCCTCTCGATGACGGAAGCTTTGACTTCTTCTCGAGTTCTGATGAAAAGAAAGTGTACCTACCAACCACCAAGTTCAACCGGCAGCTTGTACCAGGAGGATATCATCAATTCATCAGAACGGTACCAGAGGACAAGCCGCTTCATGAACTCCTGTCCAATATGGGTGTGTTTTGTTTTTCATTATTTTATCCTCTAACCGAATTACCTTGGGTTAAGATGAGAAATTCAGCAGCATAGATTATGATTGAACGTGGCCTCATTTGAAATAAAATTAGAGATTGTTAATTACAGCTGGAATGATTATATTAATTTCGTCACAATTCTATTTAGATATTTTTCCTTCGAATAGAAAGTATACAGCTAGGTATCTGAAAATCAGGTTTTAATCCTTAAAATGGAATGAGTTAGTCCACTGATATATGGGGGGAGGCGAAGTGTCAACCACTTTCCTGTAGAAACTGCTGCAAGCACATTTCTTTGATTTGTTTTCGTTCGATTTACTAGATTGTATCACAAAAGTACATTCATTGTTGCAGTTTGGATAGATTAACTTTTAAAAATGGGCAAAATATTTGAACGGATTGTGCATAGCCTGAATTCTTTAGTCGGGCATCGTCGAAACTTAATTCTTATATTTTCCTACTATTTAAAAGTGCTGCCAAATACGACCTAATGGGAATCTTTTTCATAACCTTTATTGACAGTTTATCGAATAACTTCAACAATAGAGGCATAGCAAATACAGAAACGATTAACTTTTGTGTAAATAAATTAACAATTGTAATTATTCTTAATTTCATGTGCAGATGGGCGTTATCAGCTGAAAGCATTAACCCTTGATGCAGTAGCAGAGCTCTTGAAGACCAGTTTGAAAACTCGGATAGACGATCAAGGGACCTGGGTACAAGACACAGAAGAGCCTTCTCTAAATACATGGCTTGAAGATGTCTGGTCAATGCTGTACAGAGAGAGTTCAAGTAAGTTAATTCTCTTTGAAGGTATCCATCTTGTACCGTTGGTTGAGGCCGATGGTGAGGGTAGAAGATTACTACCACTGTGCCCAAAGTCGGGAATTATCCAGAGAAGTCACCAAAGTCTCACATTGACAAGTGATCTGGCAAAAATTCTACAACAGATTGGAGTGACAGTCACAAACTGTCCTGATTATGTTCTCCGCCATCCAGCTGTCATGCGTGACGAATATATCAAGATGCCAACACCAGAAGGGGTAGTTAAATGCCTTCTGCTTTCAGATGATGAACTACTGATCCAGAGATTACATTCCTTCTCCACCGGTGATAGAGATGTCCTTGTGGAATATCTTGCACAGGCAAAACTCTCCCATGATGGAAAGAAACTTCTAAGTTGTCTACCACTATTTGAAAGAGTCGATGGAACCGGAAATGCAAAGATACCTTTAGTCACCATTGAACAATGCGAAGGGTACATCGAATGTTGCCAAGACGATATTCCTGCTCCATTGAAGCTCAAGGGGCTCTTGATCAATGGAAGAATAAAGTCTAAATGTCTGCTACAGAAGTTAGAAGTCTGTCCATTATCAAAATATCAGGTGATAATGAATGTCTTGGAAGAAGTTCATGAAGGGCAGTTGTACACGAAGCAAGAAGAACAACTTGTCTTGCAGTGGATAATGGAGCACTGGGAAGATATTAAGATCAACTGTAAGTCCAGCGTAGACATTCTGCGTCATATGAAATTCATCCCCAACAAGAATAATTCTTTATTGTCTCCCTGTAAACTCCTTGATCCAAGGAATCCATTGCTTGACGAACTGTTTGCCTCTCAAGGAGTATTTCCAGTTGCACCATTTGACTCACCTCAGTTCATAGAAGCTTTCAAACAGCTTGGCATGCGTGGACCAAGTGAAGTTACTTCATCCGAGTTGATTACATGTGTTGAGATGGTTGCTGAATCTCAAAGCCCAGAAAAGGCTCGAACGCTACTAGAGCTCCTCACAAGTAACCAAAGCCTTCTCGAAAGATCTGTCATTGATCGTATGAAACAGAAGCAATGTATTCCTTGCAGACAGTCTCCTCCAGAGTATTACCCCTCAGCTATTGAGTGGTATGGTAATCTTTCTACGAGACTGTCAACTCCCCACGAAATTCTGAGAGAAAAGAAACTAGCTGTACTGATATGTGGAGCCTCAAAATGCTTTACTTCCCAGGAGGACGAGAGTCGTTTCTCTACAGTCTACACAAAGATTGGAATGAATATCCCATCTCCCATAATTTCGGACGTCATGACACAGTTAGAACACTGTGTCAGGTATACAGAAGACAGAACTGGGGAAGATGTTACTGATATAGTACCAATGCTTAAGGAGATCTATTCATTTCTAATGGAAGCGTGGCGCAAGGACAAGAACACCAAGAACCTCATCCTTAATCGAGCTAAAGTTTGTATCTGGAATGGAAGTGGCTTTTCGGAACCAAGCAAAATGTGTGCAGTAAAACTTCCATTTTACCTAGCTCCTTACATGGCATCTATTCCGCAATCTACTATTATATTTGCAGACTTGTTTGAAGCACTAGGAGTTGAAAATAACATGGCGGCAAACTCCAATGCTCTGGTTGACATACTGCATAAGATCAAGAAAAGATGTGACGATTCAAAAACTGACGTGGCCTTCCAACAAGGACAGCGCCAACTTGTACTGCAGATCCTTCACCATCTACACGGCGCAGGAGAGCTCTCAGAAGTAGCTCGGTTACGCTTACTCGTTCCATCGCAAAGAGGAGAATGTCATCTCATTCCAGTTGATGAGAGCGCATACGTGGACAGAGAGTGGTTGAGACAAAGCAACGACAATGAGGAGATGGATGACGATGAAGACTTTACTTTGATTCATTCAGATATCTCCATGGACCTTGCAATATTCCTCCATGTCCGACCTGTCAGTCGACTTCTCCTAGATACAGAGGAATTGCAGGGTTTCACACCAGCTGGGCAGCATGAACCCCTGACTTTGCGCTTGTGGAATATTCTCAAGAACAACTATGTGGACACC